>NW_006794609.1:303626-358353 GCF_000442215.2 Lipotes vexillifer
AAAAGAAACCTTATCTCTATAAAAATGGCTATACTGTCAACAAAGTATGAACCAACATTGAGGTTAGCATTGTGCAGTGTTTAAGGATCAGTATGTATGGAGGGAGTGGGCAAGTCTTATTAAATAGACTGCTGTATAAGAATGAGAGTCTTTCAATGAAGACAGTAAATTCAATAAGGAAATCTTGTCATTTCTTTTTACTGTTGCATTCCCCAAATTTAGAATAGTTCTCAGCATATATTAGGGGCTCAAAAACTCTTTGACTGAAAGAATGAATGAAAAAAAATTAATAAAGAAAGAAAAGAAATGGGAAAGTTGAGAAGTATATTTTACATAGACAGTATACCATGTTTACATGTAAAGAACCCCCAAAGAATATCTTAGGATATTCAAGAAACCACTCATGATATAGTATAGCTTGAATTTAGATTACTGTTGAAAAAGAAAATAAGGTTGGAAAAGTGACTGTGTGTGACATCATGACTGAGATTTCCTATGCTTTGCAAGAGTCTGGATTCTGAATGATGGCATAATGATATTTTCACTTAAGAAAGAAAATGTATGAATCAATAAAGAGCAAAATTGGGATCAGTATCTCAGAATGTGATTGTATTTGGGATATTACCTTAAAAGATGTAAATAAGGTTACATGAAGTCCTATGAGTGTGCCCTAATCTAGTATAACATGTGTCATTTTAAGAAGAGAGGAAGAGATACCAGGATGATCACACACAAATATATGTTACTGTATGTGAGCATACAGTAAGCAGAAGGTCATCTGCAAGCCAATGACAGAGGCTCAAGAGAAACCAAACCTGACAACACCTTGATCTTGAACTTCCAGCTTCCAGAACTTTGAGAAAGTAACTGTTGTTTAAGTTACACAGCCTTTGATATTGTTATGCCAGCCCTAGATAACTAATAAAACTTCTATTTGATTATATCACAACACAAATGAGTGTAGATTGAAAGGAGAAAATGTCTACTTTATAAACATTTAGACATTTGACTGGTAAATGAAAAAAGAAAGATTAAGGGGCATGGACAATGGTATATACGGAAAAATAGGAACATATAGTATATCAGGGAAATATATGCTCTCCTAATATTTAATTTTGAAAATGGATAAAAGAAAAACTGCCTATCTGTGCTTTGTAGAAGGGAAAATATATGTCCAGTTGAATTTCATCACTGACTGTCATTTCTGTTTTGAGGGATGCTGTGAAACAATTTCCTACTCTCCCTGCATTGAAGCAATTACCGTATGTGTTCTTCATTTACTTCTTGTGGCAATAGTAATAATGCCCACATTCAAAGAAAAGTATGTCTATCAGAAAAAGATATGCAAGATGGGCTGGTAATATCTGGCTATAGCTCAATACTTTTTTTGGTTGGGTAAAATACACAGTTACTTGTAGAAAAGACAATATTTACTTGATTTCTTGATTATTGTGTCTTGTGTTTTGATGTTATAAATTTTTATTTGCTTCCAGGATTGTCAGGTTTTAATAGGTTCTGAATGAAAAAGCTGGGAAAACATAACATATTAATTAATGCAGGTAATTATGTACCTCATTTCTTTATTACATTACTTCTGATAAACTGATTATAAAAGCCCTCAAAACACATGTAAACATGTTGGAATATTTTAGGGAATATATTATGCCTACATTTTACCCAATTTTATAGATTTTGGCTTGTAGTCTGAACTTCCCTCATCCACAATCTTGCTTCTTGCCTCTGATTTATGAGTAAGGTGAACACTTGAGAAAACAATACTCAACTCACAGATCTGGTTATTTTACATACAAACTTCAGCATAGTGCCAGTTGCAAACTTACAAGACTAAATAAGATATATCAACGGTGAGCAAAGCTTCACATGATGATCTCTTGATCTATGTATTTACATATTGATGTATGCATGTATACCTAATAAGCACACGTCAGCAGGTACTTTGTGTGTTCTTTTCAGTTCATATTACTTTTGCATTCTACCTTTATATTTAATAAATGAAAACATTATATTGAAATATTATATGTATACTGTAGAGTTATCTGCAAACATGAAAATTCTCATTATTGATTTTAGCTAAATATTGCAGCAATTGACAGTGATGTTTCAGATTGAATGTTGAAAATATAATAATCAAGAATATTCTGTAATTGATGTATTTATGTTTTTAATGAGTTTTTTTTTAATTATACACATTTACTGTTAAGCTGATTCACCTTTCATATGAAGTTTGTGAATGTGAATCCTGAGTGCCAAGATAAAATGTTTTGAGCTATTCTTTAATGTGATTCTTCTCTTCTCTGTCAGAGTGTCTTTATCCTTATATTCATTAATTCATTCACTCTTCTCTCTTTCTCTCTCACTCACTCTTCCTCTCTCTCTTTCTCTCTTTTAATCTCCTTTTCTCTCGCTTCCCCTCTGATGCTATTCACCTAATATCCTTTGTCCATTAAAAAAAATAACATCAATATTCCTCAGTGGAGACTACCCATGTGGATCAAAAAGGGAGGACAACTTCTCCCACAATTTTTCCTTTGGAGGAAGAGGTTAAAACATGACACAAGTAGGCCAATAAGAATACTCCATTCCTCTGATGATGGTCAAACTATTGCTCATTTCAAAGAAGCCCACATGCTTCAAATTGGACTAATTAGAGTCTGTTGTAGAAATTTTTGCCTGACGTATAGAAAAAGAGTGTCTCTTTCCATTAGGGTGACTAAACTGGAAATCACACATATTAGCTTCCTATGGTTGTTGTAATAAGTTCCCACCAATTCAGTGGCTTAAAACAGCACAGATTTATTATTGCATAGTTTTGGAGTTTATAAAGCCAAAATCAAGTTATTGGCAAGTCTGTGTTCCATATGGAGGCTTCAGGGAAGAATCTGTTTCCTTGACCTTTTCAGCTTCCAAAGGTCATTTTCATTCTTTGCCTCATGTCCCCTCCACCTTTTTATTTCTGTCATCACATCCTTATGGGGATTCCCTTTTATGTTATTTGTTGCTTTTCCCTTGTTGCTTGTAATATTTTTACTTTGTATTTAATTTTTGATAGTTTGATTGATATGTGTCTTGGTATGTTTTTCTTTGGATTTATCCTGTATGGGACTCTCTGTGTTTCCTGGATTTGATTGACTATTTCCTTTCCCTTATTAAGGAAGGTTTCAACTATAATCTCATCAAATATTTTCTCAGTCCCTTTTTTTTTCTCTTCTTCTTCCATGACCCCTATAATTCAAATGTTGGTTCCTTTATTATTGTCCTAGAGGTTTCTGATACTTTTCTCAATTCTTTTCATTCTTTTATCTTTATTCTGCTCTGCAGTAATTTATTTCCACTATTTTATCTTCTAGGTCACTGATCCATTCTTCTCTCTCAGTTATTCTGCTATTGATTCCTTCTAGAGAATTTTTAATTTCATTTATTGTGTTGTTTATCATTGTTTGCTCTTTAGTACTTCTAGGTCCTTATTAAACGTCTCTTGTGTTTTCTCCATTCTATTTCCAAGATTTTGGATCATCTTTACTATCACTAATTTGAATTCTTTTTCAAGTAGACTGCTTATTTACTCTTCCTTTGTTTGGTCTCGTGGGTTTTTACCTTGCTCCTTCATCTGCTGTGTTTTTCTGTCTTCCCATTTTGCTTAACTTACTCTGTTTGGGGTCTCCTTTTCACAGGCTGCACATTCGTAGTTCCTGTTGTTTTTGATGTCTGCCCCCATTTGGGAAAGTTGGTTCAGTGGCTTGTGAAGGCTTCCTGGTGGAGGGGACTGGTGCCTGTGTTCTGGCGGGTGTGGCTGGGTATTGTCTTTCTGGTGGGCAAGGCTGTGTGTGTTTTGGGTTGTCTGTGAAATTAGTATGATTTTAGGCAGCCTCTCTGCTAATGGGTGGGGTTGTGTTCCTGTTTTCTAGTTGTTTGGCATGGAGCATCCAGCACTGGAGTTTTCTGGCCACTGGGTGGAGTTGGGTCTTAGCGTTGAGATGGAGGTCTCTGGGAAATCTCTTGACAATTGATATTATGTTGGGCTGGGAGGTCTCCAGTGGTCCAATGTTCTGAACTCGGGTCTCTCACCTCAGAGGTTCAGGCCTGACACCAGGCCAGAGCTCCAAGACCCCCTCAGCAACATGTCTTGGAATGACCTTTCACACCAGCCAGTAAGAATATGTTTATGTGAAGGTCTCCTTTTTTTTTTGTTTGTTTGTTTTAATTTTTTTTGTGCTTCATCTGGTTTCACTGGCTCACAAGGTATTGTGTGTGCAGGGGCCTCACCCCTGGCCCTTTGACCGGAGTTCCTGATACAAAAATCTAAATATTTTTCTTGAGTTTTAAACTTTAACATTTATTTTTATGTGTCTTTTCAATTGAAAACTTAAAGAAAGGTCACCAAAATTTTTAAAAGTTGATTCTCAGTGGACAATATTAAACACATAAATATTGTATAACAGAAATATGGGTAATTCAGTATTGTGAAGCTATTGGTCACTGGACATCCTCTGGCCATGAAGAATCTAATCTCCTCATCTCCAGCTACAGCCACTTATTCTGGCATCTGACAAGAAAGGACTTTCACTTTTCTCTAAATATGCTTCTAGTCTGCAGGGCTTGTAGGAGGTGGGAATAAAGGAGTAAAGATTTGTCAGTATTGACTTCAGCACACTCAGGAGAAATACCAAATTTGGGTATTGAACTTTTCCTTACCTGCTGCCCCAACTCAGTGTTTGAGATCTACTCAATACTCTCTGGTTAAAAAATTCTAGAAGAGTATTTGAAGAGGTTATTTTCTGCCAGGAGGTAGTAGAGAAAATTTATCCCAATATTTAGTATTTACACCTTATATGTAACCATCAGTGTTTGTTTATATTTGATCATTTTATATATGTCTATGTACTTATATAGCAATTTATCATTTTTCAGTTTCATGCCTAATATTCTTAATCATATGGAAAATTAATTAAAATAATATTTATTCAAGTAATCAATTTGTATTTTATTTAATTTCTCCATAGTCTATTGTTAGGTTTATTCCTCCTCTATACCCCCTAATGTTGTTTTTTTAACTATTCTTTCACATTTAAATTTGAAAAGATGAATTGTATTAATAAAAAATATCATCCTTTATGGGAGAATAAACACTATTCAGGATCAATTTCTTTGAAGTTATGATATCTTTAAATGTCAAATATGTCAATATTATATTTCAAACTGATTATTTTCCTTTTTTTAAAATATTGAACATGGTTAAATTTAATACAGTGTGTTACCAGTGTAAGTTAAATATTTCCAGTTGATCCAATACTGAACTGATTGCCAAAGTAAACACAGGAAAAATGTCTTACTTGGATAATGGTATCTATCTATCTGTCTATCTAATCATCTGTCTTTCAATAGTTCATATTCATGGACTTGGAAGGTGGAATACTCTTCACTTAACAATTTGCACATGAAAGCTTCCTAGTGTGTCTCTTTGGGTATCATATTTTAAGGATGACAGCTGACATTTCTAACATAAATTCTGGCATTTCTTTTCGTAGACAATCTCTGTTCAAAAAGGTGTTCTTTGTAAGGCTTCTCAATTTTTATTTCTCCCTGATGAATAGGAAACCACATTTGAGGGACATCCATTAATTTATTTTCTATTCAGTAAATTCAAATTAGAGATCCATGGAAACTTAGAGATGAACAACTGCAAGGTCAAGCCTCTACACTAGACTAACCTCAAACTACTTACTTAATCTTTCTAAGCCTTAG
Source organism: Lipotes vexillifer (assembly GCF_000442215.2). Lineage (NCBI taxonomy): Eukaryota > Metazoa > Chordata > Mammalia > Artiodactyla > Lipotidae > Lipotes > Lipotes vexillifer. The sequence continues at coordinate 309,390 of NW_006794609.1, forward strand.
CTTCTTCATCTATAAAATGAATAAAGTAATAGCTATGTCATAAGTGTGCTTGTAAGGTATTTAATGTGTTACAGTGCCTAGGATAAAGTCTTAAACATATTAAGTGCTCAACTCATGTTATTTTCCTCTTTTGATCAATCTCATTATATAAGGCAATTGGTCTAACCTACTGCAGCAATGCCAAAAGTGTCTATCTTGATTTTCGATATTCTAAGTGATGTTTAAGGAAAACCATGTAAAAATACAACTAAATTAACCATTTAACAGGAAAACACTGAGTTTATACGTATTGAGTAAGACAGGAACTGCTTTGTCAGAGTTTAGTAACATCTCAGAAAGGGGAAAAGTAAATTTGATATAATTGTGAGGTTTCAGAGTCTGATTTAAGGTGATTTTTTCAATCAAGGGGTTTGGTTGTATAAGGATCATGATATAATGGTTTAAAATCAGGGGCACAACAAAGTGAGGATTTTATTTGATGATTTCAAAACTCCTGGAAAGAAAACAATTGTCCAATGTTGTCCTTTGTATAGTTGAACAGTTTGATGTTCATTTTGGGGGAAGTGAAGAAGAATCATGGGGAGAAACACTTAATTTATTCTCAATATTTTCTTTTCTGGATGAAACTTTCCTGTAATAATAAAGTGGAAAACCATTGTTGTATTAATGTAGACAGTAAGATATTCGCTTCTGGGGTGCACCTTGATTGATATCAGTGAATACCTTTGAAGAAGGAATTAATTTATCAAGTTTGGGTCTAGTCAGCATGTAGAAGCCAGTTGACTTTTGTGCCACAGATCTAATAACAGACATTGGAGGTCATTTTTTTTTGACTAAAATAACCCTATTGGTTTGCTAAATAGTATTATAATGTTATAGTGCTACCCATTTAGAATGGTCCAGTGCCAGGCAATTAACTTGTACTATTGAGATCATTAGATAGATCTAAAGTGAAAAAGAAGTTTGTCTTACTTGTGAGATCTGTGAAAATGAGACAGACTCCAAATAGTCACCATTGGTTCTCTCTTTCTTTTCCAAGTTTTATTTCTTAAAAGTTCAGTTACAAAAGCGAATTCCCATAAAAGATCCTCAAGTCATGTTTAATTGAAGAAAGTAATCTAGTTTTCTGTGTAAGATGTGATTTTTAGATTTTTAGACATTGGGATGTCTGACCTGTTGTTGTGTTTGCCACCTACAAAGTCCCATATAGGCTGAATTCAGTTAACCAGGAAATTGACTGATTCATTACAAATAACTAGTATTAAAGGAAGCTGGGTTGTTCTCAGAAAAAAAAAAAAAAAAAAGTATGTGCACAAATCCAGCAATCATTTTGTTGTATGATTTAGCCAGTTCACAAGCCAATTGTAGCCAAGGATTAAACTCATATCAAAGATTGGATAAAGAGGTAAAAAGCAATATTAAGAACAGAGACTTGTTTTATAGCTAGGAAAATGAAGAAAAGAATGCAGATAAAATACAACAATCTGTTGTTTTCTTCACTGAAACTTCAGTGAAAGCTATTGATGACAAACTGAAATTTGAATGTAGAAATCCCCATTCAGATATACAAAATTGGAGTTGGGCAGCCAATGACAATCAAGTCTCAAACACTTCTCTGCACCACTGAGAACTTGAGCCTTCTTTGAACTGAGCCAGACCCAAGGACACCACTGGCACTATTCAGAACACCTGCCAGCTACAACCTTCTGGTCTCAAGCTTTCCCTTTAAAACTATGCAAAAATTTCTGACACCAACAAATACCTATGTAAAAAGCAACCTTACTTCTTGTCAGCTTCAATTATAATTATTGACAACCAACTCATGTAACTAAATATTGTGATTTTTGCTTTTTAAAACACCCCATGAGGAAACTTGCACAAGCCTCTTAAATACACTCATCCACCAGAGAGCAGACAGCAGACGCAAGAAAAACTACAATCCTGCAGGCTGTGGAACAAAAACCACATTCACAGAAATATAGACAAGAGGAAAAGACAGAGGGCTATGTACCAGATGAAGGAACAAGATAAAATCACAGAAAAACAACTAAATGAAGTGCAGATAGGCAACCTTCCAGAAAAAGAATTCAGAATAATGATAGTAAAGATCATCCACTTCCTCGGAAAAAGAATGGAGTCAAAGATCTAGAAGGTGCAAGAAATGTTTAACAAACAATTAGATGAATTAAAGAACAAACAACAGAGATGAAAAATACAATAAGTGAAGTGAAAACTACACTAGAAGGAATCAATAGCATAAAAACGGAGGCAGAAGAACGGATAAGTGATCTGGAAGACAGAATGGTGGAATTCACTTCTGTGGAACAGAATAAAGAAAAAAGAATGAAACGAAATGAAGACAGACTAAGAGACCTCTGGGACAACATTAAATGCAACAACATTCACACTATAGGGGTCCCAGAAGGAGAAGAGACAGAGAAAGGATGCAAGAAAATATTTCAAGAGATTATAGTCAAAAACTTCCCTAACATGGGAAAGTAAATAGTGACCCAAGTCCAGGAAACACAGTGAGTTCCATACAGGATAAACCCAAGGGGACACACGCCGAGACACATAGTAATCAAATTGGCAAAAATTAAAGACAAAGAAAAATTACTGAAAGCATCAAGGGAAAATGACAAATAACATAGAAGGAACTCCCATAAGGTTAACAGCTGATTTCTCAGCAGAAACTCTACAAGACAGAAGGAAGTGGTATTACATATTTAAAGTGATGAAATGGAAGAAGCTATGACCAAGAGTACTCTACCCAGCAAGGATCTCATTTATACTCGATGGAGGAATCAAAAGATTTACAAACAAGCAAAACCTAAGAGAATTCAGCACCATCAATCCAGCTCTACAACAAATGCTAAAGGAACTTCTCTAAGTGGGAAACACAAGAGAAGAAAAGGACCTAAAAAAAAAAACAATTAATAAAATTGTAATAGGAATGTAGATATCGATAATTACCTTAAACGTGAATGGATTATATGTTCCAACCAAAAGACACAGGCTTGCTGAATGGATACAAAAAAAAAAAAAAAGACCCATATATATGCTGTCTACAAGAGACCCACTTCAGACCTAGGGACACACACAGACTGAAAGTGTGGGGATGGAAAAAGATATTCCATGCAAATGGAAATCAAAAGAAAGCTGGAGTAGCAATGTTCATATCAGATAAAATAGACTTTAAAATAAGGAATGTTAAAAGAAACAAGGACGGGCATGACATAATGATCAAGGGATCAATCCAAGAAGAATATATAACAATTATAAATATGTATGAACCTAACATAGTAGCACCACAATACGTAAGGCAACTGCTAACAGCTATAAAAGAGGAAATAGACAATAACACAGTAATATTGGGGGACGTTAACAACTCACTTACACCAAAGACAGATCATCCAAACAGAAAATTAATAAGGAAACATAAGCTTTACATGACACAATAGACCAGAGAGATTTAATAGATATTTATAGGGCATCCTAGGGACAACACAGACTGAAAGTGTGGGGATGGAAAAAGATATTCCATGCAAATGGAAATCAAAAGAAAGCTGGAGTAGCAATGTTCATATCAGATAAAATAGACTTTAAAATAAGGAATGTTAAAAGAAACAAGGACGGGCATGACATAATGATCAAGGGATCAATCCAAGAAGAATATATAACAATTATAAATATGTATGAACCTAACATAGTAGCACCACAATACGTAAGGCAACTGCTAACAGCTATAAAAGAGGAAATAGACAATAACACAGTAATATTGGGGGACGTTAACAACTCACTTACACCAAAGACAGATCATCCAAACAGAAAATTAATAAGGAAACATAAGCTTTACATGACACAATAGACCAGAGAGATTTAATAGATATTTATAGGGCATTCCAACCAAAAACAGCAGATTAAACTTTCTTCTCAAGAGCACATGGAACATTCTCCAGGATAGATCATATCTTGGGTTACAAATCAAGCCTTAGTAAATTTAAGAAAATTGAAATCTTATCAAGCATCTTTTCTGGCCACAATGCTATGAGATTAGAAATCAATTACAGGGTAAAAAACAGAAAAAACACAAACACTTGGAGGCTAAACAATAAGTTACTAAATAACCAAGGGATCACTGAAGAAATCAGAGAGGAAATCAAAAGTACCTAGAGAAAAATGACAATGAAACACAATGATCCAAAACCTATGGGAAACAATAAAAGCAGTTCTAAGAGGGAAGTATATAGCAATACAAGCCTAGCTCAAGAAACAAGAAAATTCTCAAATAAACAATATAAACTTACACCTAAAGGAACTAGAAAAAGAACAAACAAAACCCAAAGTTAGCAGAAGGAATGAAATCATTAATTAGAGCAGAAATAAATGAAGTGGAAACAAAGAAAACAATAGCAAAGATGAATAAAACTGAAAGTTGGTTCTTTGAGAAGACAAACAAAATTGATAAACCATTAGCCAGACTCATCAAGGAAAAGAGGGAGAGGACTCACATCAATAAAATTAGAAATGAAAAAGGAGAAATTACAACAGACACTGCAGAAATACAAAGCATCCTAAGAGACAAATAGAAAATATGAACAGTCCAATCACTAGTAATGAAACAGAAACTGTGATTAAAACTCTTCCAACAAACAAAAGTCTAGGACCAGATGACTTCAAAAGTGAATTCTATGAAACATTTAGAGAAGAGGTAACATGTATCCTTCTTAAACTCTTCAAAAAAATTGCAGAGGAAAGAATACTCCCAAAATCATTCTATGAGGTCACCATCACCCAGATATCAAAACCAGACAAAGATACTACAAAAAATAGAAAATTACAGACCAACATCACTGATGAATATACATGCAAAAATACTCCACAAAATACTAGAAAACAGAATTCAACAACACATTAAAAGGTTCATACACCATGATCAATGAGATTTATCTCAGGGTGCAAGGATTCTTCAATATACGCAAATCAATCAATGGGATACACCACATTAACAAATTGAAGAAGAAAAACAATATGATCATCTCAATAGATGCAGAAAAATGTTATGACAAAATTCAACACCAATTTATGATAAAAACTCTGCAGAAAGTGAGCATAGAGGGAAGCTACCTCAATGTACTAAAGGCCATATACACCCCCCCAGCAAACATCATTCTCAATGGTGAAAAACCGAAAGCATTTCTTCTAAGATCAGGAGCAAGACAAGGATGTCCACTCTCACCACTATTATTCAACATAGTTTTAGAAGTCCTAGCCATGGAAATCAGAGAAGAAAAAGAAATAAAAGGAACCCAAATCATAAAAGAAGAAGTAAAACTGTCACTGTTTGCAGATTACATGATACTCTATGTAGAGTATCCTAAAGATGCCACCAGAAAACTATTAGAGCTAATCAATGAATTTGGTAAAGTTGCAGGATACAAAATTAATGCACAGAAATCTCTTACATTCCTATACACTGATGATGAAAAATATGAAAGAGAAATTAAGGAAACACTCCCATTTACCATTGCAACAAAAAGAATAAAATACCTAGGAATAAACTGACCTAGGGAGACAAAATACCTATATGCAGAAAACTATAAGACACTGATGAAAGAAATTAAAGATGATACAAGCAGATGGAGAGATATACCACATCCTTGGATTGAAAGAATTAACAGTGTGAAAATAACTATACTACCCAAAGCAATCTACAGATTCAGTGCCATCCCTGTCAAATTACCAATGACATTTTTTACAGAATTAGAACAAAATACCTTAAAATATGTATGGAGACACAAAGACCCTGAGTAGCCAAAGCAGTCTTAAAGGGAAAAAACAGAGGTGGAGGAATCAAGACTCCCTGATTTCAGACTATACTACAAAGCTACAGTAATCAAAACAATATGGTACTGGCACAAAAACAGAAATATAGATCAATGGAACAGGATAGAAAGCCTAGAAATAAACCCATGCACCTAGGATTCAACTAATCTCTGACAAAGGAGGCAAGGATATACAATGGAGAAAAGACAGTCTCTTAAATAAGTGGTGCTGGGAAAACTGGACAGCTACATGTAAAGGATGAAATTAGAACATTCCCTAACACCATACACAAAAATAAACTCAAAATGGATTAGAGACCTAAATGTAAAACCCAACACTTTAAAACCCTTAGAGGAAAACATAGGAAGAAGGCTCTTTGACATAAATCACAGCAAGATCTTTTTTGATCCACCTCCTAGAAAAATGGAAATAAAAACAAAAATAAACTAAAACTTAAAAATACTTTTGCATAGCAAAGGAAACTACAAACAAGAAGAAAAGACAGCCCTTTTTGCAAATATTTGCAAATGATTCAACGGGCAAAGGATTAATCTCCAAAATATATAAACAGCTCATGCATCTCAATATTAAAAAAATAAATAAATAAATAAGCAGCACAGAGCTTCCCTGGTGGCGCAGTGGTTGAGAGTCTGCCTGCCAATGTAGGGGACACAGGTTCATGCTCCAGTCCAGCAAGATCCCACATGCCATGGAGTGGCTAGGCCCATGAGCCATGGCCTCTGAGCCTGTGTGTCCAGAGCCTGTGCTCCACAATGGAAGAGGCCTCAACAGTGAGAGGCCCACATACTGCAGAAACAAACAAACAAAAAACAAACAAACAAAAAACAATTCAAAAATGGGCAAAAGACCTAAATATACATTTCTCCAAAGAAGACATACAGATGGCCAAGAAGCACATGAAGATCTGCTCAACATCACTAAGTATTAGAGAAATGCAAGTCAAAGCTACAATGAGGTATCATCTCACACCAGTTAGAATGGTCATCATCAGAAGACCTACAAACAACAAATGCTGGAGAGGGTGTGGAGAAAAGGGAACCCTCTTGCACGGTTGGTGGGAATGTAAATTTATTCAGTCACTATGGAGAACATTATGGAAGTTTCTTAAAACACTAAAAATAGAATTATCAGCAATCCCACGTGGGATTACCAGCAATCCCACGACTGGGCATATACCCAGAGAAAACCATAATTCTAAAAGACACATGCACCCCAATGTTCATTGCAGCACCATTTACAATAGCCAGGTCATGGAAGCAACCTAAATGCTCTTTGACAGATGAATGGGTAAAGAATTGGTACATATATACAATGGAATATTACTCAGCCATAAAGAGGATCAAAATTAGATCATATGTAGAGACGTGGATGAATGTGGAGACTGTCATAGAGAGTGAAGTAAGTCAGAAAGAGAAAAACAAATATCATATATTAACGCATATATGTGGAACCTAGGAAAATGGTACAGATGAACTGGTTTGCAGGGCAGGAATTGAGACACAGATGTAGAGAACAAACGTATGGACACCAAGGGGTGTATGAGGCAGGGGTGGGGTGGTGGTGATGTGATGAATTGGGAGAGAGGGATTGACATATATACACTAATATGTATAAAGTGGAAAACTAATAAGATCCTGCTGTATAAAAAAAGAAATAAAATAAAATTGAAATATTAAAAAAAAAAAAAAAAAAACCCCCCCGCATTTTGCAGTTCAGTGGAACACAATTCAGGTACATTTTGAATCTGTGTCTCCCAGGCTGCTGCTTTAACAAACTTCACATAACACCTTTCTATTTCAATCAGGTCCCATTTCTGAAATTTTGGTTAACACTACATCTCATGTCGTTGTTCACTTGATCCAAGTGTTGAGTGGAATCTGTCTCCTTACAAAGATCATATACTTCTGGAGTTTTCCAAATATTCCTCTTCTTGAAGACTCTAGAAAGGATTATCTTCCAGTGGTTCAAGAATGCTATATATGCTTTTTTTTTTCCATCAGAGTCAAAGGTCTGTATTTCTCTAATGCTTTTGATACCTTTGTCTCTAGAATAGGCCTCCAGGTATTTTTATGCAATATTTATTGTTTAAAAATTTGAGGAAAGCCTTCTCATAGCTATTGATGGCAGACCTGAGTGCATTGCTTTCTTTTGTAATTTTGGCAATGTATTCTTGCAATAATATGGTGTCTAGAATTGGAGATGCTACATATAAACACATGTTTCTTCCTGTTACTATCACATAAAGGGAGAATTGATTGATGATACCCAGAAGGAGCTGATCTCATTGTCATTAACCCAATGGTAATACCTTAAATGCATAAAAGTTGGAGAATCTCTAAGAGTTTTGCTACTTTCAGTTTCAGAATTACATTTGTCCTTTCTACTTTTCTCAAAATTTCAAAGCTTTGTAAAGTTTTTGTTACAACATTTCAATAAAATGAGCACCCCTGTCACTATAAGGCACTTGAGGGACAGAATGAGTTTTCTTGTGTTGGTAAGACAAACTTGAGAAAATGATATTTTTAAAATGTATTTTTATTTTATTTTAATTTAATTTAATTTATTTTGTCAAGTAATTGTTATATTTTCAGGCAATAAAAAGATTCAATCTATTTTGAGAATATAAAAACAATGACAGACATACACAAAAGCTATTCAGGTATATGTAATTCATTTAGAGGTAATCAAAGGATTACTGAGGTTTGGGTTCTTAAACCTTGTCCCTTACCTTTAAAGTTATACCAAAATTATGCTGGTGAAAGATGAGACATACGCTATAGACACCGTCAGAAATTTTTGTAAAGTTTTCCCATCAATGTTGATTGAATACAAGAGCTACTTTGTCTTGTTATAGTATGAAATTTCACGTAGAGTTGCATGCTTCCATTTGCGGTACCATTGCTCCTAAGTGGTCATTTTTGGAGATTATTCTCATTCAATCTACATTCATATTTTTCCCAGTACCTTTTTCTCTGACTCTGGCACCAACTGCTGGCATATTATGATAAACTTTTGAAGCTATTTAAAGATTTACTCTTTGGGCATATAACTAGGATATTAATGAGTGCAGTCTCTTTAGGAAAAGGAGCAGCATGTCATTTTCTGTAGGCTTCAGGTTATTCATTTATGTCCACCTCTTAAGAAAGCATTTGAGAGACAAAAGTTCATGTATCAACTACTCATATGTGGTCAGGAACCCTCCTTATTTTTAAAAGAATTCCAAAATTATGGTCCACTCCCCAAAGCGTATCCATTGTTATTTTTCACATTACTCTATAGTCTCTGGCTAAATGAACAGCTCTGGTGAGCTCTTGGATTTCTTCCTTCTGGGTATATTTTGCCTCTAGCAGGAAGTCATATTCTGAGGGTGAAGTCAGATCTATCAGAGGGACATCCATGATGTTTTTCTGGGTTCAATTTCAAAATACAGAAAATCAACCAAAAAGATTAAGTCTGTATTCTAAAGGGTTTTCTAATAAATCTACCAGGAACATAGTTCATGAACAAGAGATTAGACAAGTATGAATTTTCCCTTTTCCATGTAATGTAATAAAAGGAGCAGGGTTTGAAACATTCCAGTGATTAATGGAAACGTGTGAGGGAGAAAAATAATTGAATTTCATAGGGTGTAAGCCTACTTGCTAAGAAATGTGTTTTTCAGTGAGCAACCATTTTAAAGCATGAGGGGAAGATCTAGTTGAAAGGAGATGCTAAAATTAAATTAGCAGAAACCTCTGATTATCTATCTGCTCTGACTATTACCTTTAGACAAATCAGATGATATGGCTTGTGACATGGGCTCAGAAAGAAACTATAGTTAGCTATTGGTTTATGGTCATTCCCAAAATATTAATAAAGAACACTAAGGGCTTGTCTAGAGCTTTTATATATGAAGAGGTAGAAATGCTTATGATAATTAGGTAAACCCATATCAGAAGTTTGAAGATCTAATTTAGCTCACACACACACACACACACACATCTGCCCCTCTTTAGGTTTCCAGGGAAAATGTTCACCTAACAAGGATTTGATTAAGTCTTATAGTGTGACGGTGATTTCAGAAAAATTGGGGTCCATTGCTGGTAGAATTCAATAAAATCCAGGAATTCCTTTTAATTGTCTTTTTGTTATTGGTCTGAGAAAGTTATGAATGACCTGCACTCTGTCAGGAATAAGAGATCTACCTCCTTGGGATAAATCGTGATTCAGGTAATGAACTTTACTTAAGAAAACATTTAAATTCTCTTCAGAAATCTTATAACCTTTCTAAACTATAATAGTTAATAGATATATAGAATCAGTCTTAGAATTTTCTTTGTCTTTAAAACACAACAAATGGTCATATAAATCTTCAATAAGAAAAATGTAATGTTTCCTTTAGGTATTGGTTGAGGACTTGTGAAAAGTAGTAGAGTTCCTTATTAAATTCTTGGGTATTATCTAGATGTTTTGCTATTTGATGTTTTTCCAGGAGAAGGCAAACAAATATTGCTTATATTGATCTAATTCCAAAGGGACACTAAAATAAGCAGTGCAGAAACCTGCTACTGAAAAATATGCAGAATCAGGAGGTACTGAGGGTAAAACAAATCTCAACTTCATAATACAGAGAAATAAAATGAGCATTACATGGGCTTCCCTGGTGGCGCAGTGGTTGAGAGTCCGCCTGCCAATGCAGGGAACACGGGTTCGTACCCCGGTCTGGGAGGATCCCACATGCCGCAGAGCAGCTGGGCCCGTGAGCCATGGCCACTGAGCCTGTGTGTCCGGAGCCTGTGCTCCACAATGGGAGAAGCCACAACAGTGAGAGGCCCACGTACCGCAAAAAAAAAAAAAAAAAAAAAAAAGCATTATATTTATTTACAGCTCCCAGCTTCCAAATAAACTTGTGCAGTGTGTTTTAATAGGGAGGTTAGGAGTAGTATAAGAGCGAGTGAAGGTATGTTGTTGATTCCTTTATTACTAGGATTTTAATGATTGAGTCTAGTCTAGTTTTGTTAGTTTGGCTAGAGGTTTAGATGCTTCAGTGGAAACATAAATGAACTCAACTTTCAAGATCCAACTTATGAAAATAGATTTTTTTCCTCCACAAGAAGTCAGCACCTTGTTAAATTCTTTAATTTGAACTTAGTTTAGGCACAAGAATACTGATAAATCAGTGTTCAATACAGCTATTACTTCATTATGAAAAGAGATGTCTTCAGAAATTTCAAGAAGACCATTAGGAGAGCACTTAAACTATCAGTTCCATTTGCCCAGTAAAAAAATCTCATAATTAAGTCAGTGGGTGTGGGCTCAGAAATAAGGAAGATTGTTTCTTGTGTAAAGGAGTGAGGTAACAGGTCTGGACTGGGACAAAGGTAATGTCTGAGGATTATGATTGTTAGAGATACCCACTATCTCTATTAAAGCCCCACCTGTCTTTAATTTTAAGCAAAATGGTAACCTAAAGCTAACATTCATATAGAAATACAAAGGATCTAGAATAGCCAAAACTCTCTTAAAAAGAACAAATTGGGAGGACTTATCCTTCTTGAGTAGTATTGTCATGTTAACAATATTAAGTCATTTAATCCATGGACATGGAATCTCTTTTATTTATTTAGTATATTCTTTCAGTTTCTTTCAGTGATATTTCATAGTTTTCAGTGTGTCAATTGTGCACTTTTTTGTTAAATGTATTTCTAGTATTTTATTCTTATAGATGCTATTATAAATAAAATTGTTTTCTTAATTAGGTTTTTAGATTTTTCACTAGTGGTTAGAAATACAATGAATTTTAAAATTAATGTTCTATCCTATCACATTGCTAAACTGGTTTGTTAGTTCTAATAAGTTTCACACATTCATTATGATTTTCTATATGTAAGATCATGTCATTTACAGAGAGAGCTAGTTTACTACTTTCTTTCCAATATGGACAGCTTCTACTTTTGTTCTTGCCTGATTCCCCTAGCTAAAACCTCCACTACTATCATTAAATATGTGTGAGATAAGATATCCTTGCCTGGTTCCTGATCATGGGTGTAAAGCATTCCATATTTCACCGTTAAGTTATGGTTTATTGGTAGTTGTTCTTTAACAGTTTGAGATAATTCCCTTCAACTCCTAGTTTAAGTGTTTTTTTTTTTTTTTTTTACCATGAAAAGGTGTTGGATTTTGTAAAATGTTTTCTCTGTGTCTATTGATGTGACCATGTGTTACTTTTGTCCTTTATTCTATAAATGTGGCATATTACATTGATTGATTTTTGGATTTTAAATGAACCCTGCAAGCCTGGAATGATTGCCACTTGGCCATGGTATATTCTCCATTTTAATCGTTGCTGGATTCAGGTTGCCAGCAATATGTTGATAAATATTATGTATACATTCTTAAGGAATCCTGCTCTGTAGTTTTCTTGTGTTTATCTAGTTTTGTTATCAGCATAATGATTGTCTCATAGAATGAGTAGAGAAGTGTTTCCTCCTCTTCTATATTTTGAAAAAAATTGTGAATGGTATTGATTCTTGAAATGTTTCATCAATATCGCCACTGAAGTTATCTGATGTCAGAATTTGTCCTTGATGAAATTTTTAAAGTTATTATTTCAATCATTTTACAAATATATTCAGCCTACCTATTTCTTCTTGAGTCAGTTTTGGTACTTTGTGTCTATCTAGGGATTTGACTATTGCATCCATTTTATCTGATTTGTTAACACACAGATGTTCATAGCATTATTTTATTATCCTTTTTTACTTCTCTAAGACCAGTTATAATGTCTCCTCTTTCATTCCTGATTTTAGTAATTTGTATCTTCTCTTTTTCTCTTGGTCCATCTAGGTAAAGAGTTTTTATTTAATTTTTTTGACATTTTCAAAAATACATTTTTTACTTTACTGATTTTCTAATTGTTATACTATTCTTTTAATAATTTTAATTTTAATCTTTATTTTTTTGCTTTACATTTAACTTTCTCATTTTCTAACTCTTGTGATTTAGAGGTTTATTACTGATTTTACGTCTTTCTTCTGTTTTTCAGTAAAAACACTTATGGCTATAAATTCCCCTGTAAACACTGCTTTTGCTGCATCTCATAAAGTTTGGTAGGTTGCGTTTTCATTTTCTTTCATGTCAAAATATTTCCTAGTTTCTCTTGCTATTTTTTCTTTGACCCTTGATTATTTAGGATATTGTTTTTAATTTTCACATATATATGAGCTACCCAAATTTACCTCTGTTGTTGATTTTTTATTTATTTTCAATGTGATCATTATGCATAATATGTATGATTTTAACATTTCAATTTATTGAGACTTGTTTTATGGTAGAGATTTTCCTAAGACTTCAAGTTCAGACAAAATACTGACTATACTCTGAATATAGCTATTTTAATAGATCTCCAAAAACTGTTAGTCCTATCTGTTGCCTGTAGTGCTACTGGTTTTTGTTTATCACACCACTGAGCTGGGAAGGGAAGAAGTATGGGAATAGTCCCAATTTAAAAATTACTGAACCAGCTGTCTTACGGAGGTTGTCATTTTATTTGATAGATAATTTGATTAATTGCCAGAGTTCTGATATGTTTGATTTATAGTTATCTTGCCCATATTTTTGTTATAGCAAGTCCACTGAGGTACTCAGTCAACTTTTCTGGAAGTTGTTTTCTCAAGGTTTTCCTTATGTATATTAGGAAAATTATCCTTTTTGAGTTAAAGAAAAGAAAAGGAAACTGAAGTGCTAAATTTTCTTAGTATCACCTTCACTGATCACTAACATTTTATTTTACTTTAGCTAACACAAGAAACTTAAAAAAAAAAATCAATATCCTTTGGTATTGTACCTAGAGACCCTGTTCACTAACTAGGGTGGGAACTTTTATTTTTTGTTTTGTTCTAATCAGTAAAGACATCATTTATCTGAGTGTATTATGTTTTTGTTCTAAGACTCTTTCAAAATGTTTAAAATAAAAAAGTTAAAAAAATAAAATAAAAATAAATGAAAAGGTTTCAGTTTTTCAAAATTGGGTACAAGGTTTAAAAAAATGTTTAACAAAGTACTGGAGGTTTGCAATAGGATAATGTATGATTCTAGTATTTTGTTCCATATTAAATTTCTTAGATCTGACTTAAAGACATTAGCAAAACGAGGAAAGAATTGGGGTCACATATATTTTAGGATCTACTCTTGCCTGTTGTCCACTTAAAATTGTGAGAGAGCTATTTCGAAAGTCCTCCAAAGAATCAAACTGTCCTTGCTTAGAGGACTGGATCATAGCAAAACTATTTCATAGGAAAGACTTTGGAGATATCCTACAAAATACCATGTTTAATGTTTATAGCTTTCCCAAGCATTTCTGATTTTCTGTTCAGTTTGGGGTCCTTTTAAGTCACTCTGGAGTCTTCTCATTCTGTATTTTCAATCCATTTTTTTGCATTTGAGATTTCCACTAACATTTGAATTAATTGTCATATCTCTAAGAGCACCTCTCCATGGAGGTGCTATTGGCTTTTGGGTAGAATGATCCTTTACTAATTTGACTGTCCCATATTGCAGACCATTTAGTTTTTTTCTGTCCCACCCCAGGTTAACCGTGACAGCTCTCTCCAGTCACTGTGACAACCTAAAATACCCACATTTTTCCCTGGGATAAAGATAATTCCCAGGTTAAGAACTCCTGTTAAAGAATAATTGGAAAGTATTTCCCAACTGAAATGGGGGTCTGGAAAGAGTGAAATGAAAGGAAGGATATTTAGACTGGATTAATAACACATTACTTGAAAATGAAAACAAACCATTAGTGAATACTTTTAAACTGAGATTAGGTGTTTAGGCTTTCTTTCTTTTTATAGGAGAATGATAATGGGATACCCTAAATTAGAAGATTAGGTATAACTTTTAATATATATTCTGTGGAAGAAAGTATCATGGGAGAAAAAACAAAACAAAACTAAGATTCAAAGAAAGAGTGAGTAATGGAACTAGAGGCTGCATTATTATTTTTCTTTACTACTACAGTATTCAATCTTCATGAGAGCAGAGACCTGTTCTAATGTATTCGTATTTGTATATCTAGGGAGTAGCAGAATGTCACAAATATAGTGTTCAATTAATAATATATTCAATAAATTAATATTTGAACAAATAATTGATGAGCTTAAATTATTGGTATTACTTTATGTTAATTCATCCATTTTCAAGGATTATTATTATTTTCTTTTATTTATTTATTTATTTATGTTTTTTGCAGCAAAACTCCATCCCTGGATGTGTAGAATAAATTAGTCCTCAACTTTACCTACTGGTACCCTTTGTATCTCATCTTTAGAGAATTCCTTTTCAAGTATTGATATACCCATCTTCCTTGAGATATTTTCTGAGGTCCAAAGAATTTGCTGATGACATTAAGAATATTTTGCTATTGTTTTAACTGAGTTCTAAAGCTTAGTGATTTTTCTCAACTGTAATAGAAAAAATTATGTCATACTCTAAGACTTTTTTCATTTATTTTCATTTGTATAAACTAATTTGCAAGAGTTTTTCCTAATTACTTAAGGAAAGAGATGACATAGCAGAGGAAGCTCAAAAGTCAACAAGGAGTCTAAAGGATAATTTAGTTGTCTATTTAACTGGATTTTATTCAAGATTTTTAGTTTGTAAAAGAGATGCATTTTTTTTTTTCTGAGAATATCTAAACAATTATTCAATGTAGCAAGAAAGTGCTCGCTTTCAAATTAGATACCAACTGAGACCTAGTTTGGGGAGTGGAGGCTTATCAAACTAGTTTGCTCAGCATAGGTAAAAATGTTAGTTGATTAAAAATAACTCATACCTTAAACAAAGATACAAAGTGCTAATTCAAATATCTTGTTATTTTCAATCATATTATAGAAAGTGGAGGTGTAAAGGATATTTCATAAGAAAAAATTAGCACCAAACTATTCTACACTATCTGGATTTTTTACCAAAGAAGTATTTTTTCTTTGTATAAAAAAGTCTACTTTTTTCATATAATTGCTATTTGTTAGTTTGTCATGTAGCCAGGTATTTGGTCAGTCTTTAAAAATCTTTTCCATTTTCTGTTCTTTTGCACAGTAGCTACTTAAATATATTTTTAACTAATTATTTGTTTATTTTATCCATTCTTTAACATAGTAGTTTATATTACAGTTAATTTACATTCATTATGTAAACTCTCTCTTCTTTAATTGCAAGGTGAGTTTAAAATGTTTTATTTTTTATTTTAGTTAATATTTAACTTCTAATGTTGTCTAATCTTATCTGTTTTCCCATATTTCAATTTTGTCACCCCAAAAATAAAATATAGCAGGTTGTACAAAACCATTCTGTTGAAAAGCCCCAGTAATGATAAATGAGCAGTCCACTCCCAATGAAATAAGTGAATCTTATAAAAAGAGAATTCCAGTATACATTATTTTACTGTTATCCATACTTTTACACCTCCTTCTAGGTTTAGGTTTATGTAAATAATCTGAATAAGAATTCAGGAATTATCCATATGAACAGCACCTTCACCAATCATCAATTCACTGTCCCTAAGCCATAATATTGGAGAACTGATTTTTATTGTCCATCACATTTATCTCTAAACGTAGAATCATATTTGCTCATTAGTTCTCATCAGATGCAAAATCCTTTTCAGAATGAGTCATGATAGATGAAGACATACCATATTGTCCTATGAGCCCTGGATATCTTATTCTGAAAATGCAGTTAAGTGAACTGAAAATTATTCCTTGCTTATACTTCTTAAGCTTCTGATGAATGGTGTGAAGAGAGTTTTCCCTTTGTGGCTAGACAAATTTAAGCATATGTTTGACACAGAGCAGAGGTGTGTGAGTATGTCTGTGGTTAATAAAATCGTTATTATGAGGCTTCTAAATACCTTGTAAAATCATAAAAATATGGAACTTTTTGCAAAGTAATAAATATAAAAATCTAACAAAGAACCCAAATAATAACTTTTTAAACTTGTTTTGAAGTAGTTTACTTGAGGAAAGTATGCCATAAAATATTTGACTGTGTTGCTAATGGAAATATTCACTCTCTGAATTTTATAATATTATTTATACATTTATTTATCACCTATCATATATATATAATATATATATCATATATATCATATGTATCATATACTCAAGCATGCTATTAAATTATAGTAATAATATTATATACTATATAATATTAATTTTCTTCAGTGTATGAACACTGTTTCTAAAGAAAAAAATTTGTAGATTCAGCATCTAGATATGAATCTTTAATTGTTCAGGTGGAATAAGGAGCACTTAATTACTTAATGATGTAGAGTAATTTTTCTTTGGGGGTACTTTATTATGTAATATGTAAAATAATATTATATTTAAATCATGGAAAGATAAAGTATGAGTTCATTTTGAACATTTTGGAGAACATTTTGTTTTTCATTTCTGAAGTTTCAGTAGGTTCATAAAATATGTATGTTTTAGCTTTGGTTGAACTCTTTTAGACACATATTTACCAGTACAACAAAAATTTTCCTCCAGTTCATCGATCAGCCAATTGTTGATGTATACTTAGGGATTTGTTTCATTTGATTATTTTTTTATATTTTATTTGTCCTTGAAAGATAACAAAAGACACTTTTTTGAAGAAAGTTTTGAAAAAAGAGATAGATAACTATGTAATTATTTGTACCTGTTTGGTCTTCAGGGTGAGTTTCAGTGTTCCAGGTCCTGATATCCTTCTTGCCTAGGTCTGTGAGTCATTCAGTAATCAGTACTAGAGGAGAACATTTTTTGGTAAAAAGGGAAGTTCCTACATATAATTCTCCAAGATAAGTGAAACATCTCCATCTGGAAAATACAGCCTTCTCTAAATAAGCACATACTCCTTACCTATCAAGAGCTCCTGGGTCTACCTAGGAAGATATTTGTTCTGCGGTGACACATATGATATCTGGGGGAGAGGAGAAGGAAATGGGGCAAAGACAAAGAAAACTGGGGATTACTGGAAAGCATCATAATTTTAATTTTTGTAGACAATAACTTTTATGTTAGAAACTACTAAGGCAAAACCATGAAAACTCATTTTTCCTAATCTACCCAATGGAGCTATTCTCCTTCATCATCTGAGGGTAGTGATTACAAATGTTAACTCCAGAGTCAGGCTGCCATTAAATTCTAGATTTAACACTTTCTAGCTCTGTTATCTGGGGCAAGCTATTCACTCTCTGTGCTCCAGTTTCATAATATGTAAACAAAAAAATAATAATCCCTGTGCAATAGTATTTTTTAATTGATTAAATGTGTTATTATGGGTAGAATAGTCAGTATCTGACACATTATTGTTACTCAATAAAGTTATCATAAGATATGACTATCCCTTTGAAACTTGTAAACTTCCAAAGGCATAAAACATGTAAATCACCTTATGTCAATAAAATTACTACCATAGATTGAAATTTTAATGTCACTATGAATCATAACCAAGTAAAATAAAAATAGTAGAGAAAATTTCAAACTCTTATTTAAATGCTTTGTTAGACCTAAGAACATAGGGTAGCTGAAGTAAAGTTAAAATATAATAAGTATATAATATTTATCTATAACAAACTATAATATTGTTCCTCATTATACCTGATTGTATTTATTCAGCACTATTTTTTTGTGTTATGAAAAGTTTCTTGAACACTAAAAAAAAAAAAAGAGTCTAGGCTATCCCTCTTATATTCTAATAGTGGGTACTTATTCACTCACCATCAAGCACTAAGAGAAACTACTGAGTCAGACATCATGCTACTTTACTGGGGCATCAAAAGTTAAAAAAAAAAAAAAAAGAAACTCTAAACTTATAAAGGTAGGATTCATTGATTGATTGATACATTCATACATACACAGTAAGATACTATACTATACCAGATAAAGTATAGATATTGAATATTCAAATGGATATAAGTACACATCTTGCTGTCCAGTAACTCATAGACCATTTGTCAATACACAAAATTATGCTGACATATATTTCAGCAGAACTTAACAATGTATGTATTAATCAAATGTGTAGACCAGATATAGGAACCATTACTCCAGGCTGGGAAGATTATAAACAATTTGACAACATAGTCCAAAAAAGGAATTATACAGTCTCTTGGAGGATAAATAAAGGGGTCCAAATAGTACCCTACCATAAAGCATTGTTGTGGTATATATATATATATATATATATATATATATATATATATATATATATATATATATATATCCTGAAATTAAATGAAGACAAACCAGTAAGATAAATCCACAATATTGTAATAAAAATGGTATTTTAAAGCCTTGCCACCCATTTTTTTCTGATCAGTAACCAATTCTAATGTAAAATAAGAAAAGAAAAAGAAAAGTAATTATATATATGTGCATCATCTATTTTCACAAACGTTCTTTCTAAATCTTGTTGAAAAATATGGTACCTTCTTCTTAGATTATTCTCCTAATAAATTATTTTATGTCAAGTTCATGAAACTCAGTTACTTATTATAGTAATATTTTGATTACCACAATGTACAAAGTATCGTCTTAGACATTTTGGATCACAAATATAAATTGTGAGATTGGGAATGACATGTACACACTACTATGTATAGAAGATAATTAATAGGAACCTACTGTATAGCACAGAGAACTCTGTTCAGTGTTCTGCAATGTCCTTTATGAGAATGGAGTCTAGAAGGGAGTGGATATATGTATATGTGTGGCTGATTCACTTTGCTGTATAGCAGAAACTAACAGAACATTGTAAATCATCTACACTCCAATAAAAAAATAATAATAATAAAAAAGAAATATTCAAATAAATATGCAAAAAATTAAATAAATAAAAAAGTATATAACGTTCTTACAGACAAAATTTGAGATTAAAAAATAAATACATTAAATCGTTGTGCTACTTTCATTTACAGCTCTTAATTTTCTATTTATTTAGTTTTATGTTATAATCAATACTGATTTTTTCTAGCTTAAATGACATTAAAAATAATTATTTCCAATCAACATAACCAAAAGACATAATGACCTTCTTGTGAGCTGTCAAAGTGAAATTACCAATAAAAGGATCATACTTATGTTAAGAACTTGTGAAACATTTTAGATACTGTATTATCTCAAAGTACATCTTTATCAATTTGTGTCTCTAAGTGTTTGATAGATATAGTTATCCTTAAATAATAAGAAAATGACATCTCAAGGCTTTTTGATTTTTTATGACTAAATATAATTCCAATATTGCAGGGTGAAACAATGGTGGTGTAATACCAATACTAGCATTCTTCATAATACTGCTAGAGATCAATACTTATTTGGTATTCTATAAAACTCTTACATTTCTTTCAAAGAATATGCCAATGAATATCTGTTTTTTCCCCCAATAAGGAAATGAATATTCACTTATATTTTATAGAAAATTGATATAATTGTACTATCCTCAGGTAGACTTGTAATTCTTACTTTTTAATGGAGTATGCATAGTATAGATTTCATATTTTGTGTGAGGGAAATATCAATCACACTGATGTAGAGGATTTATAAAATCAATTACAATTTTTAAAACGTATTTACTCTGTCTTTCATTCAGAACGTACTTAAAAGGGGTAGATCTTTGTGAATATATGTTTATAAGAGGATTTTCAGGTGCATGCAACAGAAAAGGATTCGGACTAATTTAAGCAACAGGAGAATTTACTGACTGATTATTGGGTAGCTCATAAATTCACCAGCAAAACAGGAGGACAAAGCTTAGAAAATGGGGAAGGAAAAAGGGAATCTAGATAATAAGGTTTGCTGTCTGAATCATAGCATAGAAGCAATCTATAAGGACATCTTGCCACAAGTTCATACAGATTGTCTCAGCTTGTACCACCACCACTATCACCAATGTTACCAAGCATCAATTTCCTGTGTTGGCACACTTGTTACAGATAACTTTCAAAACTGATATGGCTGCCATTGCTGCCATTGTTGAATTGAAGTTCTTTGTCTCTGCTTATGTTAATCACTAGGTCAGATTCAAAGTTCCAAATAAGCATATCTTATTGGAATAAACACATACAGTGGTAAAAATCCCAATGTATAAGAAGGGGGTTAAATTTCTTAACACCTAAACGAGTAGAAACGTCCACCATGTTCCATATTATGGATGTCACAATCAATATACACCATTTTTTTCTATATTGCAAGTCCAATTTAAAAAGCAAATAAAATGTGTTCCTAATAAAATGCAATGGTACATTTTAAACCGTCCCTCATATGACATTAAAAATTTATTCCCTCTCCAAAGAGGAGAGAAGAGGGAAGAAAAGAAGGAAAGAAGGAAGGAAGGAATGGAGGGAGAAAGGAAGAGTGAAAGATAGAAAGAAGAAGGAAGAAAAGGAGGAAGACAACCAAACAACTAAAAAATTATATATAAATATGTATTTCCTGCTGCATTCAGACCCAAGTTCAGGATCTCTAGGTGATATTTGTTTCCCCTCTGGTTTCAGTCTTTGTACTATATCATGGTATTCAACAGTCTATAGGCAAAAAAAAATTAAGAGAAGAGAAAGAAACAGAAGTTATCTTATTTGCCTAAAGTTTGATTTTTCATCAATTGTAAGTCTTTAGTGGTTTAACTTTCATAGTGTTAGAATTAACTTTTATTAACATTTTCCTATAACCAACAAGGAACTACTGTATGGAACGGCAACACTACTCAATATCTCAATAATTTGTATGGGAAAACAATCTGAAAAAGAATGTATATGTAAAACTGAATCACTTTGCTGTACATCTGAAACTAACACAACACTGTAAATCAGCTAAATTCCCATATAAGATAAAAATTAAATTCAAAAAAAATTTTCTATAGACATGGCAATAAGTAGAGAATGCCAGGGAAGTGTACCTAGATTTTATTTCTTTTCCTCTCTCACTCTATTCTTTAGAAACAAACTTATTTCCTTTAGATAGTCAAGCTCAGTCTCAATCAACATGGTAACCTCCATTGATTTCTATTAGCTCAGAGGTAAGAGGAAACCAAAAGGTTGGGAGTCAGTCTGATTTTTCATATGAAAGGCAGCATTGTGTAACTCCTGATGAAAACACTTCTTATTTGAGCATTACATCTCCCAAAACAGAAGAGCCTAGAGTTGTCAGGAGAGGTGTCTTCATGAGGGGGGATCAGTAAGTGTAAGAGTGAGAGTTGCCATTCTAATTTCCATTCCTTGATTTTAGAACACATACATTCTAGTTATATAAGAGAGCTCACTGCTTATTGATACCTGGTTTAGATGCTATTCCACTTCTTGTGGGGCATAATCTCAAACTTGGAAGAAATTTTGTCTTTCTGAGCCTATAACTGTGTCTTCAATAAGCCATTCCATACTTCAATAAAGTTAACTTCTGTGTATTTTATACATAATTAAAAGAATATCTTCATTTCTTTTCTAAGATTTTTGTGGTACTATGGTAATGAATAATATATGCTATTGTTAGCAGAAACAAACAAACAAAACTAACTGTAGTGGCTCATCTTTAAGATGGATTCAAACAATTTCTTCCCTTTGATACATAGATACAGTTTCCCTTTGAGAAGAGATGTCTATTCTTTTCCTCTTCTTGGATAACGATATCCTTAGTGACTTGATTAGCCAATAGAATAAGTCTTGGACTGTTGAGTCTTGGTCATGGTAAGTTTTGCAGCCACTGCTTAGACTTCATGGGGTGCTTGCTTTTGGAACACTGGAACAGTTGATTTGGGAAATAGGCCCAGAAACTGTTATACTATGAAAAGCCCAATGCACGTAAATGGAATTTGGAGGATAGATAGCACATGGAGAGGGACAGAGACAGAGACAGAGAGGCTGACTCAGGGTCAATCAGAAACAAGACATGTGAATGAAGAAGCCACCTTGGAAGTGGATACCCTAGCAGAAGCCCACCTTAACTTATGTCACATGACTTAGAAGTGAACTGCTCAGATTTGGGAAATTTTGTTATGTAAGAATAGACAACTATAATAACAGTAGATAAGGAAAACCAATCCAAATATATCATCTCTTCCCATGAGAACATATTACTAGTTCTTCAATTAAGGAAAAATTTCAGTGTAATCAATTTGCCACCTAAAGCTGGCTTGTCCACTATTGTTTGTAGAACCATATTAAATGCTTGGGTGTTTCCCTGCCACTGGCAACATGAGCACTGAAAAATAGTGGTGGCTAGATTGGCCCCAGTTTAGAGAATCCATGTTTTTTACCCCATGTACAGTCTCCATTGCTACCATTCTACCTACTTTGTCCATGAGTCTGTCAAACAAGTTGGGATATGAGGATGACTGGAATCACCTTTACACTTGATTAGTGAGCATATCTATAGTGGAACTCTGTAAGAGAATTCATGTGGGACAAAAATACTCTACATATTAATTTTTAGTAGTTATCCCTCTGAACATTTTGCAACTCTCCTTCTCAGCAGTCTTCCAAGGTAGGAAATATGTATTGCTATCTATTCCAGATAATAGTCAGCCAATTATGAGATTCTCTGTTCCTTGGACTAGAGATAACAGTATTTCCCATTTAATAAGTGCATATTGATTGCCAAGGACTGTTTGATTTGCTCATTCAGTAAGTTTACATAAAAAACAATGGCTGTAATTGTATTTACAGATGATAAATCTTAAAACAATCCACTGCCATTGTCAAATACAATCTATCCTTATGCTGGAGAGTGGAAATGTGAATGTTTTAAGAATCAATATCTTTGAACCTTACAGTCCTTCAATATGACACGAATTCTTGTAATCCCCTTGAAGTTATACCATTGGAATTGATTTTCTATTTACTATTTTGGGAGGGAGTGGAGATTCTGAATACTTCCACTTGACTTTTTCTAACATCATAACCATTATCTCTGTGCAAGATAACATTGTGGGTGTTCTTTCAGTTAGTCAAAATATTATGATAATACACACAGGTTGTGGGGAAATAAAAATAGTATGGGTGATAGATATGTATCAATCTACCATAGTAGACTTAGATCAAAGCAGCATTTATCTCCTGATTCCATTAAGCCCACTCTGACCCATTGACCACAGATACATTCTGAAATATCTAATAATTAGTATTATTGTAAAATCCAAAAGTACCTCCAAGATCTGGATGTCACTTTATCTAGTGTAAGGAGCTGCTCTGAAAGAGTTGAGAGAAATAACAACATTACTTGTGGATGGCCTGAGAATTCCTATTCTTTCATCACTCTATATGATGGGGAGAAAAGTCCTACCTGTGGAAAATGTTTGTGCCTATACTATACCTTTTGTGGGAATAGAATAAAGTGATTAGAATATCATCTAAAAATTGTCCATATAATAATCTGTCAATATGTCTATTTCAAATTAATAAGGCCTAAACTGAAATAGCTAATTTTATAATTTGCAATGAATAAGTAGGTTTTCAAAAATTTAGTATGGAAATATAGATATTAGTCAGAAGATGTGTTATCTATTACCGTAAAACCTAAATTTAAAAAGTGTTCTAGTCTGTACATCTAACAGAAATTAACATAAGCTTTCTCATAAAAACAAATAAATGACAAGAATAAAAGTATTTGTATTTCAAAATAATCAAGTCAGTTTTCTTTAGTAGTTACAAAATTCAGAAACAATCTTGATACACCTAGAAGAGACTAAAACTTGCTAACCAAATGGCTCCGAATAGTTTATGCAAATAGTTTATTTTGGTTCACTGAAAATATTTTACAGTACTCACACTATTTTAAAGAATTTTTCCAATCATACACATTTGCTCTACTAGAACACTAGTATAAACATATTGAGGACTCTCTAGGGTAATTGAAATTAGTGCTTGATAGGGCTTTAATTAACAACAAAGAAAACATATATTAACATCAGACTGCTTTTGATTAATAGCTTATCTAAATTACTTATGAACATTATGATGAAATTAAATATATATGGTCCAAAATATGAGAAAACTTTCAAAATGGGTGGGAAAAAAGTATTGTGTTTCACTTTATTTTATGTATTTTATTCTAAACAAGAATGAAAATTT
Source organism: Lipotes vexillifer (assembly GCF_000442215.2). Lineage (NCBI taxonomy): Eukaryota > Metazoa > Chordata > Mammalia > Artiodactyla > Lipotidae > Lipotes > Lipotes vexillifer. The sequence continues at coordinate 334,315 of NW_006794609.1, forward strand.
AAAAAAGTGTAAATTAAAAACTTTAGGTTGAATTATATTGATGTTAATAGTAATGATCTAATTATAGGCTTAGGGTTAGGGTGAGTGTGTATACAAACACACACATACACATATATATGTTAGATAGTTTGGTGAATTGTGTTACCTTAAAATTGTCAAGAAATAAAATATTGTGTAAATGTTAACGGGCATTTTACATATGCAAACATCTAAAACCAAAATGTAATATTAAGTGATCTCACATATTTTTGATCACTATAGATGCAATCACAAGGAATCCACTTAAGGCAAGATAAAATATGAAAAATGTAGATCATTATTATAAATAACAGAAGTCCATATGATTATAAATTATAGTCAGTTTTCTTGTGTAACAGCTAAAATTTCTAAACAAGTATAATTAAATTATGCAATAAGAGGATGGAAATGCAGTTTAATTAAAAATATTCTTCTTTTCTGGTACATTTGCTCGTCTGTCCTTGGCCTGCCCCTTGATATTGTGTTCTTTTTTATGAATATCACATTAGCTGATAGAAATCAGCTAAAATCTAAAGAGAGTGGGAAACTCCTGTCATGTTGTTGAATTACTCTAAATATAACCTGATAATGAGTGATGCATTTCAAAATTACATCCATATGTTTATGTCCTGGTCAATATAAGCATCACGTAAAATAACAGTTTGATAATTTAGTAGCAGTTTCTTTTTTAATTTGAATATTTAAAAGTGAGAAATTATAATCATCTCTTAATGACAGTTATTCAATTAGTTCATTGATCCATTTATTCTAGAAACATATGCTGAGCATCCAGGAGGTCTATGCTTTATTGAAATTATATTTGAAGCTCATCTATCTCAGAGAAGCTTCTAATACAATTGCAGAGGCAGATTTGAATACAAATAATTATAGAATACAGATTGAAATGAGTTCAAAGGTGAGGAAGTATAAAAAGAGATAGCAGGAAAAAAGAGGAAGTAAAGATATTGTAACAGAATAAATTATCTAATGATAAAGAATTTGTTTAACCAAGCAAGAAATGTCAGGGATTTTAATTAAGACAAATAGCAATCTCTAGTATTAGGTATTTTTCTGAAAGGATTCCATCTTTCCCTCTGGCATTTGAGTGAGAAATTGAAGAAAAGAGGGAGTGTCTATGTATCGTCTTCCCTACCAGTGCCTGTCCTGGGCTGCCAACTGCCTAAGCTCTGAGAGAATAGTACTTGGAAATGAAGTTGATTCTCTTGTGTCTCCTTCGGCAGCCAATAGGAGTAGCCTCAAAGCTGGACTTTTGAGGAAATCATCGCATTGACATTGACCATTTAGAATTAATGAAGTCTGAAGTGCTGAGTCAGAGTCTTGGGGGTTCCCTCATAAGACAAATGCTAACTTTTTTGATGACTAATCATGGGGAGCACTGGGGGTAGTCAAGGAGAGGATAGGACAGTAGCAGTAGCAGGACAGACACTCAAGAAATTTAATGCAGTATCTGTTATTCAATGAGTAAAGAGTATTTCAAAGTTTTAACAATAAAAACACAGGTTTTCTTGCCATTGGTTGCATATCACTTTGAGGAGGAGTTTCATACCACAAAAGCAAAAGTATTGCTGAAGCCAACTCTCTAGTGTTTATTGAAAATGTATTAGTGTTTATTGAAAATGTATTAAATATGAACAGGATTTATCAGGGGATAGACTATACTTATGAATGTTTTTTGTAGTGTCTTTTGACATTTTCATTGCAAAACCTGAAGTTTATTTTAAACAACAAACTCAAAAATGTAATTCTAATCCTTATATGAATTTATGAAGCTTGCAACACACACGCCCACACAAGCAAATATAGATTACAAATAAAATTGATATTTTGAGCAATAAAGCCCAAATTTGAATAACAGATGAAACCATGTTGCTTTTTTAATATGTTGACATTTGGCTTGCTTCTGTACCTAAACTTCAGAAATGCTCAATTTCAGATAAACTTAACATGTTCATGAATTCCTCAACAACCGACCTCCATCATAAATATTTTATAACATATAACTCTAAAATATCATTATATTTTGAGAAAGCAGAACAGTGAATAAACCACCTAAATAGATTCATTATGAAATGTCAAATATCTGTATATTTTAGAAATATAAGCATTATTTTATTCATAGGCTTATTTTTTCTGGCCATAGCTAAAGATAAGCTATGTATCAATAATGATGATTTTTAATATATCCCCAAGTTAACATTATTATCTAAGGTAGATAAGAATATATCTTCTAGAAAAGTACATTTTATTACCAAAATCTACTTCCTTAAATAGCAAACTTCAGTAAATTCTGCCTTCCCTTGATATATTTGTTACAATAGGTCAATTTTCACTAGTTTTCATCCTTGAAAGTGATAATTTGTCATTTCCCAGGATGTCTTATTTCACCAATATATAAGTGAGTATAGTAGATACAGTAGAAAATATATTATCATCTGAAAGTTTGTGAAATCCTTTTCAGAATTTCAGGAGATGTGAATGTTCATTCATGAAAAATACATACAATCACGTATTTCATGTGTTTAAATAATTTATATACATGAAGTATATACAAGCAATAAACATATTTTCTATGTTATTAAATTTTATTTATTAAAAATATTTATAAAAAGTAAAAATACTGTTACATTAGTGCTTCAAATAAACAGTAATTTTTGTATATAAGTAAAAGAGTGCAATTATTTCTCTTTTATTGTCATTTCAAAGTAAAGCTTAGTTTAACATAGTTATATGCAAGGCAGAGTCACACTTTATTGGAAATATTGGCTACACAATCAAGTTGTCTTTTCCCCTTATTTCAGACCAGGCATTCAATGGGATTTTTTTTTTACTCTGTCACTATAGTGAGAGTAATAATAAAAGTTCATTGTTTATATGATATATTTTGTGCAGTGCATAGGCATGAAGTCTCAGAAAATATCCTTCTAATTACTGTTTATATTAATTACTTGGGAGATTGTTATAGTGCCAGTTTCTAGACCCAATACCATGAGATTTCTGATTTAGTAGATCTAATGAAGCATATCTAAGGAACATATTACTTTACATTTTGAGAAACAATGGTTTCATGGCATATTAAAAAGCAAAACAGGCAAAAGCATAAAACTAATGAATTATGAATAAACAGTTTTTCTTTTACTTAAAATTATTTAAATAGCCTTATAATCAGTGAAGAATATAATATGTTCCTATCAAAAGGATTTTATCTTTTAAACTCTTGAGAGAAAATCTCACTTAACTTTTTTCTCTGTAGTTCAGTTAACAAACATGCCTTAAATATTTTCTGTGCAGCAAGCAGTGGACATACACAAATTGATGTCATTATATCGAACTTACAAGAACTTCAGCTGGAAATAAAAGTGAATTTACTTTTTATAGTTGAGTACCTGTATAAATCCTTTCTGGAACAACATGGAATATGAAATCAAAAGAAAAATATGTATATATATACAGAAATGCATGCATATATGTGTGATATGTGTGTATACACAGTGTGCCTTTTTTTTTTCACTATTCAACTCATTTTATGAGGCTAGTATAATTTTGATACAAAACCAGGAAAGGAAAATATGAGAAAGGCAAATTATAGGACAGTTTCACTCATGAATACAGATGCAGAGTATTCCTTAACAGAATATCATCAAAATAAATCCAGCAATTTTAAAAATATAAGAGCTTTACACCAAATACAAAAAGAAGTGAAAATAGACAAATTAGATTACACTAAAATTTAAAACTTCTTCAACAAAGAACACTATTTTTTTAAATTTAATTTATTTATTTTATACAGAATGTTCTTATTAGTCATCAATTTTATACACATCAGTGTATACATGTCAATCCCAATTGCCCAATTCATCTCACCACCACCAGCCACCCCTGCTGCTTTCCCCCCTTGGTGTCAATATGTTTGTTCTCGACATCTGTGTCTCAATGTCTGCCTTGCAAACTGGTTCATCTGTAACATTTTCCTAGGTTCCACATATATGCGTTAATATACAATATTTGTTTTCCTCTTTCTGACTTACTTCACTCTGTATGACAGTATCTAGATCCATCTATGTCTCAACAAATGACTCAATTTCATTCCTTTTTATGGCTGAGTAATATTCCATTGTATATATGTGCCACATCTTCTTAATCCATTCATCTGTTGATGGGCATTTAGGTTTCTTCCATTGCCTGGTTATTGTAAATAGTGCTGCAATGAACATTGGGGTGCATGTGTCTTTTTGAATTATGGTTTTCTCTGGGTACATGCCCAGTAGTGGAATTGCTGGATCATATGGTAGTTCTATTTTTTAGTTTTTTTAAGGAACCTCCATACTGTTCTCCATAGTGGCTGTATCAATTCACATTCCCACCAACAGTGCAAGAGGGTTCCCTTTCCTCCACACTCTCTCCAACATTAGTTGTTTGTAGATTTTCTGTTGATGCCCATTCTAACTGGTGTGAGGTGATATCTCATTGTAGTTTTGATTTGCATTTCTCTAATAATTAATGATGTTGAGCAGCTTTTCATGTGCTTCTTGACCATTTGTATGTCTTCTTTAGAGAAATGTCTAGTTAAGTCTTCTGCCCATTTTTGGATTGGGTTGTTTGTTTGTTTTTAATATTGACCTGCATGAGCTGTTTATATATTTTAGAGGTTAATCCGTTGTCTATTGATTCATTTGCAAATATTTTCTCCCATTATGAGGGTAGTCTTTTCGTCTTCTTTATTGTTTCCTTTGATGTGCAATAGCTTTTAAATTTCATTAGGTTACATTTGTTTATTTTTGTTTTTATTTCCATTACTCTAGGAGGTGGATCAAAAAGATATTTCTGTGATTTATGTCAGAGTGTTCTTCCTATGTTTTCCTCTAAGAGTTTTATAGTGTTGGTTCTTACATTTAGGTCTCTAATCCATTTTGAGTTTATTTTTGTGTATAGTGTTAGGGAGTGTTCTAATTTCATTCTTTTACATGTAGCTGTCCAGTTTTCCCAGCAACACATATTGAAGAGACTGTCTTTTCTCCACTGTATATCCTTATCTCCTTTGTCACAGATTAGTTGACCATAGGTGCATGGGTTTATCTCTGGGCTTTCTATCCTGTTCCACTGATGTATATTTCTGTTTTTGTACCAGTACAATTTTATCTTGATTACTGTAGCTTTGTAGTATAGTCTGAAATCAGGGAGTCTGATTCCTCCAGCTCTGCTTTTTCTCCCTCAAAATTGCTTTGGCTATTCGGAGTCGTTTGTTTCTGCAGACAAATTTTAAGATTTTTTGTTCCAGTTCTGTAAAATATGCCATTGGTAATTTGATAGGGATTCATTGAATGTGCAGATTGTTTTGGGTATTATAGTCATTTTCACAAAATTGATTCTTCCAATCCAAGAACATGGTATATCTCTCCATCTGTTTGTACCATATTTAAATTATTTCATCAGTGTCTTATAGTTTTCTGCATAAAGGTCTTCTGTCACCCTAGGTAGGTTTATTCCTGGGTATTTTATTCTTTTTGTTGCAATGGTAAATGGGAGTGTTTCCTTAATTTCCCTTTCAGATTTCTCATCATTAGTGTATAGGAATGCAAGTGATTTCTCTGCATTAATTTCATATCCTGCTACTTTACCGAATTCATTGATTAGCTCTAGTAGTTTTCTGGTAGCATCTTTAGGATTCTCTATGTATAGTCATCTTCAAACAGTGACAGTTTTAATTCTTCTTTTCCAATTTGTATTCCTTTTATTTTTCTTCTCTGATTGCCATGGCTAGGACTTCCAAAACTATGTTGAATAATAGTGGTGAGAGTGGACATCCTTGTCTTGTTCTTGATCTTAGAGGAAATGTTTTCTTTTTTTCACCATTGATAATGATGTTTGCTGTGGGTTTGTCATATATGGACCTTATTATTTTGAGGTAGGTTCCCTCTATGCCCACCTTCTGGAGAGTTTTTATCATAAATCCATGTTGAGTTTTGTCAAAAGCTTTTCCTGCATCTATTGAGATGATCATATTGTTTTTCTTCTATAATTTATTAATATGGTGTATCACATTGAATAATTTGCATATATTGAAGAATCCTGGCATCCCTGGGATAAATCCCACTTAATCATGGTGTATGATCCTTTTAATATGTTGTTGGATTCTGTTTGCTAGTATTTTGTTGAGGATTTTTGAATCTGTAGTCATCAGTGATATTGGTCTGTAATTTTTTTTTTTTGTAGTATCTTTTTCTGGTTTTGTTATCAGGGTTATGATGGCCTCATAGAATGAGTTTGGGAGTGTTCCTTCCTCTGCAATGTTTTAGAAGAGTTTGAGAAGGATGGGTGTTAGCTCTTGTCTAAATGTTTGGTAGAATTCACCTGTGAAGCCATCTGGTCCTGGACTTTTGTTTGTTGGAAGATTTTTAATCACAGTTTCAATTTCATTCCTTGTGACTGGTCTGTTCATATGTTCTATTTCTTCCTGGTTCAGTCTTGGAAGGTTATACCTTTCTAAGAATTTGTCCATTTCTTCCAGATTGTGCCTTTTATTGGCCTAGAGTTGCTTGTAGTAATCTCATAGGATGCTTTGTATTTCTGCAGTGTCTGTTGTAACTTCTCCTTTTTCATGTTGAATCTTATTGATTTGAGTCCTCTCCCTCTATTTCTTGATGAGTCTGGCTAATGGCTTAGCAATTTTGTTTATCTTCTCAAAGAACCAGCTTTCCATTTTACTGATCTTTGAAATTGTTTTGTTTCTATTTCATTTATTTCTGCTCTGGTCTTTATGACTTCTTTCCTTCTGCTAACTCTGGGTTTTGTTTGCTCTTCTTTAGTTCCTTTAGGTGTAAGTTTAGATTGTTTATTTGAGATTTTTTCTTGTTTCTTGAGGTAGGCTTGTATAGCTATAAACTTCACTCTTAGAACTGCTTTTGCTGTATCCCATAGGTTTTGGATCATTGTGTTTTCATTGTCATTTGTCTGTAGGTATTTTGTGATTTCCTCTTTAATTTTTCAGTGACCTCTTGGTTATTTAATAACATATTATTTAGCCTTGGTGTGTTTGTGTTTTTTACATTTTCTTCCCTGTAAGTCATTTCTAATCTCATATTGTTGTGGTCAGAAAAGATGCTTGATATGATTTCAATTTTCTTAAATTTACTGAGGCTTGATTTGTGACCCAAGATATGATCTATCCTGGAGAACGTTTGGTGCACACTTGAGAAGAACATGTAATATGCTGTTTTTGGATGGAATGTCCTATAAATATCAATTAAATCTACCTGGTCTATTGTGTCATTTAAAACTTCTCTTTCTTTCTTTATTTTCATTTTGGATGATCTGTCCATTGGTGTAATTGAGCTGTTTAAATCACCCACTCTTAGTGTGTTACTGTTGAATTCCTCTTTTAGAGCTGTTAGCAGTTGCCTTATGTACTGAGGTGCTCCTGTGTTGGGTGCGTATATATTTATAATTGTTATATCTTCTTCTTGCATTGATCCCTTAGTCGTTAAGTACTGTCCTTGCTTGTCTCTTGTAACATTCTTTATTTTAAAGTCTATTTTATCTGATGTGAATATTGCTACTCCAGATTTCTTTTGATTTCCATTGGCATGGAATATCTTTTTCCATCCCCTCTCTTTCAGTCTGTATGTGTCCCTAAGTCTGAAGTGGGTCTCTTGTAGACAGCATATATATGGGATTTGTTTTTGTATCCATTCAGCAAGCCTGTGTCTTTTGGTTGGAGCATTTATTCCGTTCACATTTAAGGTAATTATCAATATGTATGTTCCTATGACCATTTTTTAAATTGTGTTTGGTTTGTTTTTGTAGGTCCTTTTCTTCTTTTGTGTTTCCTACTTAGAGAAGTTCCTTTAGCATTTGTTGTAGAGCTGGTTTGAGAGTGCTGAATTCTGTTAGCTTTTGATAGTCTGCAAAGCTTTTGATTTCTCTATCAAATCTAAATGAGATCCTTTCTGCATAGAGTAATCTTGGTTGTAGGTTCTTCACTTTCATCACTTTAAGTATATCATGCCACTCCCTTCTGGCTTGTAGAGTTTCTGCTGAGAAATCAGCCGTTAACCTTACGGGAGTTCCCTTGTAGATTATGTCATTTTTCCCTTGTTGCTTTCAATAATTTTTCTTTGTTTTTAATTTTTGCCAAGTTGATTATGATGTGTCTCGGCATTTTTCTCATTGGGTTTATCTTGTATGGGACTCTCTGCACTTCCTGGACTTTGGTGGCTATTTCCTTTCCCATGTTAGTGAAGTTTTCAACTATATTCTCTTCAAATATTTTCTTGGGTCCTTCCTCTCTCTCTTCTCCTTCTGGGAAGGCTCTAATGAGAATGTTGTTGCATTTACATTGTCCCAGAGGTCTCTTAGGCTGTCTTCATTCCTTTTCATTCTTTTTTCTTTATTCTGTTCCGAGACAGTGAATTCCACAATTCAGTCCTCCAGATCAGTTATCCGTTCTTCTGTTTCAGTTATTCTGCTATTTATTCCTTCTAGTGTAGTTTTCATTTCAGTTATTGTATTGTTCATCTCTGTTTGTTTGTTCTTTAATTCTTCTAGGTCTTTGTTAAACATTTCTTGCATCTTCTCAATCTTTGCCTCCATTCTTTTTCCGAGGCCCTGGATCATCTTTACTATCATTGTTCTGAATTCTTTTTCTGGAAGGTTTCCTATCTCCACCTCATTCAGTTGTTTTTCTGAGTTTTTATCTTGTTCCTTTGTCTGGTACTTAGCCCTCTACCTTTTCACCTTGACTATCTTTCTGTGAATGTGTTTTTTGTTCCACAGGCTGCAGGATTGTAGTTCTTCTTCACTTCATGTCTTTTTAATATGTTATCTATCCTTAATGGAGGGAAGAAAAAAATGCATGATTAATGCCACCTGATAAATAAGAAAACTCTAAAAAGAAGGCTGTACCTGTAAAGAAATATCACTTATATCCTTAAAAATTTACCCATGTAAAATGTAAGCTTTTTAAAAATTTTATTTATTTATTTTATTTTATCTTTGGCTGTGTTGAGTCTTTTTTGCTGTGTGCAGGCTCTCCCCAGTGAGAGTGGGTGCAACTCTTCACTGCACTGCACAGGCCTCTATTGTTGCAGAGCATGGCTTCTAGGTGCATGGGCCTCAGCAGTTGTGGTGCATGGGCTTAGTTGCTCCACAGCATGTGGTATCCTCCTGGATCAGGGCTCAAACCTATGTCCCCTGCATTGGCAGGTGGACTCTCAACCACTGTAACACCAGGGAAGCCTAGAAAAATGTAAACATTTTAAAACTATAAAAGGTAATGAGACAGCCATAGATTCACTGCTCGTACTTTAACAAAAGTTAACTATTTTGCCAAAGTTGAAGAATGAGTAAGAGTTCACTAGGTTTACAAAGAAAGGAAAGACAACTTACGAATGTCCCTGATGATTCACTGGTTTGTATAACACTCTTGCTCTGAGTAAAGATAGAAACTGTGACTTGTTTACAATCTATAAAACATAGCAACAGTGAAGAGATGTCTCTCCCTTGAGTACATTGTATTGTATAAGACTCCATCACAGCAGACTAACAGAGAAACTCTTCTGTTGGCCTAGGAGAAGCAAGCTGCTATGCCCACTCTTTCTCTTTGGGAGTGTAATGGGAAATCAACTTAGAAGTCAGTGTGCCATCCTTTCAGGAGTCTTTTAATGACCAAAAATATGTTGACATATTGTGTCATAATATTATAAATAATGAATAACAATGAATGCTTCTTGCTTAACTTTTTTTAATCACTTTGAAACTATATTTATTGTGAATCTATGAATATGTGTTAAAATCAAGGCTGGACAAGAAACAAAACAATGGCAACAGAAATAACAAAATGAGTGTACAATCCTATAGGTCTTGCATCACATGATGTCCCTTCTATAGAGTATTCTTCCCCTGATCCCAAATGGCAGATTTACATTATTCATTCTTACAAAACATATATCTTTTACTTTTTACTCAAATTTTCCTTAAATCTCTTCTTCTAGAGTAACTGTGGCTCTTACCATCTCTTATTCTTTCATCATGATGTACTCTTAACAGTATCTGAGTTGTACTGAGTTGTGAATTTCTATAAGAATGTAAATTCCACAGGAGTAAAGACTGCATTTGTCATCATTGCTGTCCCAGCAGTCCCTTAGACATGGTGGTCACTTAGGAATATTAGTTGAATGAGTAAAAACCGTAAAAATATTGCTAAATTTCACTTGATGCTTGGGATAGCTGTCTTATAAGTAGCAATAATAGGAAAAACTCACGTGAATGTTCTAAAAGCCAAATATAATTAAAATTGCTAAAGGAAAAAGTCTACTTGTGATAGAATATAATTCTGACATGAAAGTGAAGAAATCTAAGTTTTTTCAACATACTAAATGTGAAAGAAAATATAAAGATAATTTACTTTGTGCCTGCTAAAACCTTCAATTTCATAGTTTAGAATGCTCTCTAGAGCCTTTAAAAATTCATTTTTTTATCTCCTATCTGCTGATATAGAAACAAACATGTATATAACTAGTATATTAAATATATTTGTATTACTCTATAACTGTTATATCAATTTAATGCATGTTATATTAGCTGTATTTATGACTATTATATATCACTAGAAGTAATTTACTCAATTATTTCATATAAAGAGAAAATAACACTTTATGATTGTGAATGAGAGATTTGGTGACTACTCTGAAATATCACTAGACATGGAACTAATCCATTTAAAAGGTCATCATACTAAACTAAACTATCTTGAAATGATTAAATTTTGATTATATCTGATTGTTTTTATGTGTGTGAACACAGGAATAAAATTATTAAAATATAGTAATTTTTTCTTTATGACAAACTTCCAAATATGTATCTAGTTTCCTTGAACACTTTCTTGTGTGAAGCTGTCTCTTCAGACTCAATAAAAATGTCAATAATAATAAAGGAATTGAGTTATATGAAAGCAACAAAATGTGTCATCAGATAATAAATATTTTGTTAGTATGTTCTTATGTTTAAATAATTAACAAATAAAATATAATTATATTTCTTTCTGTTTAATTTGTAATGATTTGGCCTTCTCTGCGTGTCCATAATCACCAAGAAATCAAGAAGCAAGATTGAGATTTAATATATTGAAAGAAAAAATTTACATTATGCAATAACATTTTAACTTAAGCATGTGGTTGAATGTCTATATTTACTGATTGTATGACTGCATAGTTAGTAGAAATACTAGATTCAGTCAGGTTAGTTTGAAGTATTAAATAACCAAAATTCAATGATTCTACTTCTCATTTTGTTGTCTAATTATAAAACATTATATAAAATATTAGACATTGTATACTACTAACTTATAATATTATAATAAATTAGAGAGGTAAATGACAGGCAGTTTTCATGTGTAATTCTTTACAATAATATTTATTATTACTCTCCTACAGTTTGATAAGAAAATTATTTTCCTAAATAGACAGTAAAACTCTTAATACCTCCATTCTCTGTTAAGTATTCTTATTATTTTACTGTCAAATCATTGAAATGAATTTTTAAATTAGATTTGATAGTTAAATTGTAGGTCAATATTCTTCATATGAGTAATTTTGACATCTTTGTTTTGGTTATTTCAAGATATAACTCATTAGTTCCCAATGCACTCAAACTTCATGAATGAGTCTGAATGAGTTCAGTTGTAACTTTTATCAGCTTTGTTCTTGTCCATGCCATATTGAAAATATTTCCCAGCCATCCAAATCATAAATAAATGATGGCTAACAGATTTAATTTGTCTTGAGATTTCCAACAAAGGGTAAAAGACATGTGTATCAGCTGGGTTCTATCGAACCAGTAGGATAGTAGGATAAAAATTGGCATACAGAATTTTAAGTTCTGGCTGGGCAGTGGGCAAATCTATAGAGGAAACCAAGAGACTGGATATTCTAGGGCAAGAGTTGAAGCTGCAGCTAATGAACAGATTTCTTCTTCCTCAGAGTAACTTCAGTTTTTGCTCTAAAGGTCTTTCAAATGACTGGATGAGGCCCATTCACATTTTCATGGATAATCCCTTTTATCTAAAATCAACTAATTTTAGATAATAATCGCATTTACAAAATGCCTTCACAGCGGACACTTAGGTTAGTGCTTAATTGAATACCTAGGTACTATAACCTAGGCAAGTTGATATATAAAACTAAGCATAATAATATATGAAAGAAAAACAGAAAAAAAATTTTTTTCTCAGCACATATAGGATAAATAATTGGCTACCTATTTAGCATGTATTGGAGGAAAATTTTAGTGCAATCACCACATTTTTATTGCTTCAAAAATGTAAAACTAATTAGGTTAATTTCCGTAGGATAGTTTCACATTTTGCCGTTATTAATATACATAGATCTTTTAAAACTTCAACTCAGTCATGTGTAATGTATAAATATAAATGATATATTTGCACTGTGAGCTTTTAGTTCTACATTTTTCAAAACAAGCATTCATATTTCCAGTGAAATTAAGATGAAATACCTTGATGTGTTATTTTGTTTTTGTGAAGAACAGTGAAACAAGATGGTATATTAGGGATACTAAAAATTATGTAACACTTTTGAGATATACTTCTGTTAATGATAGGGTGATAAAAAAGAACAGTATTTATCTATGTTGGTTGCAATAATACCAGTATTATTATTTTCAGAGTAGATGGATTATTTGTTTAAAGTTTAAAGAAACAGATTAAAGTGTTTTTAAAATTATTTTTTGAATAGGTTAGCCTTTGGAAACATTCCAGCTGATAAAATCAAATCATTAAAATTATCACCCAAAGCACTGAGAAATATTACTTTCTCATGAAGGCAAATAATTTATGAAACAAATGTTTGAGAATAAGATTGATTTTAACTTTCAATTACTCAGTAAGTTATTGAAATTTTTTATAGATTATGTACCAGTTAATATTTGACCCATTAGTTAGCAGAAAGCACTTGAAGTAGTTAAACTGTCATAGCTCCACCAGAAACAAACAAAAACAACAAAAAACATTACTATTTTGTTACTTATGATACGTGAATCAGACTGGATAGGGCAGGAATTTTGGGGAAAAAAAGGTTATTTTAAAACTTATGGATCATATATGAAATATAATACTTCCAGTAACAAAACATCTTGTAATTAAAAAATAAATCAAGTTTGTCTATGCAGGGAAAAGAAACAAACAAAAATACCTTTAAATGTTAGGGTGTATTAAGCTTTCTAAATGATAATACTTAGGATTAACTTCAAGATGTCAAAACATGAACAGCTGCAAGAACAAAAGATTATCACACCCCTTCTGGGTCTGGCTGGCACCAAGAAGTCTGCAATAAGCAGTCGCACCCTCTCTCCTTTTGGTATAAATGAGCCTGAATTCTCAGTCAGGTAAGATGGTTCTTTGGGACACTAGTCCACCATCTTCTTGGCCATTGGTTTTCCAAATAAAGTCACTATTCCTTGCCCCAACACCTCATCCCTTGGTTTATTAGCCTGCTGTTGGATTAGCAGTACAATCTTGTCAGGTAACAGTTCTGAGGAGTTATTCCTGTGAGACATCCTTCCCATTTCTGGCAACATGGGCATGAATACACACTCTCTTTAATAATTTAATTACTCCAGACTATATTCAGGGTACAGACAAATTAATAGTTTATAAACCTTCATTTTAAATAACAAGCATCAGGACACTTTGATTTTGTTCTTGAAGATAATATTGCCGTTCATTATTTAACCTAAAAGATTTCCTTTTAATTTTATTTTAAAAGAAGTTTTGTTTTGCCACTCATATAACTGATAAAGAAAAGTTCTACAGTGTATTCATTTAAGCCAAGGAACAGTAACATAGAATGAGTCTAATGTTCATTGAAGGTGACTGGGATGGAGTTTTAAGGAAATAAAAAAAATGTATCCTTTTATATATAGCTCTATTTCTTCCCCTGGTGACAACTACACAGTATAACCATAAATTGCAATCCATCACTTCTTCATTGCATAAGTAAAAAGCTGTGAGAATGTTCATTCAGTTGGGAAATCAAATTGACTTCATAACACCATAGTGAAATAGTGGGAAATGCTACATACTTGGTGTTTTGAAAATGTATTTAAATTTATGTATGCATTTTCAGAAATATCCATCTCATTTCTCTACACATTTAATGAAAGCAATTTATTTCAATATAAATCATATTTCTGTCATTCTGATATCCTCATGAAATAGTTCAAGTTTAATTGATGTACTAATATGGGAAACTGAGGCATCTTGAGATCAACACTTGAGTTCAATTTTGCTTCTGCCATTTATTGTCATTTTTTTGGTAATGTATAGGAAAACAAATAACTTTCTGCCATCCTACCTTATTCTGTCCTGTTCAAATACACTTAAGCAGAAATCTACTTGAGAAAAGTCTAGGTCCCATCTTCATGTATGCTTTTGTTTGTTAAGAATCTAGAACATAAAATCACCCACATAAAGCTTAAACAGTTTAGTTAACATATGTGAAAATAAACTTCTAAATCTACAGCACATAGTCTTTTTCATGTCTGTCAAGAGCAGGACTATTCTCCCTGTTTTTCAGAAAAAAAAAAAATATATATATATATATATGGCAATAATCCTTGACTCCTCTCACACTCCACATGCTATTATTCAGTAAACTGTGTTGACTGTACCTTCAAAATATATCCAGAATCCAACCTCTTCCCACCACTTTATGGATAGTCATGTATGTTCATCACTGCATCTTTTTAGAATCTGAAAGATATTAAGATGAACAAAATCTTAAGTTAGGTAGTAGTGGGGCTCTGGATTTAAAAACAAAAGGTCTTGCAAGGGTGGGGTGAAAAAGTAAAGTATAATTTCTATGATTATTCAGAAAATAAAGGTCATTCTCAAACATAAAATTTATTATTTTTTTTGTTATTGGTATAACTTTAACTACAATGTAAAGTAAGATATAAACTATTGGCGTATTTTAAGTAACAAGACAGATGAAACTCAGAAAGAACTCTTCACATTTATATAAACACCTGACTAATTGACATTTGCTATGTGCTCAGTGTATATTAGTAGATAAATTTTTAATGAAATCTTTGTTAAACATCTATTGAATATATAAACATGCACTAATATTGGCACTAAGGTGTTTTCACATAATGCATCTTCTGATAATTGCAAAATCCCTGTGAGTTTCCATTCTCTTTATTGTCCATAAAGAGGTTAACTTTTCTGCATGTACACATAATCCTCCATATGAAGGTTTGGCACAATTTTCTGGTGAAGGGCCAGATGGTACATATTCTTACTTTGCTAGTCATGCAGTCTTTGCAACTACACAACTCTGGCATTGTAGAGAGAAAGTACTCACAGAAAATAAATGTACATGAATGGGTGAGTCAGTGTTCCAAGAAAACTTTACTAAAATAAGTGGTGGGACAAATTTGGCCCATAGGGCCTAGTGGACTGACTGTTCTATACTCTAAAGGCTACGGCAATTCCAGTTATGCAGAAAGTGCCCCCTCAAACTTTATCACATTATATAATAAGTAATATCTACATTAGTTTAGTGGATGCATATAGTTTTACAAGCCCGGAAGGAATTAGTAGGTTTTTTTAATCAAGTTACAATTAATTTTTAATTAAATCAATAAGTATGAAAAAATACCAAATTTTTATATCAGCCTTCTGATACATATAAAATAATATATATTATAAGCATATTTATACATAAGATTAATTGATGAAACTGAGCTTATAGTCCTTTAAATTTATTTCAATATACATAAAGATGCAATAGGTTTATCAAAGAATCTATAAGTTGACCTATTTGCTATAATTCAGAAAAGCAAACAGATATGCTAAACGATCAGATGAGTTTCTTCCATTGCATGTGTGGTTTAGAGAAAATATGATACATTTTCATATGCTATGTTCAAGCCACACCTTTGATCTATTTTTAAATACTAAGTAGAAAAATGATATATAATTTTCTTGAAAACTGAAATTGATGGAGATATTTAAATATTATTTTTCAATATATAATATTTGCAAATCACTCTATACTCTTCAATAGTTGTGTGTATTTAATATGTGTTTATTTATGTGTTTAATATGTTGTAACTAGGGGCTTGTATTTATGACAGCTATGTAGTTTTGATTATTAAGGATGTTATAAGCGTCACATGTTGAAATGTAGAAAACAGACAGCTAAATTCAAAGGTTTACGGGTAGTGAAAAATAAGCCAGCTGTTCATAAGCCCTTGTGGCTATGGATTAGTTACGTGTATTTCAGTCCTTTACTTTTTGTATACTTTTGAAATATACTGTATATGATTTGTATTGAAAATCTTGGTTATTAGATTGATTTTATTCAAAGATTACAGTTCATCCAACTTCAAAATTGTTATCTTGGATATCTAAAATTTCTAAAATCGCTTGCTAAGTTCTAAGAATAAGCTGTATAATTCCAGATCAGACACTGTCTCCTGCATATTATTCAACAACAAAATTGGATAGAATATTAATAAATTGTTTCAGAGTAAACATTTCTATGTACAATACAGATTTATAACGTATTTAATTGTTAAAAACCTTAACCTTTAACAGTTGTTTTCTAATTTGACTTTTAAAATTCTTAAGCTTAATAAAGTTTATGACACTGAAATTTCTTAGTAATTAATTTCATAGCAAGTATTCATTAATTAACATAGTGCTACACCAGTAATTTAGATTCCAACTTTGATTTAAATTTGAATGTGATTGAAAGATGAGATTTTAAGAATTTTTAATGTAGTTTTATTTTCAAAAGGTCAAAGGGAAACTTGTTACTCTCAGTTTTCAATGTTTTGTCTAAAGTTTGCAGGATAAATATTCCCAACTCTTTTCATTAGAAACATGAGCAATGATGCTATGTCTGCTGGTTAAAGGTAGATGCACAATACAGTTGATGTAAACATAGAGGTGAAGAAGGGAGAGCAATATTAATGTTCTCTTTATGCCAAGTTGTGTAAGGGAAATACAAGAATAGCAAACAAAAAGAATGAGGGAAGAAAATTGTCATGTAAGGTACTTTTCAGATTGCAGATGCTATATTTCTTATTTTTCTTTCTTCTTGTGAACTAATTATTATTATGTATTGTTTAATATTTATGAACTGAATTATGTACCCCCAAAATTAATATGTTATAGTCCTAAACCTTCCATATGACTGTGTTTGGAGATAGATCCTTTAAAGTGGTAATTAAGATTAAATGAAATCAAAACAGTAGGGCCCTACTCCAATAGGACTGGTGTCCTTCTAAGAAGAGGAAGACATACCAACAAGTGCACAACAAGAAACGGCCATTTGAGGGCAGAGTGAGAAAATAGCTGTCTACAAGCCAAGGAGAGAGGCCTTAGGGGAAACCAAACTTGCTGACACTTTGATGTTGGACTTCTTGTCTCCAGAACTGTGAGAAAATAAATTTCTGTTGTTTAGGCCACTCAGTCTGTGGTTTGTTGTGGCAGCCCTGATAAACTAATACAGTTGGTGAATAACATACATATGGAAAAGTAAGTTTTGCTTGATTAATTTTCATATAGAACTTAACCCATGAAACACTCCACACATTAAGATATATGTTTACCATAACCTCCAGAAACTCCATCAGACCTCCTTCCACTTACTACATCACCAAAAGTAACCATTTGTATGCCTATTCTTGACATATCCAAGTCATATAAATGTGTGTATATGTATCAATATATGTATGCATGTGTGTGTACATATATATATATATATATGGAATCAGTATACAATAAGTACTATTTTATCTCGAACTTATTAACTCAACATTAAGCTTCTGAAATTCATTTGATTTCTTGTTCATATTTACAGCTTACTCATTCTCACTGCTTTGTATCATCTGTTAGATGAATATAAATACATACATTTGTTCATTTTACTGTTGATGAGCATTTGGGTAGTTTCCAGTTTGTGACTATTGCAAATAGTACTTCTATGAATAGTCTTATATATCCTTAGAGGAACATATGCACACATTTATATCAGGTATATAACTGGAATTAAAATTACTGGGTTCATATATTGACAGTTAGGTGATGCTTCCTTGTCTTCCATATTGCTTCTACCAATTTGTACTCCCTCTAACATCATATGAGAGCTCCCATGTTCCATACACCTGCCTGAACTTAGCATGGTCAAGACTTCTGATCTTTGCTCTTCTGTGATTTTAATTTGCATTTTCTATAACCACTGAAGTTGAGAATCTTTTCTTATGTTTATTGATATGTTTCTTTTAAATGGGTTGAAAAAAATTCATCCACTAAAGCTCTGATACAGACCTTCTTTTGACTAAAATTATGGCATTACTGCCTCATTTGTGACCATGAACAAAGCTGGAAGAGGATACAGAGGTGGGGGGAATATAGTCATGTTATGTCAGAGTTTTACTGTAATATTACTCTATTTCTTCTTAGGTCTTTTTCTGGTCCCACTAGCTTACATTTATTAGAGATGATATTAGGTTTGCTTACAAAGAAAGCACACCCATTACATATAATGAGTTTTGGAATATGGGAATGAGCCAGACATATATTTAATCTCTTCCATATAATTTTCTTCTATATATATTTGTCCTCACATATTGTATTTTAGATCTCATATTGCTGCGTCCACATAAGTGATTTCTAATTTTTCCAGGTCATCGTGCTACTAATATGCATAACCTTTATTGTATCAGTGTTTACATCAATGTTGCAGGATAATGTGGGAAGCAAGAGCAATGTCTATTAATTTAAAATTATGATTGTGTATTAAAAGGCAAAATTAAATATCCCATTGATGAATCTGAAATACTTCATAAAATCCAGCTTCTCTTCTTTAGAGATATTTTTTATTTCATATCTTCATCATCTCATCTTGATTGGAATCATTTCCTTTCCAATAGATCTACCCTGAGTGTCTCTTCACCAGCAGGGTCTATCACATTTGATACTTGAGATCTTTTCTATGAAGAGCAAATTTTTTCACATTTTCCCTCATCTCTCTGTTGTCCAACGGAATCTTTTTAACTCCGTACTTCCTCTGTAACTTCAGCTTATGAAATCCACATTTTGCCTGACACCATCTCCAGCCATGTCTTTGACATTGTGGAACTCCCTTTTCTATTTTTAATGCATCTTTACTCTTTAAATTTCTCTTAATTTGATTTAGTGGCACCTGGTTTTCTCATTAGTTTCCTTCTACAGCTGTGACTTCTTTATTTTCAATATTGGACATTACCCGAGATTATATTTCATGTTCCTTTCTTTTCTGTACCTGCAAGCTGTCTCTTGGCTCTCTCATCTGTTTTACAAATATAAATATTCCATATATGTAAGAATATAAAAGTGGCTTCCAATTCAGGTTCTGACCTATACAGGTTCACATCTTTAGTTCGTGTGAAATGAAGCACTTTGTGAAATATAAGGACGATGGAAACTGTCTACAGCACTAAGGTCATATCTAGCCATGGCATATAAAGCACACGCATTTGTAGGTCAACTACACTTGTAATAGTTATAAGTGTAAGAATTTAAAACCAAATATGCTGATGTCTTTTGCCACTTGACTCATTCAAAGAAAGTTAAGCTCCACAACTAAGTTCCATGTTTCTCATTTGTGAAAATGGAGAAAATCATACTTAGTATAGTGTGATGGTATAATATAAACATGTGTTATTGCTAACATCTCAGAGTGGGAGCAGCAAATTCCTGAAAGTCAAGCTACAAGCACCATAAAA
This sequence comes from Lipotes vexillifer, assembly GCF_000442215.2. Lineage (NCBI taxonomy): Eukaryota > Metazoa > Chordata > Mammalia > Artiodactyla > Lipotidae > Lipotes > Lipotes vexillifer. The sequence goes on from NW_006794609.1 coordinate 354,139, forward strand.
ATACTTATTTTCTTTCTCTCTCCACCAACTTCAAAAATGCAAAAAACACATCTGAGGGCTGCCTTGTAGTCCAGTGAGAAGTTGGAAATAAATGGCCTTCACTTTCCCTAGGTCTAATGGAATTTATTGTTTAAAAAATGCAAGGACTAGGGGCTGGACTGTTAGGTATATTGCAGAATGAATGCAAAAGTTATCTTACATGCAGGCTGTGGCTCTGATTTGAGACACATTATAAGAATTACAGCATTATGTCTTTCAGTATGCATTGTCCCAAGGACATTGTGGTTTTAATACATTTCTGAATACCTAGTTGAAGATTTATGTTTCTTTCTCATCATTTAATTTGAACTTATTTGAATCTTACAGATTTTAAATTTGAATGCACCATATTTATAGAATTGTTATATTATGACAAATGATCTAGAAACTGTAAAACATCTTTTTTCTCTTTAAAAAATTCTGTAACTTAACTCTGACACATTTCATGATTGCTTGCCTAAAAATCTTTTTATTTTTAGATATTACAAGTATTGTGCTAAATTACACAATTTTAAATCAAAAGGGATATAATAAAATGCATTTTATTCTTTATACACTTAATCTGTTGCTTTTGAAAAGAAGCATTCATTTTAATAAGCTAGCCTCCTAACTTGGAAGAAATGTTAACCATTTGAAACCTGTTTTTTGGGAGTTTGGGGTTTTTTGTTTTTTTTGTTTATTTTATTTTTTGTTTTAATTTTGAAAGTCTCTCCCATATTCATGCTGATTGCAATCTTCTAAGTTATCCAGGGGCCTAAACTAGCATTTCTTGAAGCAAGATTGATGTTTATCTTGTCTGGGATGCACTTAATATGGCAGCACTTCAGACAATATAAGTGACCTCTCTCTGGGTGGAAGGTACAAGTGTATACATAGATTAATGTACTTCTCTAGAGAGTGATCATGGGGCAGATTCTTATTAGTCAATTTATTAACTTGATTAAAGATGACTAATCATATTGCATTTTGAAGAGCTCTCTAAGTTATTAATTTGAGCCAAAGAAAACAGGAAAGCCAATTCACCTCAGCTACTGAAATTGTGTGCAGAGAATTAGACACTTCTCATTGCCATGCATAGGCACCAGCGAAGCATGGAAAAATAATATAAACTTTTTACTGTTGTGGTATACCTGGGTGCAAGTACAGATAAGCCTTTGATCTTTAGGATGCATGGAATCTGTACTTAACTGATGGAAAATAAACTTCTTCCAAAAATGTATTTTGCAAAGTGATAGTAAAGGTGCTTGCTGAATGCAAAACAGATTTAGTAGACAATCTAGATTTTGTTGACTTTAGAAACAGTGTGAGTTAAACAGAAATTATTCTAGCAGCACTAGATTTTAACATTATATTCTCTTGTGAATATATCTGTTGATATTGATATAGAAGTTTTTATTTTATACAGGAGAGGTTAGATGTAACAAGCTATGCTTGATTTGAAGCATAGTTATTTTTGCTGATAAGTACTTGCATAGAAAAACATGAGATGTATAAGATATAGATGTCTTAAATATAAAACTCTTCAAAAATAATATTTAATTTTTGTTAAATTTCTAACAAATTTTGAGATAAACCATTGTATTTCCAGAATGTTTTGTAGGTGTGGAATTAGGGCCATTATCTACAGGGAAATTGTTTTAAATCTGTGTTTTCATAGAGTTCATATTGCTTTGCTACTTAAGAGATTCAGAAAAAATATCTCATTTTTAAAGTATATGATTACTTGAAGAATTAAGGCAATGTAGGAAACTAACAGAATGGTATTTAAAAATCAGCCTAATTCTAACGCTCAGAAATAACAATAGATGACATTAACTCAACCAGGTATATTTTTATATATTTATTCAGATTGACTAACAGAAGTATTTTATAAAAATAAAATCATATTTTATATGCTATATTTACTTTAAAAAATGATAGAGAAGACAGCTGGTGGAAGACAACCTCAACATCTTGAATGCATGCTTGCTGCCCTTCCTTGCCTACTGTAATCCTGAATCCTAGCATCACTTTGGATATGTCATCATGATGTGAACAAAGTCATGGGCTCAGCTCTAGACTGGAAGGAGACAGTTGTCACCTGAGGACAAAACCAAGTGACCAGCTATGGAAAATCCTGAAGTGAGAATAAGGCAGCATTTTCTGTAGATGTTCAGGCCTTCAGACATATCAAAAAGAATGAATCTGGCCTGAGTGAATATCTGGAAGGACCTGCTGACATCTGTATCCCAGTAACTGAAAAGCTGAGGACCAGTGTTATTCTTTCTACTCCTTCAGCTATTGCCAACGGGACTTTGCAGATGAGGAGGAAAAGGAACAAAGGCAACCGTTTTCACTACACTTTACAATTCCCAAAATATCAGTTCTAATGTGTGAACATGTTTATACACGTATTGTGATGCACATTTATGAGTGTTTATATAGGACATATATTTGGAAGCCAGTTACAGATTCTTGGAGGGATCAAGATGGTAGAGTAGGAGAATTGGAAACTCACCTTCCCCCATAAACATATCAAAAATGCATCCACATGTGGAACAATTATCACTGAAAACTAACTAGACACTGACATAAATACTCTTGTATGACCAAGGTTGTAGGAAAGATCCACATAGAATCAGGTAGGAAGAGATATGATCAGGTCAGGCCCTGACACCCTGGGAAGGGACTCTATTGGGCACCCCAGTCCTGGACCCTGACACAGGGAAGACAAGTCTTTGCTGTTTGAAGGGCCAGTGAGACTAACAAGAGGTTGTGGGAAGCCTGGACTCTACTCATGAGGCACATTCACTTGCTTGTTTGCTCCTGAGGAAGGGTGGATTGAAAACAGCAGGAGTGGCTGGTTAGTTTCCAATGACCACCTTGGTGTGCACATTAGCCTGTGCCAAATAAACACTCCATCCCTGCTTGGGAGCTCGGCCCTGAGATAGATGAGACTCACATGACTCAGACCCAAATCAGCATCTGAGCAAGGCACAGATAGCCATTGCTGGAACTTACACAGGCAGCTCATCAGAAGAAACCCCATTTCTGTCTGCAGCCAGATCACCACAATTTGCACCTCAACACACACTGAGAGACCACCCAAGACCTGCCTGCCCTGCAGCACTTCTCCACACTAGGATTGGGGGTACAGCCCAGCTTTGAGAGACAGAGTAGACTTTGGCTGAAGATGGTGACTGAACAAGGTGGAGGCAGTCATTTATAGTGTTTTCACAAGGAGAACATCAGAAGAAATCTGGATCTCTGACCCTGGGCGGATGACAACAGCCCATAATCTGACAAATATTGAGTACCCATGCCAACCCCTCTTGCTCTAGCATTGCTCCCCTCTGGAGTGGGGGTAGAAGTGCTGGGACGAGGAAATGCACACAGTTAAAGGAAATAAACTCAGCTTGGTCCCAAAACTCAGGGCTTTTGCTCCAGAAACTTGAGACCTGGACCCTGTCCCCAGTAGGGTGTGGTGACAGTGACTGAGTAGAGGAAAGACCCTGGATCACATCTAGCTCTTGACTTAGTCCCCGCTTCTCCAGCTCCACTTCCTACCAAGGTGATAACTGAAGCACACCCTGAGGAAAGACATGAGTTGTTTTCACATAAAATATAGCTCTCCTACCAAGGCACTGGGTACATGCAGGCTGTACAGGGACACTTTCACTTAAGGACACCTAGTATTAAATTTTACCAGTAATTTCAATTCATCAAGTGATCACAAGGAATCGTGAAAAATGGTCCAGGTCTTCCACTGGGATTCCTGGGCTCTTTCTCACTGCATCAGACTTGTTCTTGTCCCAACTTAAATGTAAGGTATCAAGTGAGGTGAGCATCTGCAGTATTTATACAGAAGAGAGTAACCTCAGTTGTAAAACATTTCCATTTTATATTCAGATAGTGATAGCTCTTCAGTGACATTTTCCAGGGAGATTTTCCCCACAGATCCATAGATTTTATAATTGTTTCTTATAAAAAATCGTAGACAATCTGCTAATTATCTCCTGCTAAATATGTCCTATAGATGCAAACTCTGCTAGCAAATATCATTAGTTTACTTGCCAGGAAGTCTGTGATTAACATGCCTAAAAGGACATTAAAACAAGTCACCTGCCTTTTTTCTTTCCTTAAATGTAGATTGTATTTTTAAACTTTCCCTTCCCAGATATATAAACAGAAAGAGTG
>NW_006794609.1:358363-371722 GCF_000442215.2 Lipotes vexillifer
TCTCTAAATTCCAGGCAGCATCTTTAATATTAAAGAGCATTCTTCTTCCTCCCTTAATTCAAATATAATGTAGATGTAGTGGTTGGAAATCCACCAGCCATTTTTGCCTCTGATATGACCTTGGGAATAGAAAGTTTGCCAAGAAACAAGATTAAGGAGTCTTGTATCCTTGTAGATATGGAGTGGCATACTGGTACTAACATGCCTACTTCCAGACTTTTTCAAGATCAGGGAAAAGAAAACTCCTATCTTGTTTAACTCCTGTTATCTTGTATGTTTTGAAATTCTCATAAGGTGATTTGTCATAACTAAAATAATTGGAATCTAGAAGATTTCTGCACATGACAGAACTAAAAATATGTGACATTAGAATCATAGCAGATGTGTCACAAGTGTTAAGTACTCAAATATTGAAGGCTGACAATCTGATGATGCTTGTTATAAAATGAAAGTTGTCTCATTCCATTTTCAGATAGAGTCAAAAGCAGCATTAAGAGAAATAGTTGAAACTTTAAAATGTTGGTCTTGTTCATCCATTTTTGCCATTGCTATCAAAGTCTTTCAAGAGAGAAGTAGTCAGCTAGAATTAGCCAATCAGTCTTCAAGTGGGGATAGAAGAGAATGAAGCTTTGCTAAAGGAAGCATATTCAGTGGCTAATTATCACAAAATCTGGAGTCTTGACAGATTGGAAAAAAGAGTAGGGGCTTCCCTGGTGGCGCAGTGGTTGAGAGTCCGCCTGCCGATGCAGGGGACACGGGTTCGTGCCCCGGTCCGGGAAGATCCCACATGTCGTGGAGCGGCTCGGCCCATGAGCCATGGCCACTGAGCCTGCGCATCCAGAGCCTGTGCTCTGCAACGGGAGAGGCCACAGCAGTGAGAGGCCCACGTACCAAAAAAAAAAAAAAAAGGAATAAAGAGTGTCTGTTTCCCAAACAATATTCCTATAATTTTTTTCTTGTAAATCAGAAGACTTAACAGATAGTAAGATTAAATATTTATGACTGACTTGCAACTAGGTGCGGCCACATTATTAAATTTGGTCAAAAGGTAATTTGATGTAACACGTGCAGTTTTGGGGAACTAATCTTGAATGAAAAGGACATTAAAATGTATTTTCTTATTTCCTATTGGCTGAATGTAAATATAATAGCTAGAGCTCCAACAATTTGGAACCTAACATGGCCTTCAGGATAGGAGCCAAATATGATAGAGCATCATAGCTGAATAAGCCTGGCACTCTGACCAAGTAGAACATTCATGGCAGTCCTGGATTTCCATGCTTTCTGAATAAGAGAGAAGATTAAGTTCTAATAAGAATGTTGGGGCTTCCCTGGTGGCGCAGTGGTTGAAGGTCCGCCTGCTGATGCAGGGGACGTGGGTTTGTTCTCCGGTCCGGGAAGATCCTACATGTGGCAGAGAGGCTGGGCCCGTGAGCCATGGTCGCTGAGCCTGCACATCTGGAGCCTGTGCTCCGCAAAGGGAGACGTCACAACAGTGAGAGGCCCACGTACCGCAAAAAAAATAAAATAAAATAAATAATAATAATAATAATGTTGGTGAGGATGTAAATTGGTGCAGCCACTATGGAAACAGTATGGAGGTTCCTTAAAAAAACTAAAAATAGAACTACTATATGATCCAGCAATTGCACTTCTGGGTATATATGCAGAAAAAAAAAAGAAAAGAAAACTCTGATTCTATAAGATACACGTACTCCATTGTTCATAGCAGTACTATTTACAATAACCAAGACATGGAAACAATCCAAGTGTCCATCAAGAGATGACTGACTTAAGAAGATGTGGTATTTATACACAATGAAATAGTACCATTTGCAGCAACATGGATGGACCTAGAAAATATAATGCTTAGTGAAATTATTCAGAGAGAGAAAGATAAATACTGTATGATAACATTTATACATGGAATCTAAAAACTAATACAAAAATTCCATATTTAAAACATAAATAGACTCACAGATATAGAAAAAAAGCTATGGTTACCACAGGGGAAAGGGAAGGGGGGAAGGACAAATTTGGAATATGGGATTAACAGATAAATCTACTCTACATAAAATAGATAAGCAACAAGAATTTACTGTATAGCACAGGGAGTTATACCCAATATCCTGTAATTAACTATATTGTAATATAATCTGCAAAAAAAAAAAAATGACTAACTATGCTGTACACCTGTAACTAACACAATATTGTAAATCAACTATACCTCAATAATAAAATAGACTTCTATAATTTGGTTTGCTTCTGATACTCATATAAAAACCCAACTATGGAATAATTGTGAGAAGTAAAGTGCTAAAGAAACATTGACATAAAGGAAGTCAAGGGACTGTTAACAGAAAGCAAACAAATAGAAATACACACTGCATTTATATACATGGTAATTTTCGGTTAAAATATCAAGATAAAATAAAATAAAATTATATTCTAATAAAAGGTCTAATTTCTCCTCCTCAAAATTAAAAGTCATAAACAAATGTATGCTAAACAAAACAGTTAAATATTTAAGATTGGAATTATTTGAAATGCATGCTTTCCATCAGTATATTTGATTACGTAAGCTGAAAAAAAATTAAAACTTCTAAAAATCTGAGGGATAAATAAAATTATAAGAGATTAAAATCAAAGTGATATTAGACATTTGGAGAGAAAAATAAGCACCACAGATTTTACACTGATGGTGTCTGCCGACACCTGGGTATGCTGAGCTTTCATTTTCAAGGCTCCACAGGGTACATGGCTGCACAGGAGAAAATGTATAGTGCTCACTCAGGTTTGGAGCAGTAATTGGAAATTAATCAGAATTTAAGATCCAATGGGATTTACTCCTTGCAAAAAAAGATAAATAAAAATAATAATAAATCCACAATACAAGGCTAGAAGATGAGTCATTTCTGATCTCAATGGCTCTATATGGATTAGTGCTGAAGAGAGCATCTTCCAGGACAATTTATAACCACAAGTCAGTCCTTACATAATTTTGTGTATTTAATCCATATTACCCTTATTTTGTGATAAAAACATCTCATGGGGAGAATTTAAATGAAAAGATTCCTAGGTTAGTAGTGATTCAAATGACTGGTAGGACTGAATGCACATTCCTTATGGAGGAAGACAACTTCAGCCCACTGTCAAAAACCACATAATCAGCATGGCAGCAGGACATCCTACAAGAGAGTTAGGATATTATCAGACAGAAAAATGAGTTCCATAAGGTTTTAGTTATATAGATCATCTGATAAAGATTATAAAATAAGAATGTCCAAAATTTTTTTTAAATTAAAGAGTGGTTTTAAATATTGAGCAAGAAACTAGAGATAATCATAATGAAAAATAGTACATTTAAAACTTTTAGTACAAATTGTTGTTGTAATTGAAATAGAAAACTAATGGAAGAGTTAGAGAGTAGATGAAAGTCAGCAGAAGATAGAATTAGAGCATTAAAAGTTGATTCAAAGAAATTTTCTAGAACACTTTATTATGGTGAAACAAAGAGATAGGAAACTACAAGATACTGACTCATTGATAACAGAATGGGAAGTCCGATATACATAATATTGTCAGAGATAATATAAATAATTAAAAAGAAAAAAATACCCATGTGGTAATGGATGAAATTTCTCTAAAGCCAAAGGCACTATGAGTGTACCAAAGAAGTTCAATGAACTTCAAACAATAAATTAAAAGAAAACCAAACCTGGACATTCATAATAGTAAAACTTCAAAAAATAAAGACAAGCAGAATGAAAAGACAGGTAACTTATAGAGGAATAACAGTGGGATCCATGGGTAACTTCTCAGCATCAACAACAGCAGTTAAAAGACAGTAGAATAATAATGTCAGGGTTTTGAAAGAATATAAATGTCAAGTAACCTTATCCTGTTTATTTTTATTTTATTTTGATATTATAGGAATTACAGTTGAGTTTAATAACTTTAGATTTAAATTTAATAGGATCATAATGTTTTTTTCCTTTGATTGGTATATACAATGAATCATATTGATAAATTACTGGGTTTTTATTTTGCTATAATACATTGTAAGATTCATTTAGCTAAAATTTAATTAGTACTTTTTCATAAATAACATGGCCTAGAGTTTCCTTTCATTTATTTGTTTTCTTTATTCTTTCTCAAGTTTTGGAATTAAAGTGAAGTTGATGTTTTAAGTGTTTTGAGATTTTCTCCTTTTGTTCTACGTCCTGGGATAGATATGATAATGTCTATGCATAATGCAATAAAAAGATCATTTTTCCACTACTTAGCCAGATACAGTTAAATAGTTGTGCTTCGAATATGTTCTCTTGCCTGCTTTGCACCTGTTCTACATGCACTCTATACTCCAAATGCCCAAAATAATTCTATCATTAATCCATGACTAGAATGCCTGTGATATCGTGCTTTATTGCTAATAATGTTTGTATTTTAAAGAATCATTCCAAAGGCCATCTCCTTAATAGTATCTTCCCTAAACATTGCATCAAGACGCACGTATACAACCCCAATAGCAATTCACATATCCTCCCATTAGTATACCCTATTGGAGTGATTTGTTTATATGTCTGTTCCATGCTCTAAGCATTAGTAACACTATTGGATCCCCTGTGGATTTTTGATTGAGAAAAACTCAGTAAACAGATCATAGCTTCAGACACCAGGAAGTCTAACATATTCTTTCATTACTGGGCTTCTGAGGTTATGAAACCAGAGATACAGAGAAGAATTGAGGAGCACATTCTTGATTAACAGAAACTGACTACTTTTACAGAATCAACATTGTTTTTATTGCCCCATATATTTTGAACATCTCTGAAATTGAAGTGGTTCTGAATTATGATATAGAAACTCATATCTTCATACAAACTCAGATGGATAAATTGTTAGAAGTGCTCATGGAATGTGCCTTGGATATCCCAATAATGCTTCAAGTCCACTGGCTTAATAAGAATTCTCAAAATTTGATCTCTGATCTCATAATATTTCTTATTGTGATATTTTTGTAAAGGTCGAATGTCAACATTTTTATAATTACCTTTCAAAGCGTTCATTCTCCCAAGTATTTTTGAAAATAAATATTAATACTTTCATTTGAATACATAAGTAGAAAAAACTGAATACATGGAAAACATTTTATACTAGCTCTCAAAGCTGGTAGTATATTTCTTATCAAAAGCATATTGCAACATCTAATTTTTTTTTTTTCTTTTTTTTTTTTTTTGCTGTATGCGGGCCTCTCACTGTTGTGGCCTCTCCCGCTGTGGAGCACAGGCTCCGGACGCGCAGGCTCAGCAGCCATGGCCCACGGGCCCAGCCGCTCCGTGGCATGCGGGATCCTCCCACACCGGGGCATGAACCCAAGTTCCCTGCATTGGCAGGTGGACCCCCAACCACTGCACCACCAGGGAAGCCCCAACATCTAATTTTTATTCATCCACATATTAACTAGGGAATCATAGTGCATACTAAGAAATCTTTTTTCAAATATCAAATCGACTCAGTGTTTTCCTGTTTAACTTGATTAAAGAAGCAAAATTATTCTAAGTATAGTATTTTTAGGGAAACACTTCTTTTAAGAATTAATTCACATTTTTAAATTTTCAACACAAAGTGCTTATTTTTTCAGTATTCTATGCTAAATATGCAAGGATGGTGTTAATAACTCCAATACACCATGGAAAAAGCACCAACTCAAGCATAAAAATTTGGAATCAAGTTTTTCTATTTACCACTGGGGTGGTCAAGGAAAAATTACTTAATTTCTTTGAATCCAATTTCTTTACTTTTAAAATGTCGATAGTAATAATAACAAAAGCTAGAAAAAGACCTCAGAGGAAATAAGTATTGAGTAGATTATGGTGCTACCCATCACATAATTTAAAACTAAAACTTATATATACTAACCAGAGAGCACATGCTATCAGATCAGGAACACACACACACACACACACACACACACACACACACACAACCCTCATATCTTCTTTGTTCAAGTCTCTTACACTCATTTTGGAGAGGCAGTCATTTAAGAACATTTCATCAAGCTTATTTTTTATATTAATGTAAATCTTCACTACTAAGTAGGTAAAACTGGCTCTCTTACTTGATTTTCTTAAAAGATTGGGATTCTTGAGATTTTTAAGTGATGAATACTGAAAACAATTACAAACATGATTTATATATTTTCACACTAGTGAAAGGTGAAGTTTAAGATAGTGGTTGTTGTTTTTGCATCAAATATTAATGCTTTAATTTTTTAAAAATATGCATAAACAATGATCTTTACAGAGTGCTAGAGGTCATAAACTGTCCTGTATTATAAATGGCAATTGTCTCCATTATACACACAAGCATTAATCGCAAAATCACAATTCCTTTTTATATTTGATGAACAAATATTTTAACATAGTAAGAACTGCTTATGCAAAATGTCTGTGGAAGACCAGATGTTATTTTGGTCAACTTTAAAAATTTTTAGAATGTATATTTAGGTTTCTTAAATGCTGTAATCATTCATGATTTTAAAAATGATGTCTATGATTTTTTTTTAACATATACCAGGTAAAGTACTGTACTCTGTACTTTGCATTTAATCTTTTCAACAATGGTGATGTTTGGTACTCTTACCCCTCCTCAACCCTATTTACTTATAAAGAAATTGAGGTTCAGACAGATGAAAAGCAAATTCTATGGTGCCTTACTTAATGCATTTAACAGCAATACAATATAAACTTGAAAAATAACAGTTTATGCAGAAGAAAAGAAGGGTAGGAGAAGATTCCTCTGAAAAGGTGGGAACTTAACATGAGAGCAGTCTTGTAACAAAAGGATGAGAATGGAAGAATAAAGCAAGAAAATAAAAAAAAAATTAATATCTTGAACAACTACTACATTACAAACAATTTAAGTTGAATCCTTACAGTAAATTTAGAGATGAAGACTCTGAGAGTTGTTCAAGATCAGAGGTTTAGAATAGCTGAAGTAAGCATTTAAATACGAACTGTTTGACTCCAGAAGTCTTCTGCCTGATTACTGAATTAAACTTGGCTTACAGGCCTTCCTTCCTAAAAATTGCACACCAGACATCAAGACTAATATCTATGCATTGTAAAGGAAGAAAAAAAAAGTATCTATAATAGTCAAATTCATAATCAAAATCATACTACTTATTTATCACTTTGCTCAAAATAGGTAACAAAGAGGTCCATGCAAACATTACAGATGACGTTATGGAGAGAATGGCCAACCTTCCAAATATCTACGGTTGTGGATAGAGAGAGTTAGGGGTTGTGTATTAACTGGAGTGGACTGAAAAAACAAAAAAAAAACAAAAAAAAATTCTAATTTACAAGTTTTTATATATCTCATTTTATATATATATATATATATATATATATATATATATATATATATATATATGTATGTATGTATATATATACATTTTATTTTTTTTAAAACTTTGATTTTACTGTGAATTGTGAGTGCAGGACCAATCCAGATACTGGTCAGAAGGGGTTTGGGTGAGTCTAGGTCAGTACTCTCAGCAATGAATAATACTCATTATTTTTACTTTTATTTATATTTGAGTTTGAAATTATGTTCACTTCATACCACGGTTGTCAAAACTGGATCCTATAGAATCTCCTTTTTTGAGGAAATATTTTGTTAGTAATCTCTATTCACAAATAGAACCTGCCTGATCATGTCATAGTCACAGTGTAATGTAGTAAGCTCCGTTAATAGGCTGATGCCAAATGTTTTGAAATGTTTCATTTTCATTTTTCTTTCAGTATAAAGCAAAACCCTTTAAATATGTATTTTATCTCACTCTTAAAACTTGTTCGGATATATATAACCTATTTTATTTTGATATCTGATATGTCTAGGATATTTCGTTAACTAGGCAGACCACCACACTGATTGACTGCATTATTTGGGAGTTGTGGACAACTTTCATTAAACCAGGTTGGGACAGGCATGGAAGAAATGAAATCTGGAGTTTTTCTGACACTCCCAGGTAATGGTGCTGACAAAGATTGTCTAATTCAAAGAGAATCATGTGTCCAGGAGTACAACAAATACTGATGACAATAACAGATAGGAAATAGAGCAGTACATTATCCAACAGTAATGAAAATGGGAGAATAAAAATGTAGTAAAAAAGGAGTGAACATCAGAGATTCCTATCAAAATACCTATATTCTAGATGTTTTTCTTTGATTTCTTTGGGGATTTGTTTTGTTAGCTGATATCTAGTTACATATATGAATTATTTTAAATTTCTAGGACATTTCCTTTGAAGTTATAAGGTTTTTACTTCATATAATTCATATACATCTAGATTTGAAAGATGAGTCTTTCTGAAACTTATGTCTGAAAATAGAGATGGAAGACTCTTGATAATGTCAATCAGGGTTAGATTTACTAGATTGTAGAAGTACTTGAATTCTAAGAAATTTAGTTTATACTTTATTCAATAATTTTGGGGTAGTGGTGGAATATTAATAAGGTTGATTTTTTGGAAAAATATAACTATTCCAGAGAAAATCAATCAATTACTTGTGAATAGCTGAATTATTTGACAAGAAAACTATTTGAGATTAGTCTAGTATAATCACAAGTTACTGAAAAATAGAAATAGATGCAAGACATATTGCAAAGATAGAGTTTCAAGGAAGGAAAGACCCAAATAAGTTACTTATGAACAAGCTGTGCATGAATTAAAATAGAAATGTATATAATAACAATAATTGTATCATTGTTTTACAGTTGCACCCTGTATTTGAAAAGTCCATTTTTCATTTTCCTACCATCCTTTGATTTGAGTGATAAGAGTTCTTTGTTCAGATGAAGTCTCATTTATGATTCTAATGTGTGTTGGGAGAACCTTCTCCTCTGTCTTATTTATAGTTACATTTCTTGTTTCTACTATTCAGTACTTATGTGTTTCAGTATTTTAGTAATAAATTATCTTTTAAATGAGAGATGTAGAAGATGATGGTAGATAGATTTATAGACAGGTAGATCTATAGACAGATAGAAATTGAAACAAAAATGCCAGTCTGAGAGTAGAAAAGAGAAAAAAACATATCAGAAAGACTTGGCATTCAAACTTTGGTAACAGTTATTTAAAAGCATTAATTGAATGAATTTTAATAAATAATTTTGATTAATTAAGATATCAGAATGGGAAACCTGTTAACATCCTCAATCCTTAGACATGTGCTAATTATTTACCTAATCATCATTTCCTCTTTGTGAAGTTGAGTTAATTTAAACTAATGATATCACCATGTCCATTTCACATTTTGAGCCTTCCTAGGATGAAATATGAAATGGCAAATAGAACTGAAAAATGTTGGCATTTCAGCTCTTTTTAAAAAATAAATATACAACCAGAGCATGTAAATTCACTGTCACTTCATATAGTAGCAATCTAACCTAAAATGAAGATGAAACAGCTTTGCTGGCTGGAATGAAGATATCAACTGCATTAAATTAGATTTTTCGCTACTTAAGTGAAAGACAGTTTTTCCAGTATCTGAATTACCTGCCTCAAATCATTTCATAAATTGGACTAAATGGTATTGAATTCTGGGGTTGTTTTTCTATTCCCTTTGGTTGACACAAAGTTCAGTGTTCCATCTCTTCTTTAACTATGAGAGAAACTGTAATAACAGTATATAAGTAATGTAGAAATACAATGTTTCAAATTGCATTTGTATCCCCAATGTCTACTTCAGACTTGTTCCAAGAAAAGCATATATTTTGAGTAGTTTTAAGGGGCTCTCTTTTGAATTGATAATAACTTATTTAATGAGATCCACATTTTCTCTTTCGAAAATAAGAGGAAAATAATTCTTCCTTGTTCTCTTTTCAGTATAATTGTCTAGAGAATATTTGGTACTTATACTGATCACCTCAGTTTCTGCAGTGTTAGAATATATATTTTAACTGCAAGTACTTATATATGTATATATACACACAAATATGTATATATCTATACTCTTACCATTCATCTTAATATTATCATGGTGATAGTTTCCTAAATCCAAGTTTATTTATCTGTATATAAGGTAGGGAGGTGAAAATAAATTTCTACTCAAAATCCTCCTATTGTGATATCATTATATGTACACAGGGAAACAGTTATAAATATGCCCACCATACACAGATAAATAGATTAATAAAAATGAGAATATGGCAGGAAGTAGGGTAAACTAGTAATTCAATATTTATATTTTTCTCTAAGCAATATAGGGAAAACAAAAATGAAATGCTTAATAAATGTATTTTGAATAACAACAGAAATTTAAAAGTTCTATTATTGATTTATTATTAAATCAATTGTAACTTTAATAAAAATCATTTCTAAGGGAGATATATTGAGACCCTACTCTGAGCCAATCTTATGTCATAGGAACTAAAAGAGTGTTTCGTTATTGTAAACACTGTATTTTCGGAGTCTGCTAATCTAGTTGGAATATACAAGTAGTAGTTACTCTGTTGAATTGAATTTATAGTAACATTGTTGTTAGTGAAATTAGACAGTTACTACTAAACTGCACTGATGTTTTTGTTTTGCCATTCATGCAATACTAACTTTACAATTCCATAAATTATACCTTTTATTATTTTTAAAAATAAAACTTTTTAATTTAATTTAAAATTAATTCTAGGTTTTTAAGGATCTAACCAATTGATCTTAAGTCAGTTTCTTTTTTCCCTTACATTTGAATTTACCAAAGTAAAATCAAGTTACCTGAACATTCGACTATATTGTTATTGGTTTCTATAGAGTTTAAAAGAAGCTATTGGGCCTTCAAGGCATTTAATCAAAGCTATGTTCCATTAGCTAGAATAATCAGAATTTGGACTCATCTATTGAATCATTTTTATCATTTTATCAGATCATTCCCTTATGGAGATTGTTGATTTACTTGCTCTTACACATTACACTTTAATGCCAGACCATCAAACACTTAATCATTATATATATAGTTATAAAACATATAAGAAAATGAGAAAACTTCCTTGTCCTATTAATGGATATATGTAAATGCACACACACACACACACACACACACACACACACACACACACATAATTTATTTCTGATATTATAGATATTGTTATCTCCAGGATCCAATCTTCAGCCCTGTATTTTCTCATAGCATGCACTGACTCTTGATAATTTTTCAATAAAGACAATAACAAAGATGGCAGTTACAATTTATAATGTGATGGTTATGTGTCAGACACTGATTAAGACTCAACATTAAGTATTATGTTTAAGTTAATTGCCATTAGGTATTGTGTACTGTAAATTTTTAAGATAATAAAGTAGAACATATTTATGGAATAACACTTAGGATAAACAGATGAGTAATAACAAACAAAATAAAATGCCACCATCTGGAAACAGCCACAGTAGAACTGTTTTCTGGGTTTTGTTTTGTTTTGTTGAGTATGTGGTGTGTGTAGTTGCCTTATTACCACATGGACCAGATCTTTTTCTCAAGGCTTTCTCTGTTCTTAGGTATTATATTTTTGTTATTCTTTGCCAATCAAGGGGAAAAAATAGAAACTTGTTAGGTTTTCTTTTGTTATATATATAGATTATTGTTTTTTTGCATTATTTTTCCCTAATTTTCTATTCCTTTCTCCTACTAGATATGTTGCCAGTGTCATGACTTCATGTTTGGCTTTTGCAATGGTATGTTAAGAAAACATCAACCTAGTGTCCAAAAGGATTGTACAAATTGTACATTCATTTAATAATTTATAATTAAACAGATACACATTGAGTGATAATCATATGTCAGACACTGTTCAAATAACAGAGGATCAAATAGCAATCATTATAGATATGCTCCCTCCAAATGTGGTGCTCGCAGGTTGGTGGAGGAAGTGACATTATACATTTATAAATGGCAATAAAACAGGTTTGAAATCAGAAAAAAAAAAAATCAATTCTAGGAAGATACAACTCCAAAGTATTCAATGATTTTCTTTGTTCAAACTTAGAAAGTATTTTTTCAGCAAATTTTCCAGAGTTCATTTATAATTGCTAGTATATTTATGTTAATAAATATGACCTTCCTAGTGAGAAAACAAAATGTTGATATTTTAAAGAAACAGTAAATTACTCACCTGCTCCCATTTCCCTTCATTCTCCTACTCAAGGTTATATTTGAAAATAATGCAAAGGAATAAGTACACATTATTTATACAGTAACTCCTCTACATATGAAGGAGTTCCATTCCAAGAGTGTGTCTGAAAGTCCAATTTGTTTGTAAATCCAACAAAGTTACCTTAGGTACCCAACTAACACAATTGGCTATATAGTATTGTACTGTAATAGGTTTATAATACTTTTCACACAAATAATATATAAAAAACAAACACAAAGAATAAAGACAACATTTTTAATCTTACAGTACAGTACCTTGAAAAGTACAGTAGTACAGTACAACAGCTGGCATACAGGGGCATGTTCACATATTTGAAAGTTCACAACTTGAAGGTACATATGTAGGGGACTTACTGTATAGCTATTTGGGGAACTTGGCATAGAACTATGTCAGTTCCCTAATATTTCACTCCAGGATTAAATTGACTTATTAGTCTCCTAGAGCAGCCATTACAAATTACTATAACCTGGATAGCTTAAAACAACAAAAAAGTTTTCTTTCAGAGTACTGGATACTAGTAATCTGAAATCAAGGTGTCAACATGGCCACCATGCTTCCACTGAAGACTAGGGAAGAAACCTTTCTTGCTTCTTCCTAATTCATGGTACCACCAACAATCCTTGGCATTCCTTGACAATCACTGCATCACTCCAGTTTTTGCATTCATCCATCTTACCTGCTCCAAATCTCCCTCTCCCTATGAGGACAACAGTCATCTGATTTAGAGCCTAACTTAATCTAGTATGATCTCATTCTGACTTGCTTACAACTACAAAGAGCTCCTTTCCAAATAAGGTCATATTCACGGGTTCCAGTGGGCATGATTTTTTGAGGAGGTACTATTCAACTGAGTACATGAACCCACTTAGTCACCAGCAGAACTAGAAAACTTTATCTTCTAATCGTATAAGCATGTAAGAACTCCATAAAAGTAAGAGGAAGATGTTAAATTTTGTATGCCCATCTCAATGTGAATCCATCTCAATCCCTCGGATTAGAAAACATGTCCCTTGTCCTTGGTAAGGAGTATAAAAGGGAGAAAGTGAAAGCACTTTCTCATTGCTGTCTTTGCTGCATATAATAGCCTAAGGTAGGAAAATAGAGAGGAGGAGAGAAGGGTTTAGCTTATAGCACACAATAGGGAAA
>NW_006794609.1:371732-382886 GCF_000442215.2 Lipotes vexillifer
GTCAAACAATATTCAAAAATATTAATAAGAACAGCATATCAAACCTTGCTTGATTGACAGAGTAAGAAGAATCTTAATACGGTCATCTTCATTATTTGTTGATTTCATATTTGTGAATTTACCTGTTCACTAAAATTTGTTTGTAACCCTCATATTAGACTCATAATGCTTTTACAGTCATTTGAGGACATGCACAGAGAGCTGAAAAATTTGAGTAATCCAAGGTGCACATTCTTCATTGAACAAGGTTTAATAAGGTGATGCTCTGCTTTTTTATTTAAGTTCTCCTAGTATAAACAAGTGTTGTATTTTCAGTCTATTTAGCACCTTCTGTGTGTGTGTGTGTGTGTGTGGCATTTTGATCCTTCTTTTTTTCTTTTTTGTCTGTGGTTTTGCTGTTGAAAATGGTCCCCAAATATAGTACTGAAGTGATGTCTGATACTCCTAAACTCACGACTTTGCCTCATGGAAAATAAGTGTGGTTGGATAAGCTTAGTTCAGGCATGAGTTATAATGCTGTTGATCATAGGTTCAATGTTAATGAAACAACAATGTATATGACATTCTTAAACAGAAGTGCATATAAAACAAGGTTATGTCTTGTATTTGTTGTTGTGACTGGAGCTTCACAGGAACCTAACCCTATATTTTCCCAGCAGCAGTACTTCAATATTTGCTAATTTAGTGTTCACCGTGACTTTACAGAACATAATTATTGTGAATAGCAAGAACTGATTGTATCTAAAATAAGAATGTCTGGAGAAAAGGGACAGGCTTCCTGGTAGTAAGAAAGAAACTCAACATGTTATGAGTCTAAGAAGATTCAGCGGTTCACCAAATGCTTGCAGGACTGCTTACAGAAATCGGTGTTTTATTTTACTTACTTTCATTTGCTTGCCTGTTTTCTCTAAGTTTTATTACATGAGTATATATAGTATTTATCTAAACAAAATTAACAATATATAATATCTAATAGAATTGATTTAAATAAAATAGTTAAGTTATGTGCCTTATCAGTGTCTGACAAACAGTGGTCATTTTAGAAATGATAACTTTTCAGGAATTCCCTGCAGGTCCAGTGGTTACGACTCAGCATTTTCACTGTGGGAGCCGGGGTTCGATCCCTGGTTGGGGAAATAAGATTCCTGTATGCTGCACGGTGCAGCCAAAAAAAAAAGAAAGAAATTATAACTTTTATTTTTTTTTATTTTCATTCAGTACAATAGCCCAGAATGAACTGAATTCAGTCAACAATGACGTAAGTGAGCTTGGAAGCAGATCTACTTTCAATCAAGCTATAAGATCTTTTCAGCATTGGCTGATGCCTTGATTGTAGCCTTGTGAGAAACACAGCTTTAGAGGATCCAAGTAAACCATGACCAGATTCCTAACCCACAGAAACTGAGATAATAAATGTTGTTTGTTTAAGCACAAAAAATTGTAGTAATTTGTCATTAAGCAATTACTATCACAAATAATATAAGAATGAATTGTTTGCTGGATTAAGCAATTATAATGCAGTGGTAAGCTAATGCACATAGTTTAATAGGAAGTGCAGGAACAAAGACCAAATAAAAGTGTATTGGAATATAAATGGGAAGTTAAGACACAGAGATAAGGAATAGGAGAATATTCTTTCGGTGGCAGTGAATTTCTGGAGAATGAGAACAGTAGCACAAAGGAGCATGAGAGCTTAGAAAATAGTAAGTAGAAGAGTCGATTATAAAGTTATAATGGGTCTTTTTTATACTTCCTTCTTATTAGCTAGTTCTTATTGAAAAAATCTTACTATAATTGTGTCCCATCTAGAGATTTTAGAATATTTTGATAAATAAAGCATATAAGTAAAGAATAAGGTAGTAATGATAGAAATAAAACAAAAATAAAGTCTTAGAGAAAGCCAATACGAATGTATGAATGTGTTTGTTTTTGACCATGTCCTTCAGCTAAATGAATATAAAGTTTCAAACACCTTAAGTCCAAAAAATAATAGGTACTATTTGAGTATTTTCATTAAAAAGTAATTTTCTTTACTTTTACAATAGGAAAATTAGACAATTTTATCAGCGTTAATATTTGAATGTTAAAGGATAGACATTTACTAAAATTGTAAGAAAATGCTTTATCATCAAGAAAAAATGATTTTAACTGAAAATTTTAAGCAATGTGAAATAGATAAATAGTTCATACATAAACGTTTGTGTATGCATCTTATATATGTGGTAGGCCACAGAAAGCTACAATGCTACACCAAATACAACATAATACTTAATATTGAATTTATTGGCCTTGTAATCTCTTATTTTTCTTTGTTTTTCCTGACAAATATTTTTAGAAAATAGAAATAAACTTTTGAAAAAAGGAATTAATTTAAAACAATTGCTAATACCATTACATAAAAACAACAACAACTATGGTCCATGAAGATAGTTTTGAAGTGGCATAATATAAAGTTCACAGAATCAAATATTTTATTTTTTCTACTTTTGTTAGAAAATAAATTGCGCCCAAATCAATTGTCCATATTTAAGATTTATCAGACTCTTCTTGACAGGGAAAAAAAAGGGCATTCTGTAATCTTATCCCATCATTCTATAGGTAATTGAGTTACAAAGAAATCAAGTCATCTACACTTATCAAACTAACCTCTGAATCCCAAATTTGCTACTCATTAGCCCAGTGGCCATGGACAATTTTTTTTTTTCCCATGAGTGTGACTTCTATTTCCAACTTTCATGCATCCCAGCCTTTACTCAAGCATACTTCACAGTTATATCTCTGATGATTTCTATAAACCTTTAAACCCTAAAACTCTCAATTGTCACCTGAACAACTGTGACTGAAAGTTCTACAAGAACCTTAAATTTAGTACCACCCAAACTGTAAGTTCCATCTTTTCAGCTTGAATCCCTACCTTCTCTCATGTCTCTTAAGGTAAGGGCATGCCTTTCTTTAAGGCTTAAGACATCAGTTTTTAATAAGCCCATCCTATCAATTTCTTGATAATCTCTTTTGATTATATTATTAATAATTTTGATATTGAAATAGCTAATATTTAATGAACATTTACTACATGTCAAAAATATTCTAAGCAATATTACATATATGGAAGCATATATATATATATATATGATACATATGTATATTAATATGTATTTCGTTTAATTCTTGAAACAACCTCATGAAGTGGAAACTATTATACTTCATTTTATAGATGGAAAAAAAAATGCATATAAAGTTTAAGTCACCTTCTCAAGATATACATCTAGTTAGTGAAAAAAACAAGATTCAGATTTGGGCAGGATTTCTTTTCACAACTGGAAAACCAAGTAAGAACGCCTTATGCTGGTATAATAAAATTTATTGTTCTTTGTTAATTTTCACTTATTCTGAAATTCTATCTAATGAATTACCTGTCACTTTCTGTATTAAATATACATTTTCTTTTATGTTTTTACCCATGTTTCATTCACTTTTATCACTGATAGTCCTCCACTATGTCTACATATTCAAATACTTAATGTCTTCTTCAGCCATGAATTTTTCTTATCCCCTTATCTTTCTCCTTATCTGGAAGCTATAACTTTTCCTCTGGACTCATAACTCCTACTGTAGTATGTTGTATTAACTTGCATTATAATAACTAAAATGCATGAGATACTAATTAACATATATTCTAATCACTATGCTCAACATTCTGCATATGTTTGTTTATTTAATTCTCACCCTATATATTAGATACTATAAAAATTTCACAATTTGTTGCAGCTGGAATTTACTTCCTAAAAAGCCTTGTTTAGCCTAAGGGCATGTGACAAGACTGTGGATGACGCAGCCACCCATAGTACCAACTGCAGAGAGGAATTGGCCAAATAAGGAAAGATGACAAAGAGTAGAAAAGAAGCTGCAAGGAGAATGTAAACTCTTTGAAAGGAGTGGGCTACTCCACACATGCAGCCAAGAAAGGCCCTCTATCATGCCGCTGGAGCCTAATCAAAGCCCTGAGGTTTCTTCTCTGTCATCCTCAGATGTGGTGGTGAAGTGATTCAGATTCCGAAACCAACAACCATCAAGAAAGTCCTCTGGAAAATATTAACCAACTGGTGTACATGGACTTTGACCTGGTAGTGCCATTCTGAAATTCTAATTTTGATAGTTGTATATTCAAGGCCAAAACTCTTCAAGTGTTTCCTTACTTCAAGTTCCATTTTAAAATATATTAATTTTAGTCACTTACCAGTAGTCCCTCCTTACATATTTAAGTTTGTCATCTTAAAAAATGGTAAAATAATCATAAGCAGTTTATCACTCTTTCAAATCCATGCCTTTTATTATGTATGGCAAAACTTTGTGGTATGTTTAGCCAAATGAAGATATTAAAAAC
The DNA here is from genome assembly GCF_000442215.2 of Lipotes vexillifer. NCBI lineage: Eukaryota > Metazoa > Chordata > Mammalia > Artiodactyla > Lipotidae > Lipotes > Lipotes vexillifer. Next base: position 376,117 of record NW_006794609.1, read on the forward strand.
ATGAATATTTTGTGGGAAATAAAAATGCAAATAATACTTGAATCAAATTATTATTACTTCTAATGAATAAAGATATTTAAATGTTAACAGTTGTTCATCTAGTTTCTATGTTGGCACTAAAAATGAATAATTTATATTTGCTGCTGAATTTCAACGTTTAGTGACTATAATAAATTACTATTCAATAATTCTCCATTTCCAATTTATAGTGACAGATAGAACATAGAATATAATTCATGTATTTTTATTCACTTATCTATGTATTTTGATTCTTCAAATTCATTATATTTTAAAATAATCAGAACGAAATATTAAATAATAGAAAAAATCTTTAAAAATATTTATTTTCATTTTATGCACAGAACTTATTTAAACTTGGAAATTGTATGCATTTACCCCATTATGCAAGATGGGATTTTTTAGATTATTATTTTAATATACACAGGCAGGCCTCAATTAAGAATAAGTGAGATTCTAAAGCAACTATTTTTTGTGAAATTTACAACATATGAACACATTATCTTATTAGCAATCTCATACACAAGATTAACATTTTCTTGTTTTGCCCACCAAAGACTCTTTTTTTCAATAATGACCTTGAGCCATAGTTATGCACTGAGTGCTTTAAAATCTAAATAACGAGAATGAGTTTATTTCTATGAAAAAATATATTCATAAATTCAGCAAGAATCATCATAAATTCAAACTCTTTAGGCTCCTTAATCAGCTCTCCCTTCTGCCAAGCCCTAAAGCTTCTTTGGTGACCCTTTGTCCTAGGTTAGATCTTGGCTAGTAAAGTCAGATACAGAAGTTTTGGAAGAAAATGCAGGATTTTGAATGTTGGAGAAGACTGACAGAGAAAGGAAATGTGAGTAGATGTTGTGACTAGATCTCTTTCATCTTTCTGAGAGTATCTCTTCCCTGACCTCTCTAATCACCCCCTTCCTCTTCCTTTCCACTCCTCCTCCCAAAGAATGACCACCAGAGTTTCCATCTTGGTTACCAATATGCTCCTATTCATTTTAGAACTTTACTCAATGCAATTGTCATTGAGTTTTATTTAAAATTTCTTTCTGAATGCTATGTAATGACCTTTAAATTTTGTTTTATTTCATCTTCTTTTATGATAAATAGCAGAGGAAATAAAAATAGTGTATGCTTTTAACACCTCTTTAATCAGAAAATCTGTATATACAAAGTTATCAATTGTCTTTACAAAAAAATGACTTAATGCAATTTTATTGAGCATACAAGCAATTCTGGACATTTCCCTATGGGAGTTTTGGCTAAACTCAGCTGTACTCCACATTCCCTTCATCTGTCTTTGGGGACTAGTAGGCTAGCACAGGGATATTCTTCTCATGGATTTTGCTATAGCACAGGATAGAAATCCCAAATGCACATGTGTTTTTCTAGTCATTGATCAACTTACTCTTACTAACATTCAATAGGCTAAAGTCAGTCATTTGCAAAAGTCAAGGTCAAGATGTGGAAAAATATATTCAACATTTTAAATGGGACAAATTGCAAAGTCAAATAATAGACTGTAGTGGAATGGATGAGTAAAATAGTGAGGTCATTAATGTAATCTACCACAGTCCTTAGACACCAATTTGCTGGCATGTTGAAGAATTCTGAGATTTATTTAGGATTAAAAAAAATATCTTGACCTAGTCATTCTGAAAAGTTTTAAGTTTCCTGGAATTTTTTTCCAACTTGTCTTTTACTTAATTTCTCACACTCTCCAAACTCCAACTTATTTTCAATATATTTTCTATAATATGATCTCTTTTTTACTAAGATCTTCCATACATCACTTCACATTGCCTTTAATAGGAGGCTCTGTTAAAATGCAGAGCAGAGATATACAGTGCAGATCAGATTGGGAAGAACTGACGGTGTTGTTGAGTTCATCTATGTCTCTACTGATTTTCTGCCATTTCTGATAGAGGGGTGCTGAAATCTCCAATTAGGACAGTAGATTCATCTATTACATATTGAAGTTCTGTTCATTTTTGCCCTATGTAGTTTCGCACTCTGTTAGGTACACACATATTAAAGATGATTATGTCTTCTGGGAGAATTGACACTTTTATCATTATATAATGCCTTTCTTTCTCCCTGATAACTTTCCCTGCTTTGAAGTTTCTTCTGTATGAAATTAAGCTCTTGCTTTCTTTTGATCAGTGGTATATTTTTTTCCATACGTTTACTGTTAATCTATATGTGTTTGTTTTTATATTTCAAGTGAGCAGAGATATGTATTTTAAGAAAACATATTGGGTTAATATGGAAAAACATACCTAATCCTATTACACTAAAATTTCCCCTCTAGTCTTCAGTAGATAAAAAATTATTTGGAGTGGAAAGTGGACAATAATCTTTTTTCTTCTAGCCACAGGGGAATCAATGAGAATTTGGAAAAATATTGATTCTAAAAGATAACCAGTATTACTGCAATGAATGAGAAAGGAAGAAAGTGGTTGGAGAAACGATCAGATTGGTTTAAAAAGGCCAAATAGGGCTTCCCTGGTGGCACAGTGGTTGAGAGTCCGCCTGTCGATGCAGGGGACGCGGGTTCGTACCCCGCTCCAGGAAGATCCCATATGCCACGGAGCGGCTAGGCCCGTGAGTCATGGTCGCTGAGCCTGCACGTCCGGAGCCTGTGCTCAGCAACGGGAGCTGCCACAGCAGTAAGAGGCCCATGTACCGCAAAAAAAAAAAAAAAAAAAAAAAAAAAGGCCAAATAGTGTAGAAACTTTGTTCTAGGTTTTGTACTAAAAAGATAGATGACTTTGTATTTAATTTTATATATTGCAGTAAGCCTATGAAGGGTTTTTAACAGAGTAATAACGTACCAAGCTTACTTTTTGAAAGGAGCATACTGGCTGCCATTTTGAGAAAATAATCTAATAAAGCAGTGGACATTCTGGAAAGCCAGTCTGAAAGCTTGTGATTATCTCAGGAATTGTTGATAGTGGAATGGGCTTGGGCGATACTAAAGCACACAATATTCATGACACTTGTTAAAGAATGGTGAGACAGATCTTATTCAAGGTGTTACTATAGTGGGGTCTTCTAGTAGGGGTGATAGATTGGGCTCAACTCTGAAAGAACAAGGAAAAAAGGGAAAACTGAGAATGTGTAGTCAAGGAAAAGTGTGCAGTGGGATTTAGTGGATAGAACATTATTAAAAGGAAACATCAGGGCTGGGAGGAAAAATGATATCCTTTATTAGTCATTTGCTTTTTTTTTAGGGTAAGAAATAAAATTTATAAGATGTGGTCACTTAATTGGAATATTTTATATTAATTCCCATACACTCTATGGCAGCTGCTGAAAGATGGAGTGCATGTTAAGAACAATGAATCCCATAAGCAGTAGTATACAGCCTTATATCTTTAACATTTTATGGTCATAAATATTTTTGTGGATTAGTTCACGATATTAAATAGCACATTCAGGGAATTTTCTGAAGGGATGCTCCCTAAAATATGGTACATATAACAGTAATTTCAAATCACTAATGGCTCTTGTTCATAATGTGAAATATTAAGTGTAAAATAATTGTTATATAACCTGATTGCCTGAGGTATTGTGGCACATGAGATTGGTTCATGTCACTAGAGAATTATCTAGTATTATTACATCTACTTGTTTCATTAATCAGGTCATCCTTGATAAGGGGAAGTCAATGTTGGGCCACCTATAATATTTGTCCCTGCCAACACTGTCACTTGGTTCATGAATCCCTTATGTGAAAATTGGGTACAGGATAAGTGGGTAGTTGACATCCACAAGCTTCCCCACAGCTGAAGCCTTTGTTACACATTCACATGGAACAGTCATGCTTCTGGACTCTTTACTTAACTCTTCCACACAGTTAACCATATGAACTCCAATATTACCCTTACTAACTCACTTAAAATGTGTTCAAAACATTAGCCCCAAATGGTAGAGTTCCTTACCTCCAGCTATCTCTTCTTTCTAATAAAGATGACAATGTGATAATCATTAACATCTCAGTACAAAATGATTTCCCTTCTCTGTTATCATCTCATTTGAGCTTAAATACTAAAATATTCCATTTATTTCTTGTCCTAGAAAATTTTAAAGGTCTCTCTTTAAAATAAGCTCAATATATTTTTCTACATCAACTATATATGTATGCCCACAAAGCCATATGTGTAGATTGAGGGAAGAGTGGTAGGGCACATATTTTAGGTTAATAAGTTATATGTTATGCAACTTACTTGTGTCTTCAAAATCTGTTTGAACCTGGTTCCATCTATAATGCTCAATAATGACTATTGCTGGGTATACCTGTCTTCAAGGATCAGATAACATCAAGTCATGAAGACACTCAAGTGGTATGATCACCTGGAGTCTCAAAGTAAAGCATGAAGTTTCTATCAGAGCCCAGAAAAGCTAAGAGCCACTTTTTTAGAAGGTCCACCTTTTCTTTTGTCTCCTAAAGAGGTCATGGTCCAAAATTATAGGGGGGACTACTTTGGATTCCCCATAAGATTTTCTCACAGACTTAAAGATAATCCTACTTTTCCATATAATTGTCAGGGTCATTATGTATAATTGTGACAGTTGGGTGCTCCCTAATTTTAGAGGCATCATTCACATTTCGATCAACTTTGAATGGTGTTCCTGGAATTGCACAGTGAAGGAAATTTTGTAGCCTGAACATTGTATCTCTTTTTTCAAGTGGTCAAGTAATAGAGATGTCTATGCCACAGTCTGGAACAGACTGACAACATTTATCGTTCTAATCCCTCATATAGGTATAAACCTTCTAGGTTTCCTAATATACGGTTCTGGGTAGCACAGTCAAATGTTATCTATGTTGTCTCCAAATTCCTAAAGTAAGCAATTGGTATATTTTACAATAATAAAGGATTCTGAGGGCAGGGCTTGGTTCTTTTCCTTGGAAATTTTATTTCAATGTATCCTAAGATCACTAGACTTCCAGGAACATCACTGAATTGGGTAGCTTATCTTTTTTGTTGTTTTATTGGCTCATAACTTGGGATATTTTGTGTCATCTAGAATGCTGATCCTAGCTTCCCAAGTATTAGCAGAATGATGTCACAGTGTAATTGACAGTGTGACATCCTATGGTATGGAAAGAAGTTCCAGGTCACTTTGGACTAACTGGCCCATCAGGGACTTGACATTTTGGGCTTAGCATGCACTTATGTCACGAGTAGGTGAAAGTACACAGTTTCTGAGAGTCTTTGCATAATCAGATAGGTATAAAAAGACATTGTAGATAATGTCTACATACAAGTCAAAGGCTGTGTTAATTTCCTCAGTAAAAGTAGACAGCTGAATTAACAGGTGAAATTGAACTGATTTAGTTTATAACAAGCCTAGTGTATTTCTAAAACCCTGTCTCATCTATGTTCTGTTTAGTCAAACAGGAATTACAAGTGAATGATAGGAATCACCACCTTTTCTCGGTCTTCTAAAACTCGAGTAATAATGTTTATGATGAACCCAAGAATATGTTTCCACTTTTAGTTTACTATTTTGGAAGAAAAGCACATTTCTAGTGGGTTTCATTAGGCTCTTCCTAACATAAATAGTGTTATTTGTGTGTAACTATTTCAAACATAAAGTCAGAAACCAGGGGTTTAACAGCCCAAAATGGCAATTATGTCCTAAGTGAAAATTCCAATTATCACTTAATATCTATAAGTTCTGTCTCACCAGTGGAAAAGAGTGTTGTCCTGAACCACAGAAATTAACATTAGCTGAGACCCAGTGTCCAATCCAATCAATTTCCCAAATGTTGGCTATTTACTTTCAGTGGTGAATAATGATCCTGGTAAATGTTTGCTGGTGAATTTCAGTAGTGATAGTAGAAATATTTATAGTTCATATTTGTATGTCAATTCTCAAGATTACCTGCCATTATCTTAATTCTAGACACTGTAAGTCCATGAAGTAACAGGTATAGAAACCAAAAGTAGGTATGGAAAAAATTGCCAGTGCTCTATTTGCCAAACTTAGTACAATTTTTGGTTATTAATAATAACAAAGAATCTATTTGGTAAAATATTAATCTTAGTATTATAGACTCCATGAAAAATTAGTCATCTTCAAAGATTCCTGTTTATCAAATCTGTCTGATTATTTCTCTAGTTCTATTCCTGTAATTTCTATTTTGAATCTGAGATACACGTCAAATATAACATTATCCCCCATTAGTAAGCACACCCCCAGGAGAATTGCCACTCCTGGTTTTTTTACAGATGCATTTCCTCTCCTCAATAAAGGTGTTCTCAATGCTTTGGTGAGGGGAATATTGTCTGGGCCTTCCTATTTTAGGGAATATTTTAGGATATCATACATAACAATACAACCCTAAGTCCTTCATCTCCTTCCTCTACATATTCAAAAGAATTTCTATATTGTTCACTAATGTTAGTGTTAATGACCTTGGAATCAATATTTCAGTAACCATCCAAGTAAATGATCATATCTATGCAAGCCAGCACAATAAACCCAGAATCTCTTTCAGTACACTCATATCTATAGTTCAGCTTCACTTAAGAATATGTTCTTCCTGGGCTTCCCTGGTGGCGCAGTGCTTGAGAGTCCGCCTGCCGATGCAGGAGACGCGGGTTCGTGCCCCGTTTCAGGAAGATCCCACATGCCACGGAGCGGCTGGGCCCGTGAGCCATGGCCGCTGAGCCTGCGCGTCCGGAGCCTGTGCTCCGCAAATGGGAGAGGCCACGACAGTGAGAGGCCCGCAT
>NW_006794609.1:383077-383514 GCF_000442215.2 Lipotes vexillifer
AAAAAAAAAAAAAAAAAAAAAAAGAATATGTTCTTCCTTCTTTTTCTTTATCTAGTACACTTAAAATACATTATCTCATATAGATTCCTCTTTAAAAAATATGTAACAAAATCTTATAATCTTCTTTTGAGTATAAGTTTTTTTCTCATGTGTTTTAATATGTAATTTTATGCATCTGCTGGAATTTGACTTTAGTTAGTGGTCTGAAGACAATAAGACATCTCTTGAGTATGGAATATGGGAAGGATTAAATTCTCTTTGTAAGAAACTGCTTTGTTCAAATAATTTTAAGAATTTTGAATAGGATAGGGATAATCATATCAGACAGGGGTAATGTCTCAGCTGGAAATTTAGAGTTTGGTTATTTGGTGTATTTTAAAGTGTCCAAATCTCTCAACATGTGCTTATACCTACATTCAGTGTTTTATTCTTTCCCT
>NW_006794609.1:383524-441350 GCF_000442215.2 Lipotes vexillifer
ATAAAAGCTCTGTCACATTTCATACATTGTCAGGTTTTTAATTCAACCTACATAAATTAAAAACCCTTAGGATCAAGATTTTAGTTTGATTTTCATCTATCTCAGTTTAGAAGCAAAAAGAAATGAGAGACACTGAAAATTTTTGGTTGTCTGTATGAGTTTCTAACTGCAAATTTAGAACTGTGAGCTTGTTACACATCGTCTTTAAGCTGTCCAGCAAAATTAAAAGCAACCAGCCCACCCTAGAGCCTTGAATTCCTCATGCTCTTCACTCTGTTCTTTTTGAGAGGTGACTCAATCTCTCAAAGCCTTGTCATTAATAGACACTTCATTCTAGGTGACCACAGGTAATTTAATTAGCTGTTTGTCATTGAGTGTCATGGGCTTCCAGAATCCCATGTCTTAATCCAACCTGAATGTCCTCTGCCTTCAGCCACAAACAGACCAGAACAAATATCAGCTCTATATAATGTCCCTAAAGTTTTCTTGCCCACCATTAACCCAGTTATTAACCTATGTATCAATGATCTTAGTTGTAAGTAACCAAATATTATGCAAGTATGATTAAACAAATGTTTATCAAACAATAGGTAACCCAAAATATTGCCGAGCATTGAGGATGTACAGTCTACACTAAGATTCCAAAAACAGTGCCTCCAAAAGTGAGAAGTCCCAAGATTTCAATTACAGATTTCTGACAATTCTGTGTCAGGAATTGACCCAGGGACCACCTCAGTTGTCACTGTTGAGAGAGAGAGAGAATATGAGTGAATATCATTCCTATAGAAAGGGTTCAAATTTTGAAGAACAAAAATTATTAAAAAATGCTCATTATACTGGCAATCCTTGTTCAAATTTAAGCCTAAAAGCTTTAAAAAGTTGCTTATGAGTACTGTATATGTTTGTTGGCCTTTTGGAATTTTCTATTTAGATTGATATGGTGGGGAACACACTTCTATACCAGAAGTTAGCTGTTGCTATTGTCTGCAAGAGGAGTGAATGAAGAAGGGTCGGCAGGAATTACCTACTCTTTCATAGAGCTATCTTAATTTAATCCTTGATTTCTGCTCTGCTCAATATTGCTCTCATTCTGTATTTGGTATTTCTATGTCCTAAATCTGTCTGGATCTGCAAGTCCCAAGGGATCTCTTCCTGAGTGACTCTCCCTCTATTCATAATGTTGGTAACATTCATTCTTGCTATAACTATAGTGGGATTTTGAAGGCCTTGTGTGTTAACTCTGTGATCTTGACTCAAAGGAAAAATAAGTGGAGTTAAGAACCTAAAATTCAGCTGTGAAATTTAAAATGGCTTTACAAGTCAGAAAGACACAATGAAGAAAATCAAATCAATGATGGTCGATATGTTATTAAGTTACTCTGTATTCCTAGGTTTCATGTCTTATATCATCATCTTATTTTACTTTTAACTTTTAAAACTGTCACAAGGATTAAACAATATAAATATTTCCATGTCTAAGATTAATTTTGTTCTTTTTGAGAAAATATGTTGTTACCATTTTATGCTGCTCCTCCTACACTAAATTTGACCTCATTTGACCCTGGAATCAAATGGGATGGCCTGATGTTTGAGGTGAAAGAGATGAAATAAACATCAGGTCACCATTTTTAAGATTATCATTTATCAGATTATCATTTTTAAGATTATTAGTAATGTTTATAAGATTAAAAATCTTGTAAATTTCCCATATAATTGTATCTTGAGTTTGTTCAAATAATAATTTAAAAACTCTTCATATTTCAAAGATTGATTTTCTTATTCATGACTCAAATTCATGACTCAAGTCATCTGTCTCTTCTTCATCAATTTTCTAAACTTATCCAATAAAAAGCATTTTTCCTTAATTTGCTATGTTAAAATGCACAGCAGTTTCAGAGGTCTTTCTAAAAATTACCCTTTAAAAATAAACATTTTTATGGCTATCATCAAAAATCCACAAACAGGGGTTTCTCTGGTGGCGCAGTGGTTGAGAGTCCGCCTGCAGATGCAGGGGACACGGGTTCATGCCCCAGTCTGGGAGGATCCCACATGCCGCGGAGCGGCTGGGCCCGTGAGCCATGGCCACTGAGCCTGCGCGTCCGGAGCCTGTGCTCCGCAATGGGAGAGGCCACAACAATGAGAGACCTGCGTACCGCAAAAAAAAAAAATCTTAAAAAAAAAAAAAAAAAAAAAATCCACGAACAATAATGCTGGCGCGGGTGTGGAGAGAAGGGAACCCTCCTACTCTGTTGATGGGAATGTAAACTGGTACAGCCACTATGGAAAACAGTATGGAAGTTCCTTAAAAAACTAAAAATAGAGCTACCATATGACCCTGCAATACCACTCCTTGGCATATATCTGGAGAAAACATGGTCCAAAAGGTTACATGGACCCCAATGTTCAGTGCAGCACTGTTTACAATAGCCAAGATATGGAAGCAACCTAGATGTCCATCGACACAGGAATGGATAAAGAAGATGTAGTATATAAATACAATGGAATATTACAGCCATTAAAAAGAAGGAAATAATTCCATTTGCAGCAACATGGATGGACCTAGAGATTGTCATACTGAGTGAAGTAAGAGAGAGAGAAATATCATATGATATATGAGGAATCTAAAAAGAAATGATGCAAATGAGCTTATTTACAAAACAGAAACAGACTCACAGACTTAGAGAAGAAACTTATGGTTACCAGGGTGGAAGAATGGGGGGAAGGGATAGTCAGGGAGTTTGGGATTGATATGTACACACTGCTGTATTTAACATGGATAACCAACAAGGACATACTGTATAGCACAGAGAACTCTTCTCAACGTTATGTGGCAGTCTGGATGGGAGGGGAGTTTGGTGGAGGATGGATACCTGTACATGAATGGCTGAGTCCCCTTGCTGTGCACCTGAAACTGTCACAACATTGTTAATCAGCTATACTCCAATATAAAATAAAAAATTAAAAATAAGTTTTATATATCTATATTTAGGAGCCACCTTCATCTATGGAGACATGGATAGATTTAATTATATCAGTTTATCTACCAAATTATCATCTATTGAGCTACATATGCACACAAAATTGTATTTGCATATTTATATTATATTCACTATTTTTTTTTTAACAGTTATGCCTTTCCATGCTGTCTGGGTATCTCTGTAATAAAAGACTTTTTAATGTTAAAAATATACCATCATAGTATGTATCATAGTACATCAGGCTTTCTTTTAAATCATTATCTATCACTATAATAAAATATTTTCTGATTAAGAAGTATTCTAACGAGAGATTTGCTAATTAGTAAAATTTTGTCTCTCTATATATACTTTTCAACTTTAGAAAATGTTGAAATCATCAATGAACTCTAACAGATGAAATGTGTTACTGAGAACTTTGTCTTCTGAACAAATGAATTTCTAATATAAGTAAATTACTTGCATTATTCAAATTAGTTATGATTTTTCTCCAAAGCCTGGACTAGGTACAAGGTACACGTATGTCTTACTTTACCTTCAAAAGTGATTCCTAGTAGACTTCCCTGGTGGTTCAGTGGTTCAGAATCTGCCTTCCAATGCAGGGGATGTGGAGTTGATCCCTGGTTAGGGAACTAAGATCCCCCATGGCACAGGGAAACTAAACCTGTGCATCACAACTACTGAGCTCACACACTCTAGAACATGTGTGCCACAACTAGAGAGCCCATGCATTGCAACTGCTGAGCCCACGCACTCTGGAGTCCATGCACCACAACTAGAACGACCGTGTGCCTCAACTACTGAGCACACATGCTCTGGAGCCCACACACTACAACTAGAGATAAGCCCACATGCCACAATGAAGAGCCTGCACACAGCAACGAAAGATCCCACATGCCGCAACAAATATTCCGCGTGCTGCAACTGAGACCCAACACAGCCAAATAAATTTAAAAAACATAATTTTTTAAAGTGATTTCTAGTAGTATACTCAATTCTTCTAGGCAAAACTAATTTTTCTACCAGAATATAGATTTACTTGATTGTTTTCATTTTGCTCAGGGCTTGATGTAGATGTGTTCATAGAGGGCCTTGGTAGAATGATTCCACCAATCTCACTTCTTTAAGCCCTTTCAATCACTGAAGATTTCTAGTTGTGTATCACCATTGGCACACATCTCTAGAACATTTAATGAAACAGATCCCTCATTTCTCCTTGAAGCACCGTCACCTTCCTTTTTCAAGAGATCACTTTCTTTTTTCTACCCTCTTGCCATGATGGTCATTCTTATTCTCTTACCTTGCTGACTCAATTTTTTCTTACAGAATCTCTTAAATATTAATGTGTCTCAATATTCTGTGTTCAATACCTTTCTCTTTCTATTTTTCACCTGGATGAGTGTTTGTATCCACTAGACTAGCTTATATTGCAACTTTTGAGCTGATAATTTGAAGTACTTATTGTAACTTCAGGCTTTGTTCTGTTTTTTTTTTTTTTTTTCCTTGCGTTATGCGGGCCTCTCACTGCTGTGGCCTCTCCCATCTGCGGAGCACAGGCTCCGGACGCGCAGGCCCAGCGGCCATGGCTCACGGGCCCAGCCGCTCCGCGGCACGTGGGATCCTCCCGAAACGGGGCACGAACCCGCGTCTCCTGCACCGGCAGGCGGACTCTCAAGCACTGCGCCACCAGGGAAGCCCTGTTCTGTTTTTTAACCAGCTATTCAATGACTTACTAAACATCTCCACTGTTATGTCCAAGAAGAACCTCAACTCAACATGATTAAAACTGAATTCTGAATACCCTTGCCACTGTCTGATTCTGTAATAGCTGAGTTTCTTGAGGCACAGGTTTCTAAGTTGTTAGACAACACTCTTGAAATTATTCAGACCCTCTCTCTCTGATTCTTTCATTCTAATGTGATGAGAAGAAGATATTGGCTAAAGAGAAACTTTTATTTTTTGACTACACAAAGATTATTGATGTTTGGCAATGCTAAATTATTTCCATAATATTAAGAAATATAAAACTTTATAAGCACTACCCTGAAAAAAATATGTATATACATACAAAACTAACAAAGGGAAGGGCTCTTTACCAGATGTCTAAACTCAATAGTAATACATGGGAATCAAAGCAAAATAAAAGTGTGCCCAGTTTCACACCTTATAGTTCAATATTTCAGATAGGTGGAAAAGATACTGAAAATAAACTTTAAAAGAGTATGTAGAGCATAACTGCTACCAATAATTACCATGGTGGGATGTGTGCATGTGCATGCAGGTGTTAATGTGTTCTTCATAATCAATTAATAACAAGCAAATTGTTGATTTCGTTTATACTCCTTAAGAAGAACCTTATTTGTCTTTTCTATTTTGTATGGGAAACTGACTCTTCATTTCTCTCTATAGTGTTTCCTTTTCTGTTTTTGCTCCTCAAAAATTGATTCATAAGATTGTTTTGCAGTTCTTGAAGTTGACTCAAAGTTCATTGCTATCTAATGACATGAGGAAATTTCTGACTACCTTTGAAAAGAAGATATATCATAATAGAGCATGGTCAAGAATAATGACTAAAGAAATTGTTTATAGATGTGGAAATTTTAAATTTAAAAGTTATATTTAACTGCTGTGTATAATATGGGTGACTTGAAATCTGGGATATTTTTTTCAGCTTGTTCCAAAAAATTGGGGTGACACTTTAGACTACAGTGATGCTCAGTTGTATTTCCTGTTGTGTAAACTCTACTAGCATAAAAATCTGAGCATATTCTTATAAAATACTGACAAATACCTGTAGTGGCAGGTAATATGCATGACATATTTAAGGCTTCTAGTAAATAGTAATAAGGAACTAAGGTCTAATAAGGTCTAAATAGGTGGACCTATAGTAGATGATGAGTTAATATTGATCTTTAAATAAAAAGTAGCTTAATATGAAATAGTCAGTCTCATTGCAAATACATATAAATGATTGCTGAGGTTTTAATGGGGTTAAGAAAAACTTAAACAGCTCAGGTGTCATGAACAGTGTTCTCTAATAGCATATCATTTCTAATAATGGAGTATTTTTATGTATAAATAACCTTCAGGTGTGAAATGTAAATGACGATAACTGACTCATCAAAGAGGAGAGTAATGTATATTATGTATATCTAATAAACAGCAATACATTTTTCATAGCGATTTGACAGCTTAAGCTATAACATACCCCAATTAAGATTCTTTCTTACTTCAGGTTCTGGAGGATTCATCCCTATTTTGAAAGAAAGGATTTATAGTCTCTTACTTCTGGGGAATATGCTTAAATTTAAAATGAAATGCTTTCTGCAATGATCTGTCAAAAGGGCAAAGTACTTCAAAATTTCACCACTTGAATACCAATAGAACATTAAAATTAGGTTCTGGAGACACATCAATACCAAATTTGTCAAAGAAAGTCTACAACAATGTGTGTTTTTAATGTAATTTCCCTTTATCTCTATAATTTTTTTTGCTTTTCAAAGCAATTTGGGAAGACTTCCCTGCCTGTTATTATAACAGTTACTACCAAATTCTAAGACTGAACACACATGAAAATAAAGTGGTTACTTTGTTTTTGTTACTTGGAAGATATAAGGAACTATTTTATTATTATTTAGATATCTTATTGAAAATGTTCTATGGATGAGCAGAGGGGATCCATTTATATTTTAGTTTGGAACTGTGTTGATATGCTTTTATAGCTTTTTCACCTGGGCTATCATTCCATTTAGTGAAAGATAAATAAAATTACAACAACAAAATATGTCCTAGTTTATTTGCTGACTAGCCACAAAAGTTTGGCTAAAATATGTATTCTCTTTCATTTAAGAAAGGACTACTTAACATAGCAAGCAATTTTAGCAGTTAAGAAATAATTTGTTTACTAGTTAACTGATAACTTTTTCTCTTCTTTTGAAATGATTAGTTGGCTTCTTATTATAATACAAAGTAAAAATTTGATATAAACTTTATAAGTGAATTTTGGCATTAATCTGTGTTAGAACCTAAAATATACACTCTAACTAGTTTTATTATAGCATAGATTCTCAATCTATTCATTTTTCCTAATAAATTGTTCAAAACAAATTCAAATAGATTAGAACTCTATTGTGCTATTTAAACTATTTTGTATATATTTATTTCATTTTCATAACAAGGATAAGTGGACATTTGACTTGAAGTTCAAATGTATGCTTTGTGTTCAAGTTGGGTGTCTGCAATAGAGTTTATCCCAACATGAATTCTTTCTTTTCTACAAAAAAAAGAAATGTTTTAGATTTAATAGACATTTAATGGATATTAGGATAAAATTATTACTTAAATCGCTTGATTTGCCAGGTGTTCATGGTAAATACTATACATATTTGTGTGCCTTCTAATTCACCTTTATTCTCTCATCTTCATCAGCTGTAGACATAATTAAGTGAAAACCTTTACAATATGATTTTCCACATAATTACAGAGTAAGTTTTAACAAGTTTTTTTCTTAAGATTATATGTATTTACAATTGACCATTGAACAACATGGATTTGAACTGCACAGGCCCAATTATGCATGGATTTTTCTTTTTTTTTCACTAAATATGTATTACAGTATTACATGCTCCACGATTGGTTGGATCCACCATCATGGAACCACGGATACAGAGGACCAACTATGGGACTTGAATATCCATGGATTTTGGTATCCAAGGCAGGTCTTGGAACTAATCCTCCCACAGATACAGAGGGAATACTGTAAAGTTATACTTGGATTTTTGATTGTGTGAAGTTTGGCACCCCAGCCCTGTATTGTTCAAGGGTCAACTCATGTGTTCTTTTTAAATTGCTTATATTCTACTGATATCAGCCTATCATACATCTGTTTAATATATTTTATCTTCAGTAGCAAAGGAGAATCATTTCTTATGGAAAATGAGGAACTGTCTGAATATATAACTTCTTTTTCTTCTTAATTCATATCATACTACAGAATTTTAATAAAGTCTGGCTGCTTTATTAGTCATTATTAATGTTTCCATATAAGCAAGCTAAATACAGGTACCCTCTGCTGCTTTTTGAAAGTTCCCTTTATGCAACTTCACTTCTGTAAAAAAAAAAAAAAATTAATATGTGTTTTCACAACCTGAAAGAAATCCAAAAAGGATATTTGCTTTTATGAAAAAAGGCAAAAATTGAAAATAGTGTTCAGCGTTTGTTTTACAGAGAGCCATTATAAAGGTAGCAGAGGGGAAGAGAGAGTGGCACTGCCAAGCTTATTCCTTGGGAACTACATTGAGTATTTCAGCAACAAGTTCCCATGGCTTTGAACTGTGTCTGGGAGCATCTGTCCTTTGTCTTTATTTATTTTGTGCATCCACTAGCAAGATGTGTCCTTTATGCAATTTTGGCTTATGAAAGTTTTCATAGGAAAGCACTACTTTCAGATAGCAGGGGAAACCTGTACTAACTCTAAGCTACTTTCCACAACATATCACTTATACCAGCAACCAAGCCACAGCTCTGTTTTAATATAAGTTGCTTTTATGCACATACATACACCATGATGAAATAAAGAGGAATTTTACCAATAATAGAATAGAGAAAAGAAGGGAAGAAACATTCTTTGATTCATTTAATAGGTGTTTATCCAGTACCTAAGGTAGAAAGATATTGTGCTAAGTGCTATGAGTAATCAGGATAAAAGGAATGTACAGACTAACTTGGAATATGACAAGCTGGACTATTTGAAACAACTATTTCACTGAAAAGTAATTGATAAAAGTACTATAGAATACATTTCTAAAATATTCTTCATATGATTAAGAAAATGAGAGAATTTCCAACAAAATATTAAGAAAAAAATCCATACAGGAAACAGAGTACAAATGATGTTTGTTGTCCAGACAGCATTAAATCTCCCCAAAGCTGAGAATTTTGACAACTTTGCAGGATGAAGAGATATATCAATCAAAATGTGGAACCCATTAAAAGCAGAAGAGTCTAGAGTACATCATCTTTATATTTAGCTGGGTCTCCAAGGGGCTATACTTACAGGTTAAAGGTCAGAAATAAATCTGACTCTAATCCATATCCAGTGATTGTGAGAGAGGTGACATAGTCCTAGGTAAACAAAGGAAGAAAAGTTGTAAATATGAGCTAGCTCCCTCAAATATTTTAAAGGGTAAATTCATAATAACAGGATCTTCCAATAAACTGGAAAAATGAAAAATCCTTTAACTCTGATAAGCCTGATAATCTCCTACCTTAGCTAGCGTAATAACGAGTTGGCTGAGCAGAAAATGTCAACATTGAAGTGATACAGGCATCATTCCACAAGAGATTGGCATCCTTAGAACTGACAGGTTATTATACTGGCCAGAACTTATAGAGTGCATACAAATCCTTTCCTGAATACATTATAAATAGAAAACTGAAAAAGGGTTGGGTACTTATCCTGGAACACTATCTATTTCAATTTCAATAAAAATTCAAGTATCTGTTTTTTTGGGGTAGAAATTAGCACACTGATTCTAAAATGTATAGTAAAATAAAGAAGACCATGAATAGCCAAGAAACTCTTGATAAATAATCTTAAGGTGAAAGGACTAACTCTCCTAGAATTTTGGAGAATATTCTGAAAGATATCTTAGGAATTATCTTTCTAATACAAAAATCAAGTATTTGTGGAACTCATGAGAGACAGACCAATAGATCTAGGTTCAGATCTAAAATAAATTGGGGCTTAATGTATGGCAAAAACTGAGTGGAACAGAGCAGAACAGAGTAGTGGGATAGAGAAAGAATAAATTTTTAAGCAGATATTGCTAGGTTAATACATTAATTATGTAAAAAAAAATAAAGTGACAGTTTACTCATAAGATACAATAAAATCAAATCTGATGGCATAGAAACTAAGTTTGAATAAACTACACAGGTTATTATCAAAACTACAATATAAGAATATTTTCATGGCCTTGATGTAAAAATATATTAGTTAAGAAACACAAAAAATTTTCTAACCATAGAGAAGAAAATTGATAGCTTGTAATATGTTAATATAAGAAATTGCAGTTCATCAAGAAATACTGTTAAGAGAAAGAAAAGATGAGCATATGGAGACCACTGTGAACTGTTTGACTAGGATGTATAAAGTGATCTCTTATTGACCACTGTTAGAAAACCTGAAAATGATATTAAAAAATAATGCAAATGAAACGTATTGAGTGAAAACTTTACACATTTGTCAAAATAAAGAAAAACAGGGATATAACCTAGAGGAAAAAGAAAATCTAGGTGGGTGAGTGGAACACACAGAGCTGCTTTTCCTCCAGAAATATTTGCACTATGAAAAAGACATTTGAGACAATAACGAAATAAGAGAGCTTTTAGGAGACTCAGAGTTAGAGACGGTAAAATTATAGTCCAGGGCCCATCATCATGGACAAATCTAAGACTGGGGACCAGGATTGGGATTGGGACATCAAATGGCTATTCTGTAAATGTAAGATATAATTTTAATGTGTGCATTCAATGAGTTTTAGCAATTTTGGAGTTGGGTAACTATCATGATAATCCAGAACAATCATTCACAATATACATTCTCAAATATATTGAGATGATAATATGGTTATAAGAGAACTGTTGGCGGGCTTCCCTGGTGGCGCAGTGGTTGAGAATCTGCCTGCTAATGCAGGAGACACGGGTTCGAGCCCTGGTCTGGGAGGATCCCACATGCCACAGAGCAACTAGGCCCGTGAGCTACAACTACTGAGCCTGCGCGTCTGGAGCCTGTGCTTCGCAACAAGAGAGGCTGCGATAGTGAGAGGCCCGCGCACCGCAATGAAGAGTGGCCCCCGCTTGCCACAACTAGAGAAAGCCCTTGCACAGAAACGAAAACCCAACACAGCAAAAATAAATAAATTAATTAATAAACTCCTACCCCCAACATCTTCTTTAAAAAAAAAAAAAAAAAAAAAAAACACCTTCTCTTTATAAAAAAAAAAAAAAAGAGAACTGTTGGCAAACATTCCCAACAAAGGCAAAGGTATAGGTAATGCGTTTTTCACCCTCTAGCTGTCCTCAAGATGTTCTCATTAATCTTTGTCTTTTATTGCTTTGATTTTGTTTTTTCTAGTTGTGTCGTTGCTGTTTTAGTTGTTACTATTATTATTATTATTATTATTAATGTTCTCTTGTGTTCACTGAGCTTTTTGGACATAATATTTAACGTCTTTTATTATTTTTGGAAAACTCTCACCCATTATTTGCTAAAATACTCTTCTACTACATTCTCTTTTCTTCTTCTGGAATTCCAGTTACACATGTGCTGTTTCATTGGAAATCTTCCCACACCCCTTGGAAGTTATATCCTGTTTTTGGTATTTTTGTTGTTGTTGATTCCTCACTTCTTTTTATTTTTGTGTTTTTTCAGTTATTTTAATTTCTATTGACTATCTTCAAGTTTACTAATTATTTCCTGTTATATCTAGCAAAGGCATTCTTCATCTTTGTTACCAAATTTTTAACTTTTCATAGGACTTAAAATTTATATATACAAAAGACTGTGGAATTCACATTTAGATATAACATGCTTTTTTCATTTAACAAAATAGGAAAATAATTCTTGTTTCAAGAAACAGAATTGTTCTTAAAAATATATAGCTTATGAATAATTTCTGGAAGGATGAAACTAGGCTGAAAGTTTCTGAAATGAAGAACAAAATCTTCCCAAGTATAAGAACACTAAAGAAAGAAATACCTGCTGGGATGGGTGGGGAAGAAGTCACTGATCTCCTTGTTAGGACATTTAACAGAAGCTGAAGGTGAATAGGGTCATAGGCTGAAGGGCAAGTCAATGTTGAAAAGTTGCACAGGAACCATGTTTGCCCAAATAATACTGTGGAATAATCAGTGTTAGGGGGATTGTGGATATCTGCAACTTCACTGCTTTTACTTCCCGCTTCCGCCCCACAAAATCTATTATATCTGCAAGTGTGCTGTGCTAGTGGTGTGCGTTTGTGACCCCATTGTATGACAAATCTCACAAATATAATACTGAAGAGAAGAGCCAAGTACAAAAAAATCCTATGTCTTCTTTTATATAAAATCAGATAAAACATCTATGCTTTTATAAGTCATGGTAGTGTTAATGCTAAAGGTTAATGATTAGAAAGGATCAGAGGTGACAGAGTTCTTCTGGTGCTGATAATGTTCTATCTTATGAGGATTCTGTTTACCTGCATTGATTCGGTTCACTGAGTTTCAAACTAATGACACTTATGTGCATTTTCTGAAAGTGTACTTCAGTATTTTTTTAAAAAACACACAAATGTATCATCATCAGGAACATTCAGTTCATTGATTTATTCATATATATATATATATATATATATATATATATATATATATATATATATATATATTATTTTTATGTAATGAGAAAAAAATCCCACTTTGTTAGGTTCTTTCATATAGTTAATACATATAATTTATTGTTTCATTTTTATAAGCTGATTGAAAACTGAAACTGAACCATCTAACAGTCCTAAATAGTCTTTTAAAATAAAAGTATTTTGCTCTCTGATTATATATTTCACTTATCAGAACTCACTAAAGGATTGCATGTGGAAAGCATGTTGGTTTCCAAAAACACACTTTCTTTTAGAAATATATATATATATATATATATATATATATATAGCATTTTTATATTTCACACTAAGTGACAAAGTTAGATGACTTCAGATGAAAGCAATTGATTTTGGACAAGTTTATGGAAATAATATGCCTAATAACTAATCATAGTTATTTTAAATATATTATGTTTTCTGTAATAAATTTTTGAAGACAAATGTGTTATTTTGGCTTAAGGTTGAACATTTTTTAGACTAGTAAAGTTATGTTAATGCCTAGTAGAGCTTCAGTGAGGAGGTTAGCTATTAGAGTGGTAGATCAAGTTGACATTAGGAATTTGAAACTGCTCTGAGCATTTGTAAACTTAAGACTTATTGAATGTCCTAATATTTATTATGTGGGAAAATGGTAGATTTAATCATTCAATATATAGAAGAATCGAGGCTCTTTGAAACACAGATTTACTGTAGAGACTGGCATAGCTCCGTACCATTTGCAGATCTATTTTGTAGTCTTTGATATGCATATTGAAGTTAAAGCACCAGTTTTGTCATCACATAAAAGTTTATGTTCTGTCAATCATTTGTTGGGCCACCCTATACTAGTTTTTTCTCACATTTTTGACATTAGTTTACATCATTGGTGGAGTAGTTATAGGAGTTAAATAAACTATTATTTATATAAAAACCTGAGTTATTTCAAGGGCTTCAAAATGGTAATTGTTTATCAAGCAGATCAGAAAACTTTAGAGCATTGGACATCACATGCTGTAACAGTTACATCTATAAAATTGAAATATTTGTTATTAAATAATCCTTATGATAATTGAGGAACAGTTGAGATGCTTTTTTTATCCATAACTGGAAATGATTCCAGTAATTATGACCAGAATATATATGTGGAATAGAACTATGCATTAACTATTATAAGCAGCCACTTAAAAAGAAAATGAGACTAGTTATTTTATATAAATACACTATTCTTAACTTTTTGAAAAGAATAAAAATGTTTAGTTATAATTTATTCATTTAAAAGTTATTCAGTTTGGAAAGTAAATATACACATTGGTTTTCATCTATTTTTAAAATATTGACGAATGGATTGGATTAATTGGTTTTAATACAATATTGTTTGTTAAGCATACTCCATTCACCTTGAACAAATTTAGAATGCTTTTTTTTAAATCAAAATTTGAGATATTATTACTAATGGTTAAAAGAATAAAGCAGTGGAAATAACATATTAACCTTAAAAAATCTAAGCATTTTACTGAAATTAAATGTACAAATGAGCTAATTAATGAAGATTTTATTCTACCTCAGGTTGTTATATAAAATCTGAAGTTACCTAATAAAATGGATAAGGGTTATTAACTTGTTTGCAAAGTTTCAGTAAAGTATGGTTATAGATGAAAAGGAAATAAACAGGATTTAAGAAATCAGGGAAATATATTTATTTCAACAACTGCTTCCTAATTATCCTCTTTCATCTATAAAATGATTTACAAACTTTAGAACAGATTATAAGTAACATTTTTATTATTCCTTGTTAATATTAAATTTAGAAAGCATAAATTCAATGTACTGTGTTTGATTTATTTTAATAATACAAGTATAGCAGCAAGATTATATATTTGATTAGTATAAATTAATCATTAAAACAATATAAGATGAAAGTTCTAATATGACTGAAAATTCAGTTATTAAGACATGTAAACAGTTCAGATTATCTTATTTACTCTGCAATGACACAATCATATTATTCAAATATACTCATGAACTGGATGCTTAATTACCAAGAAGCTTCACTTAGTGACTCTAGCCTTAATTTATTGATTGGAATCTCATAATGGTTTACTATCAGAAGTTTCTAAAATTATGTTTTAAAATATACAAATAATCACTAATATATTTGTTTATATTATGGACTTTATCCCCTTAAGATAAACCTGATTTTTTTTTTGTTTTTGTTTTTTGGTCTATCAAATTTCAACGACAGAATTAATTTAAAGCATGGATCATCATAAATTGAAAATAAAACTTCTGGAGGCATAGATGAGGGACAACAATTGAAGGGGGTTCTTGATTTTTAAAAGTTGTAATTCCTCTTGAGTCTTAAATGTTTTGACCTTAATGGCATGATAAAAATCCCATCTGTTTATCCAAATCTTTACTTGAAAGTGATGATTTAAAATAATTTTTTTTGCAGTTATTTATATTGGTTAGGAGACTTTATCATGTAATTTGATATTATGAGGGGGAATTTCTATCAGAATGAAAGGGGGTTTTTAATTGTATGAAGATTTTAATGTTTAAAATAGGTAGATGTTAATAATTAAAGGAAGTATATTATTTAATAAAAGTGAAATTGCTTATATGTGTCTCATTTGTAGCTTTTTGACTTATAATAAAGATATTAAAGATATATAATAAAATGTTATTTTTTAAAAAGCATAATTATCTATATTTTAAAAACTGGAACCAGCCTTTAATAAGAATAGATATAAGCAAAAGTGTTTTTAAAATTTGCGAGAAAATCACTTGTATCCTTTTTATTCAAACATTGGATTAATTTTTAATTTTATAAATTATCTTAGATAATGTCAGTTTCAACCATATGAATTTAGAGTTGAGGGAATTATAATACAAAAAGATAAAACTAACTAGTGGTTCACTTGTGTTTGGAATGAAACTTTTGACTGAAGATATCTGAAATTTCAGATTAAATTGAAACAAACTCAAGCTGATAACAAGATAATAGACAAAAATGAAAGCAAAATTCAGCTAAGAAAATAAATTATCCATCTATGCATTTAGGCTATAAATTATTGAGTAATATGAAGTACAAGTATGAACATGCCATATTCCAGAGAGTCAAGGACTTAAAATTATAGTAAAGGAGTTTAAATATTGCAGAAATAATTCTGATATAAAATATCACTCAATTGAAGATATATTTAATAAGTCCTAATTTTGTGCCTGGAAATATGCTAGGCATGGTTTCTGTCTTGAGGAACAGAAGCAATGTGTGTTTTCAAAAGAGAATATGTGTTTAAAATAGTGAATATTCATTCTTGTGATACTGAAAAGTTTCCACAGAAAAGTTAGAATTTGAGCCAGAACTAAAAAAGATGTGAAATATGCATGAAGGAGGTAATAAATGGAATTCAAACCAGTCTTTAAGAATACTCCAAGCGGGCTTCCCTGGTGGCGCAGTGCTTGAGAGTCCGCCTGCCGATGCAGGAGACGCGGGTTCGTGCCCCGTTTCGGGAGGATCCCACATGCCGCGGAGCGGCTGGGCCCGTGAGCCATGGCCGCTGAGCCTGCGCGGCTGGAGCCTGTGCTCCGCAAATGGGAGAGGCCACAACAGTGAGAGGCCCGCATAGCGCAAGAAAAAAAAAAAAAAAAAAAAAAAAAAAAAAAAAAAAAGAATACTGCAAGCAAGTTTAAGGGATATGGAAAGAAGTCTAAGTGACATTTGAGAAATAAGTAGCAGTCTAGTTCAGTAGAAGACAGAGTATGCATCAAGGATATGAATTGAAGAGAAGCAAAGCTTAGGCAGTGATGAGATCTAGGAAAGTGCTGAATATGAGTCCCCAGCAATCTGGGGAGAGAAAGATATACCTATAACTCAATGGAATATAGAGTCCTGAAATATGAAATGGAATAACATAGAGAATGAAATATGAATGGAATGAAATAAAGAGTCCTGAAATATGAAATATGCCACACATGTGGCAATAGATTTTCAGCAAGAGTACTATGATATTTCATTGGAGGAAGTATGGCTTTTTCAACAAATAGTGCTGGAAAAATGAGTATTTTTATACAAAAATAAGCAGAAGAAGATCGAATCTCTAATCATGTGCACACCACACACAAAATTTAACTCACAATAATGATAGACCTAAAGGTAAGAACTAAGTTATACAATTTGTAGAAAAAGAGAGAGGAAAAACAATCTTGTGACTTTAGATTAAGTAAGCTATCATAGGTAAAAGACACAAAGGTAAAACCATTAAAAAAAGAGAGATTATTGGACTTTATAAAAATTAAGAATGTGTGCTCTGTGAAATACATTGTTAAGGGAAGGAACAGACAAGGCAAAGATTAAAAGAAAATAGTTGCAAATCATATATCCAATTAAAAAGTTGTTTCCAGAATAAAAGACTCTCAAAACCTGACAGAAAAAAGTGAATTTAAAAATAGGCAAAAAATGTTAATAGACACTCACCAAAGAAGATAAAGATGAGCCAAGTAAACAACTAAAAATATGCTCGGTATCATTTGTATTCAGGAAAATACAGATTAAAATCACAATAAAATATCACTTCACACTTATTAGAATGCCTAAAATTAAGAAGGCTAACCATATTAAGTATCAGCCAAGATGTACACCAACTAGAATATTCATACACTGCTTCTGGGAATATAAAATTGGAAAATAGTTGATCAGTTTTATAACTTGTTAAGTGTACACTAAATTTTTCCATAACTATGTATTTACACTAGAGAAATTAAGCTACATGATCATAGAAACTCACACGTAGAAATGTTCATTGGAGTTTTATCTGCATTAACAAAAACAATCCAAATGTACATCAACAGGTGAATTGACAAATAATCATTTTATATACTTATGTAAAATATTTCTTTGCAATAGAAAAGAATGACCTATTGGTATACACAATGACATGGATGAATATCACAATATTTATGGTGCATAAAAGAAACCACAGAAAAAAGAACACATACTGGACCATCTCATTTCTATATATATAGAAAATGCAAACTAATTAGTAGTGACAGGAAAACGAATCAGTTTTTTTTTGTTTTTTTTGTTTTTTTTTTTTTCCCTCTAGGGATGGGGGAATGAAAATATAGAGAGTCAGAGAAAAAGGATTACAAGGGGCATGAGGAAACACTTTTTAGGTGATGCTACATTCCTTAACTTGATTTTGGTGATTTCTTGGATGCATATATGTGTCAAAACTTACCAAATTATACACTTTAAGTATTTGCAGTTGATTGTAATTAAAACTCAAAAATTTGTTTTGAAAATGATATAATTAATTAAAATATTCCTGAAATATGTTAAATGTTGAATTTACATACTCTGGCATAAAGTATCCAGGAGATATTTTCCAGAATAGCTTATTGAATCAAACCTAGTAAATTTATGTAAAGAAAAGAAAGAATACTTTAGTTACAGTGTCAGAAAAAGGACAGATATTAGCAACAGTCTCTTGCAAGATAACCATGGAGCAGCATATATATCTTTATTTTTATGTCCAATATATTTTTATATATTTTTTTATCCAACTATGATGTCATTCAGATTTGGAAATTGTATACACATAATTTTTTTTGTTTGTTTTTTGTTTTGTTTTGACAACAAACATTTATTTCTCACAGTTCTAGAGGCTGGGGAGGCCAAGATCAAGGGGGCAGAACTTGTCTGGTGAGAGCTGTTTCCTGCAGAGGTATTCTCTGGGTGAAGAGCAGAGAAAGCAAGCTATCAGGTATCCTTTTATAAGGACACTAATTCCATTTGTGAGAGCTCCACCCTCCTGACTTAATTACTTTCTGAAGTAACAACACATAACTTCCAAATAACATCACATTGGGCATTGAGCTTCAACATATTAATTTTCAGGGAACACAAACATTCAGTCCATAGCAGGGTCTTATTTTTAATGTACCAGTTTTTGAGTATTGGGCCTTACTCCATTTCCCCACAAGCCCTGTGGTTTTGGATTTTTGTTGTTGCTTTTCATTTTTAAATAGATTTTTTTTTTCACCTTTAGTGTGGTATAATTGAGAAACGTTCACAACTGTTTTCCATAGTGGCTACACCAATTTATATTACCACCTAGAAGTTCACAAGGATTTCCTTTTCTCCACATTTGAGCTAACACTCATTCTTTTGTCCTTTTGAGTACAGCCAGCCTAAGAGGTGTGAGGTGATATCCCACTGTGGCTTTGAATTTTTTTTTTAACAACTTTATTGGAGTATAATTGCTTTACAACTGTGTGTTAGTTTCTGCTAAATAACAAAGTGAATCAGCTATAATATACATATATTCCCACATCTCTTCCCTCTTCTGTCTCCCTCCCTCCAACCCTCCCTATCCCACCTCTCTAGGTGGTCACAAAGCACCTTATTTCCCTGTGCTATGCAGCTGCTTCCCACTAGCTATTTTATATTTTGTAGTAAATATAAGTCCATGCCACTCTCTCAGCTCTTCCCAGCTTACCCTTCACCCTCCTGTGTCCTCAAGTCCATTCTCTAGTAGGTCTGCATCTTTACTCCCATCCTGCCCCTAAGTTCTTCATAATCTTTTTTTTTTTTTTTTAGATTCCATATATATGTGTTAGCATATGGTATTTTTCACTTTCTGACTTACTTCACTGTATGACAGACTTTAGCTCCATCCACCTCACAACAAATAACTCAATATTATTTCCTTTTATGTATGAGTAATATTCCATTGTATATATGAGCCACATCTTCTTTATCTAGTCATCTGTTGATGGAAACTTAGGTTGCTTCCACATCCTGGCGATTGTAAATAGTGCTGCAGTGAACATTGTGGTACATGTCTCTTTTTGAATTATGGTTTTCTCAGGGTTTATGCCCAGTAGTGGGATTTCAGCATCATATGGTAGTTCTATTTGTAGTTTTAAGGAACCTCCATACTGTTCTCCATAGTGGCTGTACCAATTTACATTCCCAACAACAGTGCAAGGGGGTTCCCTCTTCTCCACACCCTCTCTAGCGTTTATCGTTTGTAGATTTTTTGATCATGGCTATTCTGACTGGGGTGAGGTGGCACCTCATTGTAGTTTTGATTTGCATTTCTCTAATGATTAATGATGTTGATCATCCTTTCATGTTTTTATTGGTAATCTGTATATCTTCTTTGGAGAAATGGTTATTTAGGTCTTCTGCCCAATTTTGGATTGGATTGTTTGTTTGTTTGATATTTTGATGCATAAGCTGCTTGTATATTTTGGAGATTAATCCTTGGTCAGTTGCTTCATTTGCAAATATTTTCTCCCATTCTGTGGGTTGTCTTTTTGTCTTGTTTATGATTTTCTTTGCTGTGCAAAAGATTTTAAGTTTCATTAGGTCCCATTTGTTTGTTTTTGTTTTTATTTCCATTGGCCAAGGAGGTGGATCAAAAAGGATTTTGCTGTGATTTATGTTACAGAGGGTTCTGCCTGTGTTATCCTTGAAGAGTTTTATAGGATCTGGTCTTATATTTAGGTCTTTAATCCATTTTGAGTTTATTTTTGGTGTGAGGGAGTGTGCTAATTTCATTATTTTACATGTAGCTGTCCAGTCTTCCCAGCAGCACTTATTGAAGAGGCTGTCTTTTCTCCATTGTATATTCTTTTCTCCTTTGTCAAAGATAAGGGGACCATATGTGCATGGGTTTATCTCTGGGCTTTCTATCCTGTTCTATTAATATATATTTCTGCTGTTGTGTCAGTATGAGAATGTCTTGATTACTGTAGCTTTGTAGTATGGTCTGATGTCAGGGAGCCTGATTCTTCCAGCTCTGTTATTATTGTCAAGATTGCTTTGGCTGTTTGGGGTCTTTTGTGTCTCCATACAAATTTTAACATATTTTGTTCTAGTTCTGTAAAAAATGCCAGTGATAGATGGATAGTGATTGCATTGAATCTGTAGATTGTTTTATGTGGTATAGTCTTTTTCACAATGTTGATTCTTCCAATCCAGGAACATGGTATACCTCTCCATCTGTTTTTATTGTCTTTAATTTCTTTCATCACTGTCTTATACTTTTATTTATACTAGTCTTTTGTCTCCTTAGGTAGGTTTATTCCTAGGTATTTTTTTCTTTTTGTTGTAATTGTAAATGGGAGTATTTACTTAACTTATCTTTCAGATTTCTCATCATTAGTGTCTATGGATGCAAGAGATTTCTCTGCATTAATTTCATATCCT
Organism: Lipotes vexillifer; assembly: GCF_000442215.2. NCBI lineage: Eukaryota > Metazoa > Chordata > Mammalia > Artiodactyla > Lipotidae > Lipotes > Lipotes vexillifer. The sequence continues at coordinate 404,110 of NW_006794609.1, forward strand.
GCTACTTTACCAAATGCACTGATTAGCTCTAGTAGTTTTCTGGTAGAGTCTTTAGAATTTTCTATGTATACTATCATGTTATCTGCAAACAGTGACAGCTTTATTCTTCTTTTCCAATTTGGATTCCTTTTATTTCTTTTTCTACGCTGACTGCTGTGGCTAAAATTTCCAAAACAATATTGAATAACAGTGGTGAGTGTGGGCAACCTTGTCTTATTCCTGATATTAGTGGAAATGGTTTCAGTTTTTCACCATTGAAAACAATGTTTGCTGTGGGTTTGTCATATATGGCCTTTAGTATGTTGAGATAAGTTCCTTCTATGCCTACTTTCTGGAGGGTTTTTATAATAAATGGCTGTTGAATTTTGTCAAAAACTTTTTTCTGCATCTATTGAGATGATGTTATGGTTTTTATTTTTCAGTTTGTTAATATGGTGTATCAAATTGACTGATTTGCATATATTGAAGAAACCTTGCATTCCTGGGATAAAATCCACTTGATCATGGTGTATGGTCCTTTTAACGTGCTGTTGGATTCTGTTGGCTAGTATTGTTTTGAGGAGTGGTCTGTAGTTTTCTTTCTTTGTGACATCTTTGCCTGGTTTTGGTTTCTGGATGATGGTGGCCTCATCAAATGAGTTTGGGGGTGTTCTTCCCTCTGCTATGTTTTGGAAGAGTTTGAGAAGGATAGGTGTTATTTCTTCTCTAAATGTTTGATAGAGCTCACCTGTGAAGACATCTCTTCTGTGCTTTTACTTGTTGGATGGTTTTTAATCACAGTTTCAATTTCAGTGCTTGGAATTGGTCTGTTTATATTTTCTGTTTCTTCCTGGTTCAGTCTTGGAAAGTTGTGTTTTTCTAAGAATTTGTCCATTTCTTCCAGGTTTTCCATGTTATTGACAGATTGTTGCTTGTAGTAATCTCTCATGATCCTTTGTATTTCTGCAGTGTCAGTTGTTACTTCTCCTTTTCCATTTCTAATTCTGTTGATTTGAGTCTTCTCCCTTTTTTTTGTGATGAGTTTGGCTAGTAGTATATCAGTTTTGTTTTTCTTCTCAAAAACCAGATTTCAGTTTTATTGATCTTGGCCATTGTTTCCTTCATTTCTTTTTCATTTATTTCTGATCTGATATTTATGATTTCTTTCCTCTGCCAACTTTGGGTTTTTTTCCTTCTTCTTTCTCTAACTGCTTTAGGTGTAAGGTTAGGTTATTTATTTGAGATGTTTCTTGTATCTTAAGGTAGGATTGTATTGCTATAAACTTCCCTATTTGAACTGCTTTTGCTGCATCCCACAGGTTTTGGGTCATCATGTTTTCATTGTCATTTGTTTATAGGTATTTTTTGATTTCCCCTTTGATTTCTTCAGTGTCTCTTGGTTATTAAGTAGTGCATTGTTAAGCCTCCATGTGTTTGTATTATTCACAGAATTTTTTTTTTCCTGTAATTGATAACTAGTCTCATAGCGTTGTGGTCAGAAAAGATACTTGATACAATTTCAATTTTCTTAAATTTACCAAGGCTTGATTTGTGGCTCAAGATATGATCTATCCTGGAGAATGTTCCATGAGCACTTGAGAAGAAAGTGTATTCTGTTGTTATTGGATGTCTTATAAATATCAATTGAGTCCATCTTGTTTAATGTATAATTTAAAGTTTGTGTTTCCTTATGTATTTTCATTTTGGTTAATCTGTCCATTGGTGAAAGTGAGGTTTTAAATTCTGCTACTATGATTGTGTTACTGTTGATTTCCCCTTTTATGGCCTTTAGCATTTGCCTTATGTATTAAGGCACTCCTATGTTGGGTGCATAAATATTTACAATTGTTGTATCTTCTTCTTGGATTGATCCCTTCATCATTCTGTAGTGCCCTTTTTTGTCTCTTGTAATAGTCTTTATTTTAAAGTCTATTTTATCTGATATGAATATTGCTACTCCAGCTTTCTTTTGATTTCCATTTGCATGGAATATATTTTTCCATCCCCTCACTTTCAGTCTGTATGTGTTCCTAGGTCTGAAGTGGGTCTCTTGTAGACAGCATATATACAGGTCTTGTTTTTGTATCCATACAGACAATCTATGTCTTTTGGTTGGAACATTTAATCCATTTACATTTAAGGTAGTTAGTTATATGTATGTCCCTATTACCATTTTCTTAATTGTTTGGGGTTTGTTATTGCTGGACTTTTCCTCCTCTTGTGTTTCCTACCTATAGAAGCTCCTTTAGCATTTGTTTTAAAGTTGGTTTTGTGGTGTTGAATTCTCTTAGCTTTCATTTGTCTGTAAAGTTTTAATTTCTCCAACAAATCTGAATGAGATCCTTGCTGGGTTGAGTACGTTTTCTCCTTTCATCACTTTAAATATGTCCTGCCACTCCCTTCTTTCTTGCAGTTTCTGCTGAAAGGTCAGCTGTTAACATTATGCATATTCCCTTGTATGTTATTTGTTGTTTTTCCCTTGCTGCTTTTAATATTTTTTATTTGTACTTAATTTTTGATATTTTGATTAATTTCTGTTTTGACATGTTTCTCCTTGGAGTTAACCTGTATTGGGCTCTCTGTGTTTCCTGGGTTTGATTAACTATTTCCTTTCCCATATTAGGGGAGTTTTCAACTATAATCTCTTCAAATATTCTCTCAGTCTGTTTATTTTTTTCCCTCTCCTCTGGGGCCTCTATAATTCGAATGTTGGTACCTTTAATGTTGTCCCAGAGGTCTCTGTGACTGACCTCAGTTCTTTTCATTCTTTTTTCTTTTTTCTGCTCTGCAGTAGTTATTTCTACTATTTTGTATTCCAGGTCACTTATCCATTCTTCTTCCTTAGTTATTCTGCTATTGATTCCTTCTAGAGAAATTTTAATTTCTTTTATTGTGTTGTTCATCATTGTTTGCTTGCTCTTTAGTTCTTCAAGGTCCTTGTTAATCTACTCTTGTATTTTCTCTATTGTATTTCCAAGATTTTGTATCATCTTTACTATCATTACTATGAATTCTTTTTCAGGTAGACTGCCTATTTCCTCTTCTTTTGTTCTGTTTGCTTGGTTTTTACTGTGCTCCTTCATCTACTGTGTGTTTCTCTTTCTTTTCATTCTCCTTATCTTACTGTGTTTTGGGGTCTGCTTTTCACAAGCCGCCAGTTCATAGTTCTTGTTGTTTTTTGGTGCCTGAGGTCTTCTGCCAGTGTTCAGTAGGTGTTTTGTAGGAGTTGTTCCACATGTCGATATATTTCTGATGTATTTGTGGGGAGGAAGGTGATCTCCATGTCTTACTCTTCTGCCATATTGAAGATCCTCCCCTACATAGATACTTTTATAACTCAAGGAATATTTTCTCATGAATTTCTGTTTAGGAAAATGATTGGATGTATTAATTTAAGAGGTGATTTAATGTCATCTCAAAAATCCAATTATGAGCATTAATACAACTAAATGTACAAGTAAAAGTTAATCAAACAATGGAAATTAGGTTATTAATCAGAATTGTAAGTATTGTATACCTTATCCATGTAGAAATTATATAACTAACAAGAAATGCAAAGATTATATGAAAAGAAGATAAGAAATCAGATAAATTCTCTGTCTCTTCTGCTCCAGGTTAAGTCTTTGATTATATTTAAAGTAATTTTGGGGTAAGTTCATTTTTACAGCAAACTGAAAACTAAGATTTTTTTTTTTTAATTTAAATGTACACAGATGGATGAGGGAAGAGAGGAGAGAAAAAACAGGATACCTACTAATTTAATCATGGCTCACTGCTTAATAATAAGAGATATTTTGAAAAAAAAGACACCAGACTAAGGGTTTTATAGAAAGTTAAAATTAAGAAAAAAAAAAAATGGTGAACACTACAACAAAAATGTGTTTTTAAATATCAGAAAATTCACATACACACACAAACAAAAGAAAATTTGTTTTCAAATTTTAAGTAAAACATACTTAAAAATCTCATAAACAAATATAATAGAAAATAGTGTTAATTCATACTGAAAAGAAAATAGATGTCAGAGAAAAATCCTAAATGTATGCTGTATTCAAGAGACAGACCTAAAATAAGAGATGTATTAACAATTTAGGGGAGAGACAAACATATGGCAAGTAAATTCAAATTAAAAGAAAGCAGGTGTTGCTAATATGACCTCAGACATTTTAGAATTTACATCCAAAGTATTAAATAAAACAGAGAAGAACCTTTATAATGCTAAAAGCTATACCTCATAATGAAGATGTAAATTTTAGGAATATCTATGCACATAAACATAAAAATACAGAAGCAAATTCTTTTTTAAAGAAATTATAAACCAGGAGAAAAAGAGAGACAGAAATACTCAGGCAACAAAAAATTTACTTATAAAATAAAATTAAAAATACAATAAACTATTTGGCCTAAACAAGTAAAAGGAGTGAGAGATCATGGTTAACTCTCCCATCATTGGCCTTCAATAAAGCTTTACATAAACCTAATATGTGCTGTGTCTGTGCTTATGTATTTCATTCTAGTCATCTAACAGTATTTATGCCTCAAACCCTTGAGGGTGCAAGGGGAAGGACAGGACTTTTCCCCAAATATAAATATTGTCATGGCTAACTCTGCCACTAATTGCCATTTCATATAGCTGTTAGGCATAGACTCCCAGACAATCTTGCCCAGAGTGAGTTCAGTGACTCCACAACCCTGAAACTTGAGCTGGACATACAGGCCAAAGCAAAGCTTATGCCATGTCATATTGCTGTTGAATGATGGTCCCTATTCATATCGAGAAGGAGTGATGCACCCCAAATACAAATACAAGACTTCACAGCCATGAGTCAGGTTCCCTTTCTAGAGTCTGAAATACAACACTCCTAGATTCCTTTGTGATGTCTTACAGTGAATGGTGGATCTGTAGACTTGCTACTGTTTCACTATTTATCAGTTTTCATCTATGAAAACTGGTGTATATGCTGCTTGCATAATTTCTTTACAATACAGAGTGAATATTCAATAATGAAAAAATATATATATGGTAGAAGTAATGTCATACACAAAAAGAATTTGACACAAACTTTGATCAAGTCTATGCAAATTAATATGAAATATGGGTTAAGTTGCTTAAATACTTTCTAAAAAGTAAAATTCTCAAAAATGATGACTAGAGAGAAAATTTAATTTCTTTTTTGTTGGAATTAAGAAAATTGTCATGTGTCAAAGAGTTTCTACATCTCTTTGACACTAGTTGGCAAAATGTGGTTACAAGGTAATTCCACTTAAGCTTTTTAAAAGACAAATGATGACAGTTATCTGTAAAAAGAAGAAAAGAAAAGAAAAATGAAAACAATACAAGAACTTGCTAATATATTAATCAACAAGAGAATTCTACAATCAAATTCTTAAGTACTGTAGCAAACATCCTACATATTAACAAACATAAATTAGCCACACATTGAAAGAATTAGACATCAGGATTGGTTATGTTTTAAGGGACACAAGCATGTTTCTGTATTAGAAAAGCTACCAATACAGGTCATTATTTTAAAATCATAGAACAAAAGTGATATGATTATCTCTGAATATACTATAACATATTTTAAAAAACATTATAACTCTTGGTTTTAAATAGCAGCAATAACACAAATAAATGGTTATTTCTTTAAAATAATCAGATCTACTCCTGCCTGGTGTCTCTTCTGCCAACAGAACAAGACTGAGTTTGTTTCAGAAGCAAAGGACAGTTGTATTCTTTGAGCAATGAATGGAATGTGAGTTCATGCTCTAAAGTACATGCTCTTCCCAGCAAGCCATTGGCTGGGGGACTTTATAGGGTTCTTGTCAGCAGAGAAGTAGAGCAGAGTCCTTGAGGGTTGGGTAAAGTTGTGTTGCATCCAGCACATCAGATCAAAGTGTCAGGTGCAGAATCTCTGCACATGGTCCAGCATCACCATCCTGAATTGAGGTGTTGTGTTAAGCATTTCTCCACATGGCTTGCGAAGTTGGGGTGTTCAACACAGCACTTCTGCACTGGGAACTCTAATCCAACATGTTAGGTGCAAGACCTCTGCCCATGGGCCCCTAAAGTCAAGTGAAACTAATCTAAGTACCAAAGAAGAGGTTAGACCTTATCTTATCACCTAGATTCCATTTTATTTTTCCCAGGGACCCCAGTGGGCTTTTCAGGTGACATATTTATGTCACCAAAAGACAGCATTATGTTTAATGTGGAACTGTCTCTTTAGTATATTGATATATAAAGAGTTCCTAGAAAATTATAAATTAGAAAGGGCAGCATACCAAAGAAAAGGAGCTAAAGAATAAAGAATTCACAAAATGGAATGAGTAGATGGTGATAACCCATGCAAGTTATAGAGATAACTTCAACTCACAAATAGATAAATTATATGTGATTAGCTGCAGTGAAATGGGATAAAATAATGAATATGTAATATTTAAAATTATATTTATTCAACATCACCCATTTTAACACTTCCTCCCCCCAAGCCTGGTATAGTTTTCCTAAGCCTTTATTGTCTTCTAAAATATTATATAATTTAATATTTATAATATTTCAAGTCTGCTTTCTCAGAATGTAAGGTCCATGATGGCAAAGTTTTGTTTTGTTTTGTTTTGTTTTTTAATAGATCCTTATTGGAGTATAAGTGCTTCACAATACTATGTGAATTGCCTGCTTTGCTTACTAATATGATGCAATTGTTCAAAAAATGTTTGCAAATTTAACTTAATAAAAATTTAACTTAATAATAATTATGATGCACACAAAAATCTCATGATGACAAGGGAGTCTATTTTCATTAAGGTAAATGAAACTCTAGTGGGTTACCTCAATGTGAATTTTTTTATAAAGTTATTTCACAAAAAAATTATGATCTATAAGATGCAAATAGATGACCTAACAATAATAACTTTACCTTTAAATTTTCTTACATGAGTCTCTGAAAAGGCATTTTGAAAATAAAACATATTAATTGTATATTGTTAAGTAGGCAAATATTAGTCACAAGTTCTCTCTTGTGTGAATTACCACACACGGAGAGAAAATTAAGACATCATTCTTGCTGGTTTGAAACTTTCACATATTTATTTTACATTTCTCTACCCCTTAACCTCTAATTAGTTTAAATAGCTGCACTTTTCACCTTCAAACATAACTTTGTTTCTCTTTTTAAAATTTATACTACTAGAATTATTAATACGTTTTATTGTTTCACACTTTAATTCATATAATAATTTAATATCCACTCTCTTTCTTTTCACAGGTTTCTCTATTAAATAGCAAACGCTTATGTGCTAACAAAAAATAGTACTTTGTCTTGGAACTGTGGTATCCACATATTAAAAAAAAATAATCTTTCTCTAAATGAGATTCACAGAGAAATAGTCATCTTTTATTTTCTACATTAATGCCTATAGAAAAGGTGTGTTTTCTTCAGATGTGGTAGTATACTCAACTTTAGACAATGTTATTCATAAGAAAATCGTAGTAGTTTTATTTTTGTGCCATCCTAAAAATATTTTATAAAAAAGAGATTTATCTTTAAGAAATTTTCCATATATCGTTACTCAAAAAATTGCATATCACCATTTTTCCCTATGTCACATCATATTTCAACTAATACATAGTGTCTTTTAATTTAAAAAAAAGCTACAATTTATGTGTGTTCCTAATTAATAAATGTTTTCACTTGTATTAAAACATAAATATTTTTGATAAAAGGTAAAATGTTTATAGGAATGCAAACAAGGCATTGATGTATTAGATATTACTTTATGTTTATTTAGCTAAATAGAAAGTGATTATCATGGTAAAAGCCATTAAAATTAAATTTTATTTTGATTTTGCATAGTGATAATCAGGAAATTAAGAGAGATGATAAGATGAGGTTAATTTTTAAATTACTATTTTGGATAAATCAAAAGACTCATAACATTAATAGCATTTGAGAAGCAGATAACATAAATATAATTGTGATTGTAGAGATTGATTGGTATAGTTTAATTAATCCATGTAAGTTCTTTATTTTATATTTCTGTGTAAGTCTCAACAGAGGACAACAACAGCATTTTACAAAATGTTAGTGAAAATCCACACAGCAGATAACAGATGAAACCATTAATATTTTAAAATTAGAACTTAGAATGATCACTCTCTACCAAAACCTTTCTATGACAAAGAAGAAACAGGAAATATGATTTATGCATTTGAAAGGCAAATGTAAATCAAATACTGACTTTCTGACATTGTATGCTGCTCAAACTTGACTTTATAATTTAAATAAAATCAATTGTTTGGAGGATATTTTTTAAAACATTATGTGTCAACTCATCCTCAGTATATTTAAATTTTGCATATCCAATGTTATTGGATATGCAAAATCCAATAACAGTTTACCTGATTATTTGGTTAAGGAATAAGAAAATATGGTATTATCCATTGCCTTTTTTACCCACTTCTGTCAAATACTTTATTGTATTTAATTAATTGTTTTACAGAAGGTATCTGCTTTTCAAGAAATACTAACAAACATAATGGGGAGATTTGAAACAAATATGAAGTCAAAATTAATAATGATCCAGGATTACTCCAATACCATAGACGTTCAAATTGAGATCACTTTTTTCCATCATGACAAATAACCAGTTTAGGGATGGTCTCTGAATGAATGGTTTTATGAACCATAAACTCTTAAGTGTGACATTTTACATTAATTCATAAGCACACAAATAATACAGGCTTTTCAAAGTATATGATCATCATCATCATTACTATCATCTAGATATGTAAGCATCAACTGAGGTTTGGAAATTAAAATGGAACATGAATGGGACACTATTTTTATAAAAAAGAATTACATTCACCTCTGTCTCAAATGTTGCAATTTTAAAGAAAGAGAAAACTTCTGCTTAGCTATTAGACTTAAACTAAAATATCCAAACCATAACACTAGTCTACTATGTGCTTTAAAGTTAATGTATTAAATAGAATTCAGGCTAAGAGATTCCAAGATATATTAGCATAAATAAGACAGATATTTATTTCTCTCTCTTTCAATTATTCAAATGAGCTGATAGTTCAGACTGGTGGTTTCGTTTAGCTCCACTAGATTTTTCAAAGGCCCAGGATTCTTTCCACCCCGTCTTTCCTTCTTCCCTCTCTCTCTCCTTTTTATTTCCTCCCTCCCTAATTCCATCCTTCCTTTCTTTCTTCCTTTATTCTTTCCTTGTTTTCCTTCACCACTCACTCTTTAAAAACAAGGATATTTTTCTCATTTGACTACCAAAGCAAGGCCATCTACAAGATTTTGTTCCTGCTTACAGGAAGAAGGATAGAACCATTTCTTCTTAGCTAGTGATGTTTACATTGCACACATCATTTCTGCTTATCTTTCATCAGTAATAACTGTTTCATATAAACATATTTAGATATTAAGAAGACTTGGAAATTTATTTTCCATTGAATAGGCATGTGCCTAGTTAACACTATACAACTATGGAAGAAACACAAAATGTATTTTGGAGACAGTGGCAGTTCACCACATTTAATTTAAAAAGAAAACATATTACTATTTTTTTCTTTTACTTTAAGGATATATTATGATGATGGTAACAAACTTTAGTTGATTAAATTTAATTTTAATAACTCATAAATTCTGAACTTATTTGTCAGTGCTTTGTCTATAGAGCATAAATATGTGAAATATGTATATTTATATTTATCAAAGTAGTATGTATGTATTAGATAATACAGAAAACATCAAAGAGATTGTTGTTTAAATATTTCAAAACTAATGTCTGCTTAACTGGTGGAAATTCGTTTCTTCTCACAACATTAGATTTTTCAGCTATAATCATTTACTATAAATGTCAAATTTTCATGAACACTGGCTTACATATTCATTCATTTTTCTACATTTAGTAAAAAATGTGGTATTTTACATTTTATGTGTAATGTTGCCCTCATATGAATAAAATACTTCACATTGTAATTCTGTTTTATTCCCTCAGTGTAATTAATATACCACTATACCAGTGATATATATATATATATATATATATATATATATATATATATATAATAAAATGATTAATAAGCCTATTTAAAAAAAATCATTCAATAAGAATTCTGCTTTCAGAAATTTTGAACAAACTTTTTTTGGAACTACTTACCTGATGAGACCATCTACCAGAATTGAATAATATGTAGAAAACATCTATTTGAATCTATCAAATGCTATCAACTCAACAAGAATTATAGAGCCAAAAGCCCTGGAAAGAAGGAAAACCCATTCCAAATGTCAGCATCACATTTGGCAATGCCTTTTCTCCTAAGTCATTTCAAAATCTGTGGCTATGAGGATGCAACATGGAGCAAAAAACAGTAACAGAAAGGCTGAAAGGATCAGTAGAACTTTCAGGAATATCATAATGTTGGATGACAAAAACTGAATTTCAGGGGCCAGGAAGGGAAAAAAGCTTAAGTAGTCACCTCAGGAGCTCAGTTTGGAATCTATCATAGAGTAGATGACAAATAAAACAGGTCCCCCATTGACCACAGTCTAGTTTAAAATATGCTCAAAATATGCTGAATTCAATTGGAGTAACTCTTCCTTTTCTAACTTTTGTTTAGAAGTCTTTCTTGAGGAATAGAGGATCATACAGAGATGCAAATTATTCCTACATAATTCTTCATATTCAATATCTCACAGTAAATTAGAAGTAATAAGGATATTAAAAAAAATAACTAAAACCAACATAAAAACAGATACTGTAAAAACAAACTCAGGAGGTACAGATATTGCCATTATCAAATGTCAGTACATTATAAAACTTAATTATACTTTGCTTAGTATGTTTAAAAATAAAAAAAAAATTGGTAAGGAATAAGAATTTAAAAATAAAACCTCATGACAATTCTAGAAATGAAATTTGAAAACTGAAATTAAGTACTTAGTCTTTAGTTTCAAGAGCAAATTAGAAACAGATCAAGAGAAAGTTAGTGAGCTGGGAATAGGTTAGTAAAAACTAGTTAATTGAGTCATAGAACAGTAAAGGACAGAAAATGTAAGAAATTATGTAACAGAAAATTTTTAAAAAGTGAAAGAGCCAATCAATTTTTATCTAGAGTTCCAGTATGAGAGAATAGAGATAATGAAATAAAACCAAAATTTTAAAAGTTAATAGATAGGCATTTCCAAAATTGTTAAAATAATTTATAACAGAAATTCAGGATAATCATAAAGACTACCCATAATGATTTCTTACTAAAACTTAAAAATAAAAGTTATAGAGAACATTTTAAAATCAGTCAGAGGGAGGAAATTTGTGGTTATAAAACAGAAATCTCCAATAGAATTTAGAGTACCAAACAATATCTTAAAAGAACTGAAAAATCATATATATATATATATATATATATATATATAAAAATTTAGAATTCTATATCCTATAGTAGTATATTTAATAATGAAAGTGAGAGAAGTATATTTCTTGGTAAGTATAGGAGCTTGTGGTAGGTCCATGCTCCTACTGCAACAATTAGAAAACAAGATTTATTTTTAAAGTTATATTTTTTAAAGACAGTGAAAGAATGAAGAGTACATAAACTAAAATTATAGAAAAAGATGAGTCTTTTCTAGGCCAGCAAATAATCACTAGCTATTTCTTTCCTGGGAGAACTTTCTAATTCTGGGCATAGAAAAAACATTCAGGATTTTCCCAGTCAGAGAGATTTTACTGATAGATGGAGATATCAGTGGAGCTTTTGACAGTCACAGGGGCAGGCATGATAGAAGAGAAACTAGAGAATACTAAAGCACATGGGCATTTTTCCCACAGAATTTATGCTGACATACAGGATTATGTATAAACCTGGGGAAACTGAGCTAGAAAGCTTGAAGAATTATAATAAATATTCTGCAATCTCTTGGTACATAGGAAAGTAAAGGAGAAGAAAAAACCTGACTCCATGTTGGAACTATTCCTTTAGCTCTAACTTTTGTGCTCTGTTACCTGTGCTTAGTCATGCTGGCTCTGCACTTTTGCCTCCTCAAACAGAAAAAGAATGTTGCCTATAGCCTGAAATATACATAGTAGCCTTTTTCAAGGCTATGTCTCCCAGGCTTGACCTTTAAGGGCATAACACTTTTCATTTCTATAGGGATAAAAAGTTGCAGAACAGAAAAATAACATTTGTCTTGTTGAATGTTTACAGGAACATCATGACCAGGCCTTCATGGACAGCTGCAAGGACAAAAGGTTACTAAATCCCCTCTAGAGTCTGGCTGGCACCTAGAAGTCTCTAACCACTAGCCATTCCCCTTCCCCTTTTAGTATAAAAGAAGCCTGAATTTTAACTTGGATAAGATGGTTCTTTGGGACACTGGTTTGACATCTTCAGATCTGATGTCTTTCCAAATAAAGTTGGTATTCCTTGACCAAAATCTTGTCCCTCCATTTATTGGTCTGAACTATGAACAAGCAGTAGGAGCTTGGACTCAGTATCACTATTAGAGGAAGGAGATCTCTTCACAGCCTGTTTCCTCCTTAGACATTTGCAAATTTTTGAACTTCACACAATGGGAGGTTAAAGTTTAAACTTAAAATCTCTGATGTGTAAATGTATGCTCCTGAACTATTTTGCACTGATCTGTAAGGCACACAGTCTTGGAAAGTAAATGCTAAGGAAGAGACACAAATAAGAGATGAACAGAATCTTACTAAAATTGCAACCTGAACCCAATCTAGCTCAGTCACCACATTGATTAATTTAGTTATCCAAGTAATATAACAGATGGAGATTCTTGTGCAAGTGAGTAAGTGCTTTTCCTTTCTAATGAGGGAGTGCTTTCAGTAGAAATCTATACCAGAATGCACAAAGGATGATAGAGTAGAAGAGGTAAAAAGATAGTTTTAGGAGCGTCTCCTCTCAGCCTGTTGCCAAAGACAGCTCTATAACATAAATTGTGTCACAATTATTATCCTAAATACAAGAGACTTAACTGTAGTATCACCAAAGAAACTTGCCAATTTTCTCATGCTAAGCTATTATGACCTGGGAAAGGTGATCATAATGTTTGGGACATTGTTGGAAGAACATCTACAGATCCTAATATTTCAGGCAATTACATTGAAAACACCAAATACCTGGTAAGAAATCAACTAAATATTTGCAGAACATTTACAAAAAAAAAAAAAAATTACAGAAATGAATAAATAATTCTTATATAAATATAAAAAATAGAAAGTTAAACAGAAATATGTTCAAACAAACAGCAAAAGTAAGAATTTATCAGCAGTAGACCCACTAGCTATTTATCTTTAGTTAGAAGAAAATTAATCTCAAATGGAAGTATGGAGACACAAAAGAAATAAGAATGTAATAACAATAATAAATTTGGGTAAATCTAAATAAATATAAGATGTAATAAAAGGATATTAATAATTTCCTATGACATGAACATTTACATATGCTCAAAATATGTGACAAATTATTAGAAAATCATGAGGACAGTAACTATAGATAACATTCAGATGTGTTACTTGAAGAGTGGGAAAGGTACTAATTTATATTGAGCTTTAAGGTCAAAGATACAAAAAGAAATTTTTAGGATTTCCACTAACATAAACAAAAACTATAAGAGTATTGTGGTTATAGAGGGTTAAAAAGGAATAATAAAATATATCATATATTAAATAAATAGTAAGATAATAAATTTTAAGCCCATATATACCAACAATTACATTAAATGTAAATGGGATAAATATTTCAATTAAAAACAGATGGTCAGATTGGATTTAAACACTAATGTTTATAAGGAACGACTGCTTTATATATAAGAATATAGAAAGTGCAGATAAATCTGTCAGAGAGGTCTTGTTAATCATAGAAATGTTGGAGCAATTTTTCACTGAGAGGTACAGTAGTTTGTTTTCTATGTCATAGTATGTCAGTCTCTTAGAAGACAAAAATTTCAATTTGAGTTACAGCAGTAATGGATTCTTTTTTTTTTTTCATTTTTATTGGAGTATAATTGCTTTACAATGGTGTGTTAGTTTCTGCTTTATAACAAAGTGAATCAGTTATACATATGCATATGTTCTCATATCTCTTCCCTCTTGGTCTTCCTCCCTCTAACCTTCCCTAACACACCCCTCCAGGTGGTCACAAAGCACCGAGCTGATCTTCCTATGCTATGTGGCTGCTTCCCACTAGCTATCTACCTAACCTTTGGTAGGGTATATATGTCCATGCCTCTCTATCGCTTTGTCACAGCATACCATTCCCCTCCCCATATCCTCAAGTCCATTGTCTAGTAGGTCTGTGTCTTTATTCCTGTCTTACCCCTAGGATTTTCATGACATTTTTTTTCTTAAATTCCATATATATGTGTTAGCATATGGTATTTGTCTTTCTCTTTCTGACTTACTTCACTCTGTATGACAGACTCTAGATCTATCCACCTCATTACAAATAGCTCAATTTCATTTCTTTTTATGGCTGAGTAATATTCCATTGTACATATGTGCCACATCTTCTTTATCCATTCATCTGATGATGGACACTTAGGTTGTTTCCATCTCTGGGCTATTGTAAATAGAGCTGCAATGAACATTTTGGTACATGACTCCTTTTGCATTATGGTTTTCTCAAGGGATATGCCCAGTAGGGGGATTCCTGGGTCATATGGTAGTTCTATTTGTAGTTTTTTAAGGAACTTCCATACAGTCCTCCATAGGGGCTGTACCAATTCCCATTCCCACCAGCAGTGGAAGAGTGTTCCCTTTTCTCCACACCCTCTCCAGCATTTATTATTTCTAGATTTTTTGATGATGGCCATTCTGACTGGTATGAGATGATATCTCATTGTAGTTTTGATTTGCATTTCTCTAATGATTAATGATGTTGAGCATTCTTTCATGTGTTTGTTGGTAGTCCGTACATCTTCTTTAGATAAATGTCTATTTAGGTCTTCTGACATTTTTGAATTGGGTTGTTGTTTTTTTTTTATTGAGTTGCATGAGCTTCTTGTAAATTTTGGAGATCAATCCTTTGTCAGTTGCTTAATTTGCAAGTATTTTACCTCAATCTGAGTGTTATCTTTTCGTCTTGTTTATGGTTTTCTTTGCTGTGCAAAAGCTTTGAAGTTTCACTAAGTCCTATTTGTTTATTTTTGTTTTTATTTCCATTTCTGTAGGAGGTGGGTCAAAAAGGATCTTGCTGTGATTTATGTCATAGAGTGCTCTGCCTATGTTTTCCTCTAAGCGTTTGAAAGTTTCTGGCCTTACATTTAGGTCTTTAATCCATTTTGAGCTTATTTTTGTGTATGGTGTTAGGGAGTGATCTAATCTCATACTTTTACACATACCTTTCCAGGTTTCCCAGCACCACTTATTAAAGAGGCTGTCCTTTCTCCACTAAATATTCCTGCCTCCTTTATCAAAGATAATGTGACCATATGTGCATGGGTTTATCTCTAGGCTTTCTATCCTGTTCCTTTGATCTAGCTTTCTGTTTTTGTATCAGTACCATACTGTCTTGATTACTATAGCTTTGTAGTATAGTTTGAAGTCAGGGAGCCTGATTACTCCAGCTCCGTTTTTCTTTCTCAAGATTGCTTTTGCTATTCGGGGTCTTTTGTGTTTCCACACAAATTGTGAAATTTTTTTGTTCTAGTTCTGTGAAAAATGCTAGTGGTAGTTTGATAGAGATTGCATTGAATCTGTAGATTGCTTTGGGTAGTAGAGTCATTTTCACAATGTTGATTCTTCCAATCCAAGAACATGGCATATCTCGCCATCTACTTGTATCATCTTTAATTTCTTTCATCAGTGTCTTATAATTTTCTGCATACAGGTCTTTTGTCTCCTTAGGTAGGTTTATTCCTAGGTATTTTATTCTTCTTGTTACAATGGGAAAAGGGAGTGTTTTCTTGATTTCACTTTCAGATTTTTCATCATTAGTATATAGGAATGCGAGAGATTTCTGTGCATTAATTTTGTATCCTGCTACTTTACCAAATTCGTTGATTAGCTCTATTAGTTTTCTGGTAGCATCTTTAGGATTCTCTATGTATAGTATCATGTCATCTGCAAACAGTGACAGCTTTACTTCTTCTTTTCCGATTTGGATTCCTTTTATTTCCTTTTCTTCTCTGATTGCTGTGGCTACAACTTCCAAAACTTTGTTGAATAAGAATGGTGAGAGTGGGCTATGTTGTCTTTTTTCTGTTCTTAGTGGAAATGTTTTCAGTTTTTCACCATTAAGGATGATGTTGGCTGTGGGTTTTTCATATATGGCCTTTATTATGTTGAGGAAAGTTCCCTCTATGCCTTCTTTCTGCAGGATTTTTATCATAAATGAATGTTGAATTTTGTCGAAAGCTTTGTTTGCATCTATTGAGATGATCGTATGTTTTTTTCTCCTTCAATTAGTTAATATGGTTTATCACATTGATTGATTTCCATATATTGAAGAATCCTTGCATTCCTGGAATAAACCCCACTTCATCATGTTATGTTATCCTTTTAATGTGCTGTTGGATTCTGTTTGCTAGTATTTTGTTGAGGATTTTTGCATCTATGTTCATCAGTGATATGGGCCAGTAGTTTTCTTTCTTTGTGACATCCTTATCTGGTTTTGGAATGAAGATGATGGTGGCCTCATAGAAGGAGTTTGGGAGTGTTCCTCCCTCTGCTATATTTTGGAAGAGTTTAAGAATGATAGGTGTTAGCTCTTCTCTTAATGTTTGATAGAATTCGCCTGTGAAGACTTCTGGTCCTGGGCTTTTGTTTGTTGGAAGATTTTTAATCACAGTTTCAATTTCTGTGCTTGTGATTGGTCTGTTCATATTTTCTATTTCTTCTTGATTCAGTCTCTGCAGGTTGTGAATTTCTAAGAATTTGTCCATTTCTTCCAAGTTGTCCATTTTTTTGGCATAGAGTTGCTTGTAATAATCTCTCATGATCTTTTGTATTTCTGCAGTGTCAGTTGTTACTTCTCCATTTTAATTTCTAATTCTATTGATTTGAGCTTTCTCCCTATTTTTCTTGATGAGTCTGGCTAATGGTTTATCAATTTTGTTTATCTTCTCAAAGAACCAGCTTTTAGTTTACTTGATCTTTGCTACTGTTTCCTTCATTTCTTTTTCATTTATTTCTGATCTGATTTTTATGATTTCTTTCCTTCTGCTAACTGAGTTTTTTTTGTTCTTCTCTCGCTAATTACTTTAGGTGCAAGGTTAGGTCGTTTATTTGAGATGTTTCCTGTTTCTTAAGGTAGGATTGTTTGCTATAAACTTCCCTCTTAGAACTGCTTTTGCTGCATCCCATAGGTTTTGGCTCATCATGTCTCCATTGTCATTTGTTTCTAGGTATTTTGTGAATTCCTCTTTGATTTCTTCAGTGATCACTTCGTTATTAAGTAGTGTATTATTTAGCCTCCATGTGTTTGTATTTTTTACAGATTTTTTTTCCTGTAATTGATATTTAGTCTCATAGCATTGTGGTCATAAAAAGATACTTGATACAATTTCAATTTATTAAATTTACCAAAGCTTGATTTGTGACCCAAGATATGATCTATCCTGGAGAATATTCCATGAGCACTTGAGAAGAAAGTGAATTCTGTTGTTTTTGGATGGAATGTCCTACAAATATCAATTAAGTCCATCTTGTTTAATGTATCATTTAAAGCTTGTGTTTTCTTATTTATTTTCATTTTGGATGATCTGTCCACTGGTGAAAGTGAGGTGTTAAAGTACCCTAATATGAATGTGTTGCTGTTGATTTCCCCTTTTATGGCTGTTAATATTTGCCTTATATATTGAGGTGCTCCTATGTTAGGTGCATAAATATTTACAATTGTTATATCTTCTACTTGGATCATTCCCTTGATCATTATGTAGTGTCCTTCTTTGTCTCTTCTAATAGTCTTTATTTTAAAGTCTATTTTCTCTGATTTGAGAATTGCTACTCCAGCTTTATTTTGGTTTCCATTTGCATGAAATATCATTTTCCATCCCCCTTACTTTCAGTCTGTATGTGTCTCTAGGTCTGAAATGGGTCTTTTGTAGACAGCATATATATGGGTCTTGTTTTTGTATCCATTCAGCCAATCTGTGTCTTATTGTGGGAGCATTTAGTCAATTTACATTTAAGGTAATTATTGATATGTCTGTTCCTATTCACATTTTCCTAATTGTTTTGGGTTTGTTATTGTAGGTCTTTTCCTTCTCTTGGGTTTCTTGTCTAGAGTAGTTCCTTTAGCATTTCTTTTAAAGCTGGATTGGTGGTGCTGAACTCTCAGCTTTTGCTTGTCTGTAAGGTTTTTAACTTCTCCATCAAATCTGAATGAGATCCTTGCTGGGTAGAGTAATCCTGGTTGCAGGTTTTTCTCCTTCATCACTTTAAATATGTCCTGCCAGTGCCTTCTGGCTTGTGGAGTTTCTGCTGAAAGATCAGCTCTTAACCTAATGGGGATTCCCTTATATGTTATTTTTTTTTCCCTTGTTGCTTTTAATATGTTTTCTCTGTATTTAACTTTTGATAGTTTGATTAATATGTGTCTTTGCCTGTTTCTCCTTGGATTTATCCTGTATGGGACTCTCTGTGCTTCCTGGACTTGATTAACTATATCCTTTCGCATAGTAGGGAAGTTTTCAACTATAATCTCTTCAAATATTTTCACAGTCCCTTTCTTTATCTCTTCTTCCTCTGGAATCCCTATAATTTGAATATTGGTGCCTTTAATGTTGTACCAGAGGTCTCTGAGACTGTCCTCAGTTCTTTTCCTTCTTTTTTCTTTAATCTGCTCTGCAGTAGTTATTTCCACTATTTTATCTTCCATGTCACTAATCCATTCTTCTGCCTCAGTTATTCTGCTATTGATCCCATCTAGAGTATTTTTCATTTCATTTATTGTGTTGTTCATCATTGTTTGTTTCATCTTTAGTTCTTCTAGGTCCTTGGTAAATGTTTCTTGCATTTTGTCTATTCTATTTCCAAGATTTTGGATCATTTTTACTCTCATTATTCTTAATTCTTTTTCAGGTAGACTTCCTATTTCCTCTTCATTTGTTAGGTCTGATGGGTTTTTATCTTGCTCCTTCATCTGCTGTGTGTTTTTCTGTCTTCTCATTTTGCTTATCTTACTGTTTTGGGTTTCCTTTTTTCAGGCTGCAGTTTAGTGGTTTCTGTTATTTTTGGTGTCTGTCCCCAGTGGCTAAGATTGGTTCGGTGGGTTGTGTCGGCTTCCTCGTGGAGGGGACTAGTGCCTGTGTTCTGGTGGATGAAGCTGTATCTTGTCTCTCTGGTGGGCTGGTGCACATCTGGTGGTTTGTTTTCGGGTGTCTGTGGACTTATTATGATTTTAGGCAACCTCTGTGTTAATGGGTGGGGTTATGTTCCTCTTTTGGTAGTTGTTTGGCATAGAGTGTCCACCACTGTAGCTTGCTGGTCGTTGAGGGAAGCTGGGTGCTGGTGTTGAGATGGAGATCTCTGGGAGATTTTTGCTGTTTGATATTATGTGAAGCTTGGAGGTCTCTTGTGGACCAGTGTCCTGAAGTTGGCTCTCCCACCTCAGAGGCACAGCACTGACTCCTGGCTGTAGCACCAAGATCATTTCATCCACATGGCTCAGTATAAAAGTGAGAAAATGTAGAAAGAAAGAATTAGTAGGGCTTCCCTGGTTGTGCAGTTGTGGAGAGTCCACCTGCCGATGCAGGGGACACATGTTCGTGCCCCAGTCTGGGAAGATCCCACATGCTGCAGAGCAGCTGGGCTCGTGAGCCATGGCTGCTGAGCCTGAACATCTGGAGCCTGCTGCTCTGCAATGGGAGAGGCCACAACAGTGAGCAGGCTGGCGTTCTGCAAAAAAAAAAAAAAAAAGAAAGAAAGAATTAGTAGAAGTAGAAAGAAAGAAAGAAAAAGAGAAGGAAAGAAAGAAAGAAACAGAAGGAAAGAAAGAAAGGAGGGAGGGAGGGAGGAATGAAGGATGGAGAGAAGGAAGGGAAAAAAGAAAGAAAGAAAGAAGATAAAGTAAAATAAAATAAAGTAATATAAAATATAATAATGTTATTAAAATCAAAATAATTATTAAGAAAAAAAGAGAAAAAAAATTTTTAAAAAATCAGATGGAGAGAACCCTAGGACAAATGGTGGATGCAAAGCTATACAGAGAAAATCTCACACAGAAGCTTACACATACACACTCACAAAAAGAGGATAAATGGAAAATATTCATAAATCTTGCTCTCAAAGTCCACCTCTTCAATTTGGGATGATTCATTGTCTAAAGGACGGAAGGAAGGAAAGGAAGAAAGAAAGAAAGAAAGAAAGAAAGAAAGAAGATAAAGTAACATAAAATAAAGTTATTGAAATAAAAAAGTTAAGAAAAATTTAAAAACAGAATAAATCAAACAACCAAAATACAACTGATGGATAGAACCCTAGGACAAATGGTGGAAGCAATGCTATACAGACAAAATCTCACACAGAATCATATACATACACACTCACAAAAAGAGGAAAAGGGGAAAAAATCATAAATCTTGCTCTCAAAGTCCACCTCCTCAATTTGGGATGATTTGTTGTCTATTCATGTATTCCACAGATGCAGGGTACATCAAGTTGATTTTGGAGATTTAATCCACTGCTTCTGAGGCTGCTGGGAGAGATTTCCCTATCTCTTCTTTGTTTGCCCAGCTCCCAGGGGCTCAGCTTTGGATTTGGCCCCTACTTTGTGTGTAGGTCGCCGGAGGGCATCTGTGTTTTGCTTAGACAGGATGGGGTTAAAGGAGCAGCTGCTTCAGGGAATCTGTCTCACTGAGGCCTGTGGGGTACGAGGGGCACAGAGTGCGGGGTGAGCCTGCGTGGCAGAGGCCAGTGTGATGTTGCACCAGCCTGAGACACACCGTGCGTTCTCTCGGGGAAGTTGTCCGTGGATCCCAGGACCCTGGCAGTGGCGGGCTGCACAGGCTCCCCGGAAGGGTGATGTGGATAGTGACTGGTGCCCCCACACAGGCTTCTTGGTGGTGGCAGCAGCAGCCTTAGCACCTCATGTCCATGTCTGTGGTCTGTGCTTTTAGCTGTGTCTCGCACCCGTCTCTGGAGCTCCTTTAAGCAGTGCTCTTAATCCCCTCTCCTTGCACACCACAAAACAAAGAGGGAACAAAATGTCTCTTTCCTCTTCAGTAGGTTCAGACTTTTCCCTGGACTCCCTTCTGGCTAGCCATGATGCACTAACCCCCTGCAGGCTGTGTTTATGCTGCCAACTCCAGTCCTCTCCCTGTGCTCCTACTGCATCCCGAGCCTCAGCTCCTAGCCCCGCCTGCCCCAGCGGGTGAGCAGACAAGCCTCTCAGGCTGATGAGTGCTGGTCCATACTGATCCTCTGTGCAGTAATCTCTCCACTTTACCCTCTGTACCCATGTTGCTGTTCTCTCCTCCACAGCTCTGAAGCTTTGCCCCTCTGCTACCCACAGTCTCTGCCCATGAAGGAGCTTCCTAGTGTGTGGAAACATTTCCTCCTTCACAGCTCCCTCTCACTGGTGCAGGTCCCATCCCTATCCTTTTGTCTCTGTTTATTCTTTTTTTCTTTTCCCGTACCCAGGTACATGGGGAGTTTCTTGCCTTTTGGGATGTCTGAAGTCTTCTACCAGCTTTCAGTAGGTGATCTGTAGGAGTTGTTCCATTTGTAGATGTATTTCTGTTGTATCTGTGGGGAGGAAGGTGATCTCCATGTCTTACTCTTCTGCTATCTTCCCCTTGTTTCCTAATTTTCCGTTTCAGACTTTTAATAATTGAAAGAGGGTGTCTGCAGCTCAGACATCTATCTACCGTGGCTGTGCAGCGGTGTGAGCATCCTCAACATGGTAATCTGCTAGTGTTGGAGGGTTTCCTGAAGAGGCGGGGGTGGCTCATTCTCACCATGAGGACAGGGACATTGGCAGAAGAAGTTCTGGGAGGTATTCCTTGGCCTGAGCTCTCCCAGTGTCCACCATTATCCCCACACCAGTATTAGATTCTTAATCTGTCCTTTCACTGAATTTAACTGTGGAAAGTGTTTCTTTACATAGAATTACATGAATTGGATCTTTTTTCAAATAATATTAATGATAATGCATTAAGTGTTTTCTCTGATGAATGAAGAAAATCATCAAGTATCATGCTATCTGCACTACAGTTTGGCTTTCTAAGAAATTCTGATATTTTATCACCACATTAAAAAAAAAAAACAAAAAAAACAGCAATATAATTCTGGCTCTAAATAATAGAATCAAGCCTTCTGAGGCCAGATTTAATTTTTAAATTGAAATCAATTTTATTCTAACTAATATGTTTCAACAAATCACTTGAAAACAGAAAATGATATCTATTGGCTTTCTCACATTTTGGAGAAAATAAGAACCATATCTAATCTAGATGATATTTGGAAAACTGCTCAAAGTATCAAGAAAACAAACAAACAAAAAACCCAAAAAAGTTTAATGTTATGATCACTTTCTATGTACTATTACTAATAGTACACCCCCTAATGATAAAAGCTGGGACAAAATTATGTACTTTATGTCAAATTAGATTAAAACTCTTTGTATTTAATCAATATGATTTGAAAGACTGGAGAAAATGGAAGGAAAGCATGGTTGCTTATGGCCACATTTTATTTTATTTTTCCAAAATGCTATGTGTAAAAACAAAACCAGTAGAATTTATAATAGTTAAAACCTAGTGGTATTTTAGTGAATGAATATTAAACTATGAGTGTCTAATTCCAAAACCCATGCTTTCTTCCATCTATCACCATTCCCCTTCCACATCCCCCATTATGGACTCTCTATTTTTAATTTGTAGGAGGGCAACATAGTCAATTTGATTCATTAGAATGTGTCTCTCATTCTTAAGAGGCAAAATAATTTTAGATACATTGTAAACCATGTTGTACAATGAAAAGGAAAATATACAATTCAGACATGTATTTAAGTCTCACAGGTGCCATTTATAAGTTCTTAATCAATTTTCAAGACTGATTTCCTCATCTTCATAATGGGTATAATAATTTCTCCACCACGCCAGAGGACTCTTGTGAAAATTAAACAGTGCAAGGCATCTATGAAGAACTTAGCCCAGAATAGGTAAGTGTATGGTAAGCATTACCTCCCTCATTGCTTCCCTTATAGTTATTTTTTTGCTTCTCTTTTTACAGAAACACAGCTTTCTTGCATAAGTTCTTTACTTACTTAAAGTATTTTCTTGCCTTTTATTTGAAATTTGAATTACCTATGCTTATTTTAGCATTATTTCTTGTCTAGCTTTATGGTCACATGGGTGACCATAAATACCTGTGACCCAGTATTTTTACCCTGCTTCTCTTGGGACCATCCAGTGTGAGGCTAAATCTGAATACAAATTCTTGAATACAAGGCCATGATATAATCTTGATATTAATTTTATTCCTTAAATCTACACTGTACCAAGGTTATTCATCAAATTATAAAACAAAACCAAAAACCGAATCCATGGATATTTGACAGGATATGTCTGATTTCCAAATTCTTTATTAAAACAAAGTGGACAGTCATGACAATGAAGGGAGATAATAATTGTATACTTTTTTCAGGTTTTGGGGAATGCCATTAAAGGATTGTCTGTTTGTTTCTATAGGCTACAAAATAGATGGAAGTTGGACAATATAAAAAAAAAATCTTTAAGTCTACATTTCACTGTTTGTGTTATGATAAAATAATCATGTTGAATTCAATCTACCATTTCCATTCCAGTGTTTAATTAAAAATGCAAATCCTCTGGCCTTTAGCGTTTTAATCATACCCATATTCGTTGAGTTCAATTATCTATTTTTCTCTGAAGGTGGATAACAATAATGGAACACCATTTTTTAAAAAAACTGGAAAACTAGAACATTATGAACTTTAAATATTTTTAAGTTCAAGATTGAGTCAGAAAACAATAGATGCCTGATGAATTGCATTTCTAATGTTTCTTTTAAATTACTCATATTATTAAGTTATGTCTGCTTAGTACTTTGGAAAAGAGAGATTTTTGTCCTACAAAAATCTTAAGTTTTGGAAAACAAAATTGCACTCATCTACATAATCATCTCTCTAGGTCTTTAGCAATTACTTTTATCTGAGGTACACATTATGTCTCTGTAAAACAAATATTCATTTTTTTTAATTCAAAACATCCTTGATTGCAAATGCCAAAGTTTGTTTATGATGGTTCAGTACTTGGAGTTGACATATCACTATCAATATGATGGTCCTTCTGAGTAATACTTTCCTACTTCCTAAATAGCTAGAACTTTTTTAAAATTTTAGAGCAATAAAACAATATGTGCTGAGACTACTGGTTACAAATCAGCTTTTGAATTCCACATGTGACACATTTATGTATTTGTTGTTATTAGTCTTTTAAATTCTACTAGATGAGACATAGTAGCCTTTAGGTAAAATAACATTTGAATAAGCTAGCTTGTCAAATAGAAGAAAAGTATATATTATTACTTGTATGGCAAAAGGAATAATATGATTAAAATAGTGAAATGATGCAATTTTGAAATAATCCTTGATAAAATAATTTGTGCTATTTGGAGATATTACATTTGATAAATGTTATGACAAAATAAGAAATAATAAATATGAAAATTTACAATGCAGAAATATTCTGGGATATGTAAGTTAGACAGTCGCTGATTCAGATGATCATTTGCTGTGGTGTATTTTTATTTGGAAAAGGTGGATAATTTCCCTTGTAGAACAATTGAAAAAGCAACTCTACTGATTCTGTTTAAACAACTGAACTGCTAGTTGAAGCAAACAGTTGAGCATTTCTTCATGTGCTTTTTGACCATTGGTATGTCTTCTTTGGAGAAATGTCTACTTAGATCTTCTTTCCATTGTTTGATTTTTTTTTTTATTTTATATTGAGCTGCATAAACTGTTTGTATATTTTGGAGATTAATCCCTTGTTGTTTGCATCATTTGCCACAACTAACATCATATTCAAAAATGAAAAGCTGAAAGCATTTCCTCTAAGATCAGGAATAACACAAGGATATCCACTTTTATTCAACATAGTTTTGGAAGTCTTAGCCATGGAAATCAGAGAAGAAAAAGAAATAAAGGGAATCCAAGGTGGAAAAGAGGATGTAAAATTGTCACTGTTTTCAGATGACATGATACTATACATAGAAAATCCTAAATGTGCTACCAGAAAAGTACTAGGTCTCATCAATTAATTCTATAAAGTTGCAGGATACAAAATTAATACACAGAAGTCTGTGACATTTCTATACACTAACAATGAAAGATCAGAAAGAGAAATTAAGAAAACAATAATTTACCATCACATTACAAAGAATAAAATACCTAAGAATAAACGTACCTGAGGAAGCAAAAGACCTGTGCCCCAAAACCTCAAGATGCTGGTGAAAGAAATTGAAGATGACACAAAGAGATGGAGCGATATACCATGTTCTGGGATTGGAAGAATCAATATTGTCAAAATGACTATACTACCCAAGGTAATATACAGATTCAATACAACCCCTATGAAATTAACAATAGCATTTTTAACAGTATGGAAGTGGCACAAAAACAGACATATACATCAATGGAACAGGGTAGAAAGTCCAGAAATAAACCCAAGCACCTTCAGTTAATTAATCTATGACCAAGGAAGCAAGAATATACAATGGAGAAAAGACTGTCTCTTCAATAAGTCGTGCTGGGGAAACTGGACAGCTACATTTTAGAACATTCTCTAACACTGTACACAAAAATAAACTCAAAATGGATTAAAAATCTAAATATAACACCAGATACTATAAAAGTCTTAGAGGAAAACATAAGCAGAACACTCTGGGTTAATCACAGCAGTATCTTTTTGGATCCACGTTCTAGAGTAATAGAAATAAAAACAAAAATGAACAAATGGGACCTGATTAAACTTAAAAGCTTTTGCACAATGAAGGAAACCATAAACAACAAAAAAGTACAGCCCACAGAGTGGGAGAAAGCATTTGCAAATAATACAACCTTCATTTAAAGTTTCTGTTTCATTCCTGTCATCAAAACTGTGGTGTGCTTCTAATTTGTCCACTGCCAAAGTTGCTATATCACAGTAAAGGTTTTCCTTCCACGCTTAAGCTGCCACAAGAGGCAGGGACTTAGCATTGGATCAACCAATCTTACCTTTTAAATCTCAAAAAAATATGTAGCAACATCAACAACTTAACATTTTTTTTTGTTTTCTGCAGATTTTGTGAAATCTCTCTAGAGCTATTATTGCTTTACCAAATACTTAAAATAAATAAATATATTAGTATATTTCTTTTCATCACCTATCCAAATAAATTGGTAAACAGAAACAGAACTGTAACAAATAACATATCTTATTATGTGAGAGTCTCTACTCTTTTATGTGATCATAAATCACAATTTTCTTCAGAGGAAGTTATTAACTGGCAGCAGAGTGAAGTCTCACTATCAGTTACAGAACATAAAGTAATATTTTTAACCAACCTTGATGTACTCTAATATAAATATATCAATTTACTCATTTATTAATTATTCATTTGATTATTTATTGAAATCTACATTCAACAAGTTCTTGTTTTCTGAATACAATGGCAATATAAGCATTACTTTGTATGCAACAAAAACAGTTCTAAAAACCTTAACTAAAAATATACCTAAAAAGGCAAATAATGCCTTGTATAATTAGTTGAAATAGAGACACTCAGATCTCTTTGATGTGTCTTTTATCCATACCAATTTTTGTATTTTTGCTCAATTTCCTTAAACCCATTTTCTCTACATGAGAAGTTATTCAGCTAGCAGTTGCAGGAGATTTTCATGTTTAAGTATCACTATAAGTAGAAGTTAAATTTGCAAATTGCAGAATGGACTCCGACTAGTTTAGCAGTAAATATAAATATCAAGAATAGTTCAGTTAATCTCCATAAGAGCCCTTCAGTTGGGCTTTGAAGCAGCCAGGTAGTGGCCAACCAAGGCGCCATTTCCTCCACTGCTGGTCATAGATACCAAAGCTTGCAAAGCTGATGTAAAGAATGAAGATCAGTATTTCTGCCATACCTACCACTGCTCTGCTACACTAAGGGCTAGAAAATAGCTTCTCTGTGGCAGAAGCATCCTCAAAGTGTTTGTTTCTGATTTACATCTCCTACGGATGAGTCTGACTGACAAACCCCTAAACATATTTCTGTGACCTAATGCAAGGAAGGCTGGGGAAGTGAATTTCTAACTACAGCTTTTGAGAAAATATTGTTTATTAGGCAAGAAATTATCCTAACACAAGATTCTAAACAAAGCATAAACCACATATTTATGGCCTTTCAAATGGTGAATGCTGATTATATCACCTATGCAATCAATCTATCTCTGTGGCAAGAGAGTATTTGTGATTGACAGTCCTCAACACAACATGGTTTGTTCTAGTAGAAATTCTCCAAATGGCAAGATGCTATTGTTACATAAATATCAGATATATAGATGTGAATATTTGCCAACTGAGGAAAAAAATGTGTATTCACAGTCACACACATATACATATATGATATACAAGTTTATTATTTTGTTCTTTCTTATTATCTATGTATAGATAATTATTAAATTATGTATTTTTTCTGGTGTAAGATGACCTATATTTAGGACAAGTAGGTTAAGAAAAAGGAAAACAGAGAGCTCTAAATTCCCTGTCATTATTAAATATTATGTAAAACAGAGTTCTTGGCTTTTGAAGTTTACAGCAATGAAAAACTTATAATCACCACATTCAGGGAGCTTAACTATTTTTTTTTGGCTGCACTTCACAGCATGCAGAATTTCCCTGACCAGGGGTCGAACCCACACCCACTATGGTGGAAAAGCAGAGCCTAACCACTGGACACCCAGGGAAGTCCTACTTAACACTTCTTGATAATATTTTCTGTCAAGAGAAAACATAGCTATTTTGGCAGTGTAAGTAATATCTGTCAATGACAATATGACAAAATTTCTTTATAAAAATTTTACCAAAATATGAAAAACTTTCTCTTTTTTCTGTACTGATAATCATTGCATATTCAAAATATCCTTTGTTGACATAAATTCTGCAAAATAAGAGCCACCTTGACCAATGAGATTCCACTGTTTTAAATGATTTTAAACAATTCTAATGAAGGTAGGATCCTGCTTTATGTAAGGCTTAGAAGACTCACTAAGCTGTACAAAGATGTTGATTGAAGAACTAATGACCTGCTTATCATCAAAGTTCCTCAATTAGGGTCTTTCTGAACACTTGATGAGGATGTTGTAGACATAAAGCAGATATCAGTTGGTGAGATTCAGATCGTTTCTGAATCTTAGACTTACAAAATTTAACTACCTCATAGAGATTATATGAAAGCTCTTTGAAAAATGACATGATAATTTACAAATTTAGATGCATTTGGTTATTGTTATTGTGATGCACAGCTGTAGACTAATGGTTTTATTGTGGCCTTAGAGACTTCTGTGCAAGTTCCAAGATATATATTTGTTTTTCATGAGTAGTTATTGTCCTTTACTACACTATATAGAAATAGTAACATGTTGACAATAGTAAAGCCAGCAGCGTAAATTTGGCTTTTGTCTTCTGAACCTAGAACCTTTAATTACAAAGAAATTCTGAAACTTCAACCATGAATTGAAGTTCAACTATGAATACTTCAACTATGTAAAGTTTCAAGCTTAAAATTTTACTTTCCAGATCTACTGACATTACAAAATTAAGCTACTATCCCTTAAAGAAGTATTTTTAGTAGTTCATGGGTACTTCTTTTATTACTTAGATAAACAAGTATTAAAGAACTAAAGTTTAATAATTACATAAAATCCTGCTGGACTGAACACTAAAAATCTCTGATTGAAAGCTCAATGTGATTAGAATAGATTTTTTTTTTTTTTAACTCTCCACTATTTTTCAGAGATTTAAAATAATAATAACAGGGACTTCCCTGGTGATCCAGTGGTTAAGAATTGGTTTTGCAATGCAGGGGATGCCTGTTCAATCCCCTGTCAGGGAACTAACATCCCACATGCCGTGGAGCAACTAGGCCCATGCACCACAACTACTGAGCCCATGTGCCACAACTAGAGAGGCTGCATGCCACAACTACAGAGCCCATGCACAGCAACTACTGAGCTTGCATGGTCTGGAGCCTGTGAACCACAACTAGAGAGAAGCCTGCACACCACAGCAAAGAGTCTGTGTGCCAAAACTAAGACCTGACACAGCCAAAAAGGAATAAATAGAAATAAAAAAAAGAAAACTAAAATTGTAACAAATAAAGATAATAATAACAACAATAAAAAAAATTTGCCATACGTACCATCATTTTAACCATTGTCAGAGATCTTTGTTTTCAGGTAGATGCAGGCTTTTAACTGATACTGTAATACTTCTGAAAAAATATCTTCAACACTTTTGTACTGCAGGCTTGCTGGTAATGAATTCTCTCAATTTGTGTTTTTCTGGAACAGTCTTTATTTCTTATTCATTTCTGAAATATATTTTCCTATGAGTTAACCTTTTGAGTATATGTATGTCTGTGTTTCATTTTGTATATTTCAATATTCTGTCTCATATTTTTTAAATGAGAAATATGCTATATTTCTTATCTGTTTTTCTCTGTGGAACATTTCTTTTTTATTGGCTGCAGCAAAGCTATTCATTTTACATGGATTTTTAGCTGCTTGAATATAATACATCTTCATGTGTTTTGGGGGGATTTTTATTCTACCTGGTGTCTCTGAGCTTCTTGAATTGTATTTTGAGGATTTTCATCACTTGGAAAATCAGAACTGTTATTTCTTCCCATATGTCTTCTGCCTTGTTTTTAAATTTCCTTTTCTTTCTTTTGTTTTGTTTCCCTTTTGTTTTCTGTTTTTAGGCGGTTTTTTTACATCTCTATTGGAGTATAATTGCTTTACAATGGTGTGTTAGTTTTTGCTTTATAACAGAGTGAATCAGCTATACATATACATGTATCCCCATATATCCTCCCTCTTTCATCTCTCTCCCTCCCACTCTCCATGTCCCACCCCTCTAGGTGGTCACAAAACACTGAGCTGATCTTCCTGTGCTATGCAGCTGCTTCCCACTAGCTATCTATTTTACGTTTGGTAGTGTACATATTTCAAAGCCACTCTCTCACTTCATCCCAGGTTACACTTCTCCCTCCCCATGTCCTTAGGTCCATTCTCTACATCTGCATCTTTATTCCTGTCCAGCCCCCAGATTTCTAAGAACCATTTTTTTTTTTTTTTTAGATTCCATATATATATGTTAGGATACAGTATTTGTTTTTCTCTTTCTGACTTACTTCACTCTGTATGACACTCTATGTCCATCCACTTCACTACAAACAACTCAATTTCACTTCTTTTTATGCCTGACTAATATTTCATTGTATATAGGTGCCACATCTTCTTTATCCATTCATCTTCCGATGGACACTTAGGTTGCTTCCATGTCCTGGCTATTGTAAATACAGCTGCAATGAGCATTGAGGTACATGACTCTTTTTGAATTGTGGTCTTCTCAGGGTATATGTCCAGGAGTGGGATTGTTGGGTCGTATGGTAGTTCTATATTTAGTTTTTTAAGGAACCTCCATACTGTTCTCTGCAGTGTTTGTATCAATTTAAATTCCCACTAAGAGTTCAAGAGGGTTCCCTTTTCTCCACACCCTCTCCAGCATTTATTGTTTGTAGATTTTTTGATGATGGCCATTCTGACTGGTGTGAGATGATATCTCATTGTAGTTTTTATTTGCATTTCTCTAATGGTTAATGATGTTGAGCATTGGTTCATGTATTTGTGAGCAATCTGTATATCTTCTTTGGAGAAATGTCAATTAAGATCTTCTGCCCATTTTTGGATTGTGTTTTTGTTTTAATGATATTGCAGTGCATGAGCTGCTTGTAAATTTTGGAGATTAATCCTTTGTCAGTTTTTTCATTTGCAAATATTTTCCTCCGTTCTGAGGGTTGTCTTTTGGTCTTATGGTTTCCTTTGCTGTGCAAAAGCTTTTAAATTTCATTAAGTCCTATTTGTTTATTTCTATTTCCATTTCTGTAGGAGGTGGGTCAAAAAGGATCTTGCTGTGATTTATGTCATAGAATATTCTGCCTATGTTTTCCTCTAAGAGGTTGAAAGTGTCTGGCTTTGCATTTAGGTCTTTAATACATTTTGAGGTTTTTTTGTTTATGGTGTTAGGGAGTGTTCAAATTTCATACTTTTACAGGTACCTGTCCACTTTTCCCAGCACCACTTATTGAAGAGGCTTTCTTTCCCCATTGTATATTCTTGCCTCCTTTATCAAAGATAAGGTGACCATAAGTGTGTCGGTTTATCTCTGGGCTTTCTAGTCTGTTCCATTGATATATATTTCTGTTTTTGTGCCAGTACCATACTGTCTTGATTGCTGTAGCTTTGTAGTATTGTCAGAAGTTCAGAAACCTGATTCCTCCAGCTTATTTTTTTCTTTCTCAAGATTGCTTTGGCTATTCTGGGTCTTTTATGTTTCCATAAAAATTGTGAAATATTTTGTACTAGTTCTGTGAAAAATGCCAGTGGTAGTTTGATAGGGATTGCATTAACTGTAGATTGCTTTCGGTAGTAGAGTCATTTTCACAATGTTGATTCTTCCAATCCAAGAACATGGTATATCTCTCCATCTGTTTGTGTCAGCTTTAATTTGTTCATCAGTGTCTTATAATTTTCTGCATACAGGTATTTTGTCTCCTTACATAGGTTTATTCCTAGGTATTTTAAACTTTTAGTTACAATGGTAAATGGGACTGTTTCCATAATTTCACTTTCAGATGTTTCATCATTAGTGTATAGGAATGCCAGAGATTTCTGTGCATTAATTTTGTATCCTGCTACTTTACCATATTCATTGTTTAGCTCTAGTAGTTTTCTGGTAGCATCTTAGGATTCTCTATGTATAGTATGATGTCATCTGCAAACAGTGACAACTTTACTTCTTCTTTTCCATTTTAGATTCCTTTTATTTCTTTTTCTTCTCTGTTTGCTGTCACTAAAACTTCCAAAACAATGTTCAATAATAGTGGTGAGAGTGGACAATCTTGTCTTGTTCATGATCTTAGTTGAAATGGTTTCAGTTTCTCATCATTGAGGATGATGTTGGCTGTGAGTTTGTCACATATGGCCTTTATTATATTGAGGTAAGTTCCCTCTATGCCTGGAGAGGTTTTATTATAAATGGGTGTTGAATTTTGTCAAAAGCTTTTTCTGTATCTATTGAGATGGTCATTTGGCTTTTATTCTTCAATTTGTTAATATGGTGTATCACATTTATTGATTTGCATATATTGAATAATCCTTGCATTCCTGGGATAAACCCCACTTGATCATGGTGTCTGATTCTTTTAATGTGCTATTGGATTCTGTTTGCTAGTATTTTGTTGAGGATGTTTGCATCTATGTTCATCAGTGATATTGTCCTGTAGTTTTCTTTCTTTGTGACATCTTTGTCTGGTTTTGGTATCAGGGTGATGGTGGCCTCATAGAATGAGTTTGGGAGTGTTCCTCCCTCTGCTATATTTCAAAGAGTTTGAGAAAAATTAGCAGAAGGAAAGAAATCATAAGTATCAGATCAGAAATAAATGAAAAATAAATGAAGAAAACAATAGCAAAGATCAATAAAGGTAAAAGATGGTTCTTTAAGATAAACAAAATTTATAAACCATTAGCCAGACTCATCAAGAAAAAAAATGGAGAACACTCAAATGAATAGAATTAGAAATGAAAAAGAAGAAGTAATAACTGAAACTGCAGAAATACAAAGGATCATGAGAGATTACCTCAAGAAACTCTATGCCAATAAAGTGTACAACCTGGAAGAAACAGACAATTTCCTAGAAAAGCACAACCTTCAAGGACTGAAGCAGGAAGAAATAGAAAATATAAACAGACCAATCACAAGAAGTTAAATTGAAATGGTGATTAAAAATCTTCCAATGAACAAAAACCCAGGACCAGATGGCTCCACTGTTGAATTCTATCAAAAATTTAGAGAAGAGCTAACACCTACCTTTCTTCTTTTCTTTTTTTTTTTAATTAATAGATCTTTATTGGAGTATAATTGCTTCACAATAATGTGTTTTCTGTTGCATGACAAAGTGAATCAGCCATATGCATACACATATCCCCATATCCCTTCCATCTTGAACCTCCCTCCAATCCTCCCTAACCCACCACTCTAGGTCATCGCAAAGCACTGAGCTGATCTCTCTTTGCTATGTGATGCTTCCCACCAGCCAACTATTTTACATTCAGTAATGTATATATGTCAATGTTACGCTCACTTCCCCCCAGCTGATGACCTTATGGGGATTCCCTCATATGTTATTTTTTGTTTTTCCCTTGCTGCTTTTAATATGTTTTCTTTGAATTTAACTTTTGTTCGTTTGATTAATATATATCTTGGTGTGTTTTGCCTAGGGTTTATTCTGTATAAGATTCTCTGTGCTTCCTGGACTTGGATGACTATTTCCTTTCCCATGTTAGGGCAGTTTTCAAGTATAATCTCTTCAAATATTTTTCAGACCCTTTTCTTTTCTCTTCTTCTTCTGGGACCCCTACAGTTCGAATGGTGGTGTGTTTAGTGTTGTCTCAGAGGTCTCTGTGATTGTCTTCAATTCTTTTCATTCTTTATTCTGCTCTTTGGCAGTTATTTCCACCATTTTGTCTTCCAGCTTAATTATTCATTCTTCTGCCTCAGTTATTCCATTATTGATTCCTTCTAGTGTATTTTTCATTTCAGTTATTGTGTTGTTCATCTCTGTTCTTTAGTTCTTCTAGATCTTTGTTAAATATTTCTTGTATTTTCTCAATCCACGCCTCCATCATATTTCCGAGATTACAGATCATCTTTACTATCTTTACTCTGCATTCTTTTTCAGGTAGATTGCCTATTTCCTCTTCATTTATTTGGTCTTGTAGGTTTTTATCTTGCTCCTTCATCTGTGACATACGTTTTTGCTGTTTCTTTTCTTTTCTTTTCTTTTTTTTAATGGGTGAGTTTGTGTTTCTGTCTTACTGGTTGTTTGTCCTGAGGTTTCCAACACTGGAGTTTTTAGGCTATTGCATAGAGCTGGGTCTTGGTGCTGAGATGAGTAACTGTGTGAGACCTCACTCTGATGAATATTCCCTGGGCTCTGAGGTTCTCTGTTAGTCCAGTGGTTCATATTTGGAGCTCCCACTGCAGGAACTTTGGCCTGACCCCAGGCTCATGAACCAACATCCTGCAAGCTATGTGAGGTGGCCAAAAACAAAAAAAAAATAGTACAATAACAATGTAAAAAATAAAATTAGACTAGGAAACTAACAGATATGTTAGATAGAATATAAAAATAAAAATATAGATGAATCAACAACCAGAAAGTATATCAGTATCACAATAATTAAAAAGAGGAGGAAGGAAAAGAAAAGAATAAAATTAAAAAACTGCAGAAAAGACCTTGGTTGTGGAGGCCAGGGCCTAAGCAAGGGCGAGGTTTGGGCATTCATGGTCATGGAGTGAATGCTCAGGACTCACAGGGCTGGAAAAGTCCCTGGCAGATGTGGGGGTTGGGGCTTAGGCTCAAGGAACAGAAGGGGCCCAGTCATGCCCCCACCACTGGTCTCAGAGGGCAGGGAACCTCACCTGGGAGCACAGCAGGCTTCCTGAGCTCAACTGGGTGGGGAAAACACCCTCTACTCCTCTCACACTCCTCCTGGGTGGCCCCTCCTGCCTGTCTATCCTGATCTCCACAGCCTGCCTCCTATGCCCCCAGGACGCACATGTCCTGAATGGGGCTTTGGAGGGGAGTACCTACTTGGGAGCTCAGCAGGCTCCCCAGCCCAAGTGGGTGAGACAATTGCACTCTGCTCCTCTACCATTCTTCCCGGAGAGTCACTCCCACCTACCTCTCCCGAGCTCCCTTGCCTCAGGGGTGCCAATCCTGTCTGGCCTCCACTCTCCTCCCCCACCAGTCCCCCATGCTCTACCAGTTCACTTTGGGGTTCCTCCCATCTCCTTGGGCAACAGAGTCCCACAGCAGTGGTCGGTAGATGCCCTAATTGTAGGGAGACACTAACTTCATGGTTTCCCACACTGCCATCGTGACTCCACCTCCTGTTTATTTTATTTTATTATTTTTATTTTTATTTGATTTTTTCTTCTTCCCTGTTTATGTTCTCCTCTTGGGATTCCAGTTTCATATATGATAGACCACTTGACATTGCTATATCATTACCTGTTGGAATCTGCTCTCTCTCTCTCTCTCTCTCTTTTTGGTTTTTATCTCTCATTCCTTTTTGTATTCCAATTTGAGTAATTTTTTATTGTTCTATCATTAAGTTCACTTAGTTTTTCCACACTGTGTCAAGTCTACTGAGAAACTCCTTCAAAGAGTTCTTTATCTCTGTTACTGAGTTTTGTTTGTTTTGATTTTAGGACATGTCCTTTGGACTCTTTCATATAGTTTCTTTTTTTTTTTTATTTCTCTTGATTTAATTTATCTTACTTTCTGAAACATGCAGGTGTTCCTTTCTTTCTTTTTATTTTTTTTTCACACACACACACGCACTGTATTTTATTTTTACAAGAGATAAATACACTGACACCAAGCATAATAAATGGATGATCACAACAAAGAAACAATGATTGCAACTACCAAACACAAAACACACTCATACTATGTCATAATATTAACATTCAGTCCAGTAATCCTCCACTGTAACAGCTCCTTTACTTTGCAGTGAAAATTGATTTGTATATTTTTTGCCTCTGAGTCCTTGTAGGATTTTTTTTTTTCAAACAGAAAGTCACAAACATTATAATCATCCTCATCAGTTGACTCAGCCCCATGTAATTAATTTTTTTCATCTTGATCTTTTGTTAGCACTTTTATGAATTCATCAGTTTTCCATTAGAGTCTGAAAATGCTTATTCATTCAGTTCAGGAGTATAGTCAGTTATCAGAAACCTGTACTTGTCAGTCTTTTCCATGAATTCCTTGAAGATGAAACTCTTTTATAGAAACATTTTTGAAAGAGCATCAGAGTGCACACAGAACTGTCTGTAAATGACAGAAGACTTAAAAAAGACCATGGTTAATGATTTGATGAACGTTCATAATGCAATTGACAAGGAAATTTAGTTATATCTGAGATACACATTTTAAAGTAATAACTAGAATTATGACTTATAACATTATACCAGAACATATAAGATTTTTAGAAATTTCATGTAATGTCTGAAATATTTATATTAACATACAAATAAGCCAAAGAAAATTTAGTATTAGTTGTTTTGGTTTTGTTTGTTTTTTATACTGAAGGTTCTTATTAGTCATCAATTTTATACACATCAGTGTATATGTGTCAATTCCAATTGCCCAATTCAGCACACCACCATCCCCACTTCACCACATATAGTTTCTTTCTTCTGAAGTTCCCCACCTGTTTTGTAAGGTGTAAACTTTTACCACTAGATTCTATACACATGTGTTAGTCCACTTTCAGCCTTTAGAAATTTGTCAAACACATTAACTGGCTTCTTCTTACCTGTTTGTAGGGAGACTTCCATTTTCTTCCCAGCCAAGGATGAGCCAGTGTTCATGCCCTCTCTTGCCTTGGATTTGTCACTGAAAATTTGGCCTCTCTGTACACTAGTGCCAAATCAAATCCTGGAGACAGAGTTTTGGGTGAAGTAGAAAAGGATAGCTTTATTGCTTTGCCAGGCAAAGGAGAACACACCAGTCTTCTGCCTCAAAAACTATGTCTCCTAACCCCAGAGGATTTGATGAATGGTTTTATAACAGTCATTCAAACATGGGGTCTCTGACAAGATTAGGGTGTGATCAGGGCTTGCACTCCCTTAATCTCAGGTGTTTGTCTCCTAATCTTGATGAGCTTCTCTAGTCCCTTAATCTTACCTCTGGTGATTTCTTGACTGCTTCTCCCTTGATTAGCAGCTGTTCATATCACCCTTTGAACTCAGGGAATGTCATGGAGGCTGGAGTCTTGCCCAAAAGAAGTGGGGGACAGAAGGGCTTCTGTTCCCAGGAGCCCCACATGTTTCAGATTTCCTTAGATTTCTTTTTTTTTTTTTTTTTGCTGTACGCGGGCCTCTCACTGTTGTGGCCTCTCCCGTTGCGGAGCACAGGCTCCGGACGCGCAGGCT
>NW_006794609.1:445328-554374 GCF_000442215.2 Lipotes vexillifer
TTAGATTTTTTTTTTTTTTTTTTTTTTTTTTGCGGTACATGGGCCTCTCACTGTTGTGGCCTCTCCCGTTGCAGAGCACAGGGTCCCGACACGCAGGCTCAGCAGCCATGACTCACGGGCCCAGCCACTCCACGGCACGTGGGATCTTCCTGGACCGGGAAACGAACCCATGTCCCCTGCATCGGCAGGTGGATTCTCAACCACTGCACCGCCAGGGAAGCCCTCAGATTTCCTTAGATTTCAAGGTAGTTTGTTGTCTCCTGAACACCTTAGTAAACTCAAGAAAAATCATGAGTTTTTAAATTATCAAACTTATTCTTAGCTTGTTAGAAAAATCTCTTTACAGCTTTCTATTTCCTGGAGTGAAGCCAGAAGTCTCTTTCCCGAAATATTTTAATATATCTTCTAGTTTATAAAGCCTAAGATTAAACATTGTCTCTATCCTCTCAAACATTACAGGGACATAAATATATTGGCTTCTGACATTTACATTTGCTCATGAGAAGTCTGTTTTATTTTTATCTTTTTTAGCTGTTTCCTTTTAAAATTTCTACTTTCTTTGGTGTTCTACTGTTTTACTATGATGTTAGGTTTCAGTTTTGATTGTTATGCTGTATACATGGGAATCAAATGTGGGGTTTTAATCTATATCTTTCATTAAATCACAAATTATTATTCTTTTGACAGTTGACTAGATGTTTTCTAGTGTTCTTTCAATGCTGTGGATACTTTTTTAGGTTCAAAATTCCAGGTTACTAGCTTTATATACGTAAAGGGGGACTATAAAAAGTTTCATGTTTTTATTAATCCAAAAGCTAAAGGTTCTTTCTCTCTTGGACATCAAAAATTCCAACATGCAGCTCTGAGGGCTAATTGTGATTTTAGCTAAAAATTATTACTGCTTTACACTTAATATTTTTACTTCAGGTTTTGATTTGGGAGTATTCAGGTTTGTCTTAGCCAACTGTATATTAAAAATTATTTAACCTTAATTTTATATTTTTCTCTGATTTTTAAAACAGGAGAGGATGTTGGCCTTTTCAGTTAAGTAAATTTTCCAGACAGTAATCCTTTTTGATAAATTATTAATCTATGCAATTATGACTTTGATTTCTACTTTTCCCACAAGTTACCTTTGAGAATATATGTGTTTGTGTTTTCTATATTTACATATTTTTACATGTTTTGTTCTTAATAGTATTTTTTTAGTTGTACATATTTATTTCATCTTTCAATTTATTTCCAGAAAATTTGTGGCTTTTACTATTCTTGCTTTGAGTTTTTATTGGAGATGTAAGTATAGAAAGTGTTTAGAGTTATCTTTAGTTACCTAAAAGAAATGTGTTTTCTTTAGGGATTCAGTTATAATAATGCCATTTATTAAGATAATGGGCCCTGATTTTGAGACCCCTGGAGTGAATTCTTGTCTCATAACTTTGTGCTGTATGATGGTTTGCTTAGCCCTCTTATGCCTCAGTTTAGGGGTATTAACTTTGAATTAATTTTTATTGCTGCCATAACAAATTATCACAAATTTAGTGACTTAACCAACACAAATATATTACCTTATAATTCTGTAGGTCAGAAGTTGAACATGAATATAGTTGGCTAAAATTAAGGTACTGGTAGGGCTACCTTTCTTTCTGGAGGCTGTGTGGGGATTCATTTCCTTGTCCATTTGGTTTACTGGAAGAATTCAGTTCCTTGCAGTTGTAGGACTGAGATCCCCTCTTTCTTACTGGTTGTAAATTCAAGGCTATTCCCAGTTTGTAGATGCACCTACATTTTTTGGTTCATGACCCTCTTCTTCCATCTTCAAAGCCAGCAAGGGCAAGTCTCTTCCTTCTAATGCCATATCTCTTTAATTATTCTTCCATCTTTTTCTGACTGCAGCCAAGAGAGGTTTCTGCTTTTAAGTATTCATGTGATTAGATGATAACTACCCTGATAATATAAGATAATCTCACTATTTCAAGATCTGTACCAATAATCACATCTGCAAAACTCCTTTGCCGTGTAAGGCAAGTTAGTCCAGGTTCTATGAATTAAGATGTGAATATCTTTAGAGTACCATTGTTCTGCCTACTGCAGAACACTTTGTATGATGATTCTCATCATCACTTTGTATGATGATTCTCAGTTTTTAAAATTATTTTTTCAGAAACTTATGTTAGATACATATTGGCTCTTCAGTTCTGTCTCCCAGTTCCTTAAGCTCATTTTCATACTCTTTAATTCTATATCTTTTGGCAACACTCCTGCCACCACAAGGTGCTCTTGGAGTCCTGAAGAACTTGGCATATGGTCTTCACCAACTCACCAACTCCTGCACAGAAACTATAACAATATTCTTCACTTAAATGGTCCATTTTTATTCCAAATGATTCACCTCAA
Organism: Lipotes vexillifer; assembly: GCF_000442215.2. NCBI lineage: Eukaryota > Metazoa > Chordata > Mammalia > Artiodactyla > Lipotidae > Lipotes > Lipotes vexillifer. The sequence continues at coordinate 447,723 of NW_006794609.1, forward strand.
GTACCACCTCATCCAAAAGGTATTCAAACATGCTGATATATGTGTCATGGTCACATGTATTGTACCTTGTTTAATTAATTTGTTGTCTATAATTACTTAGCCATCCTAGAGTAATATAAGTTTTGAAAACCAGAACCACTGTCCTAAACATCTCAATGTTTACAAGCATGTCCACACCATCACAGGCACTGAATGATAGCTTGATGATTGAACGAATGAATGCATTGGACAAATCAATAAATAAGTCATCACACTCAGTGAATTTAATGGGATTCTAGAGTAAAAATAATGATAATTAAAATATGGCCAAAGTATTCTTAGCTTAGGTTGATTTTTAGCTACTTTGTTCCAAAGTTTGGACCTTTTCAAAAAAAGCATCTGTTATATGACATGATGATTTTACTTAATAAATGAGTTTTCAGGAAATAATCTGATGAACTTTCATTAGTACCCAATAGAACTCTAAAATCATATTAAATGTGATTGGAAATTCTGTATTTTTTTTTTAATAAACCTTCAGTAACAAATTAGGGAATAAACCATAAAAAGAGAGCTTCAGGGCTTCTCTTGGTGGTGCAGTGATTGAGAGTCTGCCTGCCGATGCAGGGGACACGGGTTCGTGCCCCGGTCTGGGAGGATCCCACCTGCCGTGGAGCAGCTGGGCCCGTGAGCCATGGCCGCTGAGCCTGCGCGTCCAGAGCCTGTGCTCCGCAACGGGAGAGGCCACAACAGTGCGAGGCCCGTGTACCGCAAAAAAAATTAAATTAAATTAAATTAAAAAATAACAAAGAGCTTCAAAATTAAGAGAATCATGGAAAAGATAAATTTTTAGTTAGAAAAAAAACAGATTGGGTTATTTATACATATATGTTAAATACATCACTAATACTCATCCTTAATTTATAAATTCACACCTTTTAATATGATAACCGTAAAAATGACAACTTCATGCAGACAGAACTTTGGACTAGATATTCTTTCATTCTATCATCACTCTGCCAGTATATAGCTGAATGGTTGAATCAAGTTACATAGTCTAACTTAGTTACCTCATTCATACTTTAAGAGGCTTCTCCTAGTTAACATCTATATTCTCTGTAATAGTAGAATTCTTTAATTTCTGTGAGGAGTGATTTTTTTAAGGTCATATTTTATTAAAATGGTACTTTGATGTATTAAATGAGGAACAAGAGTATGATTCATCTTTAAAGTAATATGTCAAACCATGACATTTCTAATGAATAAAAAAGAAACACTGTTCTGTCATATCCTACTGGTTGAAATTATATATGACTATATAAATAATAAGGATAAATATATATATATATATATATAATTTATCTAGACCATATTTTTATATCCAAATGATTAAAACATCCCAATTTTATGAAATTACAGCTAGCAAAAAAATATAAAATATGGTGATCATTCACTTTAGGAGATAAAGACATTCTTTAACCCTCAAAGTTTAGCATGCATTTAAATATTTTATAGAAAATCCATAATTAGGAAATTTGTCAAACCATTAATTAAGGAAATATTAATTTGCAGACATGTCTTAATGCTATTTCTAATATTGCACAAGCACATTTCTGTTATGTATTATTTTCAGTAACCAAAGTTATAATAATCTATGTTTACTTGATTTTAATTTTTAAGAGTTACTTTGAATGACTCTATTTTCTAATATGAGATTTTATGGGATGATTTGAAACTTGTATTTAGTAATCCTTCATTATGAACTTTCTCACAGAAGTATTAACTCTTTCTTGATATGATATTCTATTTGTTTCTTTCTATTCTAGAAATTCTGAAAACTCTGGGCCTTATCTACTAAAATAAGGCCTAATCAGCTAAGCCTTATTGATCCTACCTCTTACCCTAATCTTGGGGGCATCTCTCCCATAGTTTCTCTACAGTATTTTAAATTTTCAATTTGGAAAGGTTTTTCTCCTTTTTATACAGGACAAGAATTATACCAAATATTTGAGAAAAGACAAATGAGACAGAGCTCATCTCTTTTTTTCCAAGAGTAATAGACACTAAGGTTGGAAATAGTGCAAACGTTAAATAGGAAAAATCCCACTACACTGAACTCTGCAGCATACTTTGCATTATTTTAGAGTTCTTAAAAATATGACCTAAGTGTCCAGCAATGTGTTGATTTCAACTGATATATTTATTGCACTGGATTAAATAAAGTATTCAGGTTTGGATTTTGTTTGCATTAAAAGAGATGATTTCAGTGACAGTTTTTCTTTAATGGTGTTTGCTCTTGGTAAAGGTTTTAAGTGTATTAAGGTAGTTAAAGGTCTTGGTGGAAGTGGTATGACCCTAGACTCTCAAATCAGAATGCCTAGGTTTGAATCCAGGCTTTGAAACAAGAACAATCGCACCTCATTTAGTTTGGTGTGAGGATTAAATTAGTTCAGAAATTAAGCACTTAAGAACGGTGCCTAACATAGAAGATATTGATTTTTTGTTGTTAATATTCTTTTTTATTAATTAATTAATTTATTTATTTTTGGCTGTGATGGGTCTTTGTTGCTGCGTGCGGGGTTTCTCTAGTTGTGGCGAGTGGAGGGCTACTCTTTGTTGTGGTATGCAGGCTTCTCATTGTGGTGGCTTCTCTTGTTATGGAGCATTGGCTCTAGGTGTGTGGGCTTCAGTAGTTGTGGCACGTGGGCTCAGTAGTTGTGGCTCACGGGCTCTAGAGCTCAGGCTCAGTAGCTGTGGCACACGGGCTTTGTTGCTCCGTGGCATGTGGAATCTTCCCAGACCAGGGCTCAAACCTGTGCTCCCTGCATAGGCAGGTGGATTCTTAACCACTGATCCACCAGGGAAGTCCATTGTTAATGTTCTTAAACATACCAGTGACATGTTAAAAATATCTCACCACTGTCCTAAAATGTTTATATAAATATATCTAAACACACTACTCAAACTCAGAAATAAACATTCTTTCACTTGTTTTCATAGAACATATAAATGGTGGTAGGTGATACTCCACTTAGTGAAGGGAGGAAAGGAAAGACTGTTGATTAAGCTAGAAAAGAGGGGCTGAAAAGAGGGGCTTATAAATATGGAAAAACTGTATACTGGGGAAGGGCAAGAAAAGCGTGAAGATGTGAATTACAAAAGTTAAACTTCCAATTACTGATTTAGAAAAGATGAAGACTGTCACAAAGCAATGTTCACTCTTTGTGGTAAGATAATTCTTCATAGAACTTTTATGTTTAAAATTTTCTTCACAGATTTGTATTTTGTCATTTTCTCAATATTCCTGTTTTTTTTTTCTTTGAGTAGTTGGTGCAGTCAAAAATAAAGATAAAAAAATCAACTATGATGACAACACAGAGTAATAATTGCCAAAATATTTACTCTTAAACCAATCATGTTGACTTAAATATCTCTACTTTAAGAATAAAGTACTATTACGTGGTAAGAATGAAGGTACATTTTTCCATAATTGCTTTAAACAATATATTTTCTTGAAATGCTCTTACCTCTCTGAATTGTGCTCAAATTGTGCTCATTTGACCACTGATAAATTTGAATGTAGAAAGAAGCATTACCCTTTTTTTCCATACCTTAAAGTGGATTTGCTCTAATAAATAAATGAATAAAAACTGTAACATCAAAATCCACTCCATGGAAAGTAATGTCATTAGATCATTATCACAGTTCTTTTTACTGTGCTAAATGAGCTGAAACTTTTTGAACAGAAAAGTCTGTGTTCTTTAATAAGGCAGAACTAGGAAGCTTCAGCCACTGCTTGTTGCATCTACAGTGAGATGTCTTCACTGTGTTTTTTCATGTCATTATCAGATAGTTGGATTTGCTCTAACTTCAGCATCAGAAGGAGCCAGTTGGAACTAATTTGCCATATCAGATTTATGGACATAACTGCCTTGTTCAGTATAATGTACCAAAATGGAAACTCTCTCAGTGTTATCTATTCTTTCTGTTTGAATTTTGTACAATATTTGAATTACTTCATTGTTGAGGTTTTTTTAAAGAGCATGTAATAAAAATATTCTAAAGCTCTACATGAGCAGTTGGCATACGTTTCAACTCCACAATTGTTGAAGAATAAACTCTGGGTATCTGAAGCATCATGTTTAAGCTTTGTCTCCATGATACAAATATAGTAATAGATTTGCCAATTCAAACAAAGTATCATCAAGTTTTGTTTTGTTTGGTTTTTAGTATTTACTTGCCTTGCTAAGTTAGATAAAATAGAGGAATGCTTTCATTGCCTCTGTAAAATTTTCTTGATTTTAATATAAGACTAAAAATATGTATTAATTATGTTTTATCTGGAATTGAACAGTCAGCAACCAACCTTAAAGTACATGATCATACTGAAATGCTTGAAACTACCATACCTTACTGTAGAGAACATGTTGTGATCGTGCAGTACACTAAATTCATGTTTGAATGCATTGAATTACTTGATTCTCCCATAATCACTTTAAGGCAGTACAGCAAGAATTATCTCCACTACAGAAAATTGAGGCTCAGACTTGTTGTGACTTGACTTTACAGTGCATCAGAATAATCTAGAGAATAAAAATAAAAATACAAATACCTGTACAATCCTAAGATCAACTGAATGAGAATCTCTGTAGAAAAATCCTGGGTTTGTACCTTTAAATTATCTCCCTAATCAATTTTCAAGTAAGATTGCCAACCACTCTTTATATTGTGTGGCTCTAGACTAAGCACTCTGCTATAAAGTGATGGGAACACTAGGGGGTGCAACTGTGAACTTTGTAGTGCATGAGTAAAGGGAATCATGCTCAACTTTTAGGAAGGATACTTCAATTAGACATCAGCACTTGAGGACGCAGTTGACTCTGCTTGAATCCCTGGCAAATATCCCTTGACAATTGTTCATGTACTGGGACTTTTGAAAAAGTAGAAAGGGAATGAGGAGGGGAAAGGGTCACTTCTGGGAAGTGACACCAATATCCCCAAATCTCTCATGCTGTCTCTCTCTCTCTCTCTCTTTTTTTTTTTTCTTTTTTGGTTTAGTGAAAAAGTGTAGAACCTCTGAAACACTTTACTTAAACAATACAAAACCTGTCACAGTCAGAAAAGAGCGTCAAAGAATGACGGTATCCCTGGGCCTGGTAGACCTTAAATACTGAAAATGTGAGTGAAGGTGGTAACTTCTTCCCCTCCAGCCTTAAGCACACGGTTTCTTTTTATCTCTTATCGTGTATTCTGTTTTGTTTGGAGACAGAGATCATTTAGTTAATCTCTAAAGAAACTTTGAGAAATAGGATTCAATAGTCTGAGGTAATATTCATTATTTCCAGATTGACTCAAGTCTGGATAAAATGTCAGATTTTTAAAAGAATTGTGTACATTCATTTTGAAGAAATATAATATAAAAAATACAAAATACACTAATCTCAGATGTCCTATAGATGACATGTCCTTTTTCCTGCTTACTTTTCTAGACTTTATGCCTTGGAATTATAATTCAAAGCTTTATTGTAAAATCTCCATCACCACGTTCTAATGCTTGAGAGATTGAATTTTGTATAAAGATTCAATTTGGGGGGTCTAATTTTGATTTCACGTAAATGAGCACAGAGCATTACCTCTGCAATTGGAGATTTACAAGAGAGGAGGTAATGCATGCCTGGCTATCTGAATTCAAAATCTAAAACAGCCAGATAATAGCCATCTTAATCACCTCAATTTGGTTAACAGCATTTTTTCCTTTTTACAGGAAACTTTTATATTTTTCCATCAAATATTTAAGTGGATATTTGAATATTGTCTTTCAACTATGCCTTAGGCTAGGGAAGATTGTCTTATTTCAGATAGGAAGTGGAAAACCTAGATCCATTTGATGCAAGTATGTTCAGAGTCAATGTAGTTAGACTTTAAGTTTTCATAAATAATGTTTTGACTTAGAGTTCAGTATCACAAGATATTTCACAAGCATAAATAAATTTGCAACAATAGAGTTTTGGCATGGAGAGTTTCTCTGAATACATAACATAAAGATTCATGAGTAGTGAGGGCATACTTTTCTAAGAAAATACAGAAAGACAATATTATTGCTGTTTTTTAAGTAGTTCATGGAAGAAGCCAGAGATTTGTGATCTCAAGAAATACAGGAATTTTTATCTGTTAATTGTTGTACCCTTAGCACATAAGAGATAATAAATATTGATGAAAAAGTAATTGATTGAATGATTGTGCTCTTGGGGATATTATATAGTTCATCTCCAAATGAATTTTTTTATCTATTTTGAAGCATTATGAGTGTTAAATGAGTTAGAATATACCTGGGAACACACCATTCAAAATGTGTTATTATGTATATTATTATGAATATTAGTAGTAGTTCTATTATAGAATAGCAGAATAAGCTAGTTATTGTTTGAATGCAACTGTACTTTCAAGATGAATCAAAAAACTATTTTTATACAGAACATTAATCTTAGTAAAATAAGTGTAAATCCCTGATATTTAAAAAAGATAGCTAGTTTTCCAAATTGCTAATTATACTTTGTGACATCAATCTGATAAAAAACTTTATAAGAATGTGAAATATGTTGTTCTATTTCATAGGCAGATAACCTTCAACATGGAATTGAAATCTTACTTCTGACTAGATGTAGGGTATTTTCATATTTTTTGCATTGCTATTCTGTAGATGGGCAAGAAGAACATTTTGCATTTTGAGAATGTGGAGTACCATCTCCTATTTTACCCTGAAAGACCAAGCTAAACCTACCTCATACTATGGATGATGGATTTTTTTTTCTTATATTTTTTTGATATTGAGAATGAATATCTCAGTGGACATTTAAAGGTGCATATTATAGATAAATGTAAGATTATCCATATAAAGGCAAATATTTTGGATACAAGATAACAAGTGTATTTAATTTGGATGTACTAAAAATGTTATGTTAATAGCCACGGTTTAACATTTAAATTTAGCCTACTTTTCAGGTGTATCCGAAAGACTGCACTGAGTGAATATTTCCCTTGGTGTGGAATGATTCCAGCTGGTAAAAAGTCAATATAATATGCTAAATTTAAGTTCTCCCAGGCACCTAAGAGGGACTCATGATTGGTTTACAGCAGGGGTCCCCAACCCCCAGGCTGCAGACTGCAACCAGTCCGTGGCCCTTTAGGTACTGGGCCGCACAGCAGGTGAGCGGCAGTCAAGGGGATGAAGTTTTATCTGCCTCTCCCCATCCTCCCTATCGCCAGAATTACCAGCTGAAGCACCCCTCGCCCCCCACCCTCGTCCGTGGAAAAATTGTCTTCCACGAAACTGGCCCCTGGTATCAAAAAGGTTGGGGACCACTTGCTGAGGGGGAAAAAACAGCCACCAAGGGCTTTCTTTTTTGAACTATGTTATTTGATTTTTTTAAAAAAAAATTTCTTCTGCTTTGCTATAAACTTGTAATTGCAGGCTAAAGAGTTACTGTTCTATAAGGTTTATTTATTTAAGTTTAAGATTTAGGAATCCTGAGAGAGATTTGTAAGTCTTACTTATATGGACACAATGTCACCTGAGTTTAACCAAAGTTTTTAAGATACAAGAAATCACTGCAAACTCAGTGTCAGTTTATGTTAACTGTGTTGAACCTACCTGAATGTGAGGTATCAAAGTTTTTTATTTGCATTAAAATGTTTTGTGTTTATATGTATTCCCTTAACAATTGGATAAACCATCATTATAGAAAAAAGATGGATGCACCCTGGAATCCATTGCTATAAATTTGAGATAGGAACAAGTTCATTTGTGGCAAGCAATTCCTTAATATCTTATAATTTATGGGGCCTAAAATCAGCAATGAAAGAGAATTAGATGTTAGCAAACATAATATTAGGACTTTTTTCTAATTAATGAATTAGTTACACAAATACTTACCTCTTGCTTAGTAAAGCTAGGACTTTATGCTAGGATATGGTAAAGTAGAGGTATAAATTAGAGGTATACTGAATAAGTATTTGGACCAAAAGTTAAATGCCCTAAGGATAAAAATCAGTGTTTATCTGAAGTTCAAACTCATCATCATAGAGAGATATTTGCACAAATTTGAAATTTTATTTGAAACATATTTTAAAATAATTAAAACTTTGGTAGAAATATCTAAATTATTGACATTATAGTGCAAGAATAAGAGTGACTTATAATGCTAAATGTTAGATTGATCCTTCCTTTACTGTAGATTATTATTATGGTACTGTACATTTTCAGTTTTAAATAGATGCTCACAATCCTGTGATCTGTACAAGAGCAAGATATTTTTTGATACCTCTGAAAGAAAAAAAAAAAAAAAGAAAGAACTTTATTATTTTTTTTTCTTATAAGACTGATGACCTAAATGGAATTAAATAGCTAAATATGAATTATAGTCTCAGAAGGGGACAAGATGGCAGAGCAGAAAGATCCTGGGCTAACATCCTCCCGTGACACACCAAAACTACAACTGCACATAGAGTAACTATCTCTGAGAATGTCCTGAGATAACAAAAAATATTTTCTACAACTAAATATTAAAAGAAAATGCCACATTGAATTGGGTAGGAAGGACAGAGATATGGTCTGGCCAAACCACTTCTGGCCAGACTTTCTCTGAGTAATGATGTGCTGGCAAACACCAGGTTTTTGTTTTGTTGTTGTTGTTGTTGTTTTGTTTTCATTTTTTGGCTTACCTTCTACCTACCTGACAGAGCACTGATGAGCATCATTTCTGCTTCACCCCATCTAACTAATTAGCACCACTTACTACACCTTGGGTTTTTCTGTGGGCCTGCCCTAGTTAGTGCATCTCTAAAGCATATTCATACCCTACTATAACTGGTAGGCAGCCTCAGCTTGCACCAGGCCACACTAGGGTGTCTCCTGCCACTTGGCATGGAAAAGGCTTTCTATAAGTCTTCAGATGATTGTGTTGTTTGAGGCACTTTGACTAAGAAAACAAACTCATATATGTAATATGTATGGTTTTCTTCAGATGGAATGGTCAAAAATAGTTGCCTTGCCACAACATAACAAGCTAGTATTCCCAAGTAATTGTGCTGAAAGCTCAGTGTTGATCTATGCTTCTGGAAAATTGCAGGCACAGTGGTAGCAGTAAGTAGAGAATCTCTGGAGAGGTAGCCCATGCAGTTGGGTATCTGCATAGCCTTCATCTTTCTTACCATAGATTCTCTATTCATGAGACTACACAAAAGCTGAGTTTGCCTAGATATAGATCAAATAACATTCACATAACCACCTAGTTGTTGAATGGCAACGTTTTGATGGGTTATCTCCAGTACAAATTCACATGAGACACAAAATTTCTAATTATTTGAGTCCATAAATCCATCTACATACCTTGTACCCAGATTTCTTTGTCATTGAACTTCTATTTTTTACTGTCAGGACCCAGAAAAACTTGCCCAGGCACTTGCCATTTCCAGAGAATTAGTGAATATCTCATACTTGCGGTAAATCCTTCCTCCATATGGAGTAGATAACTAAGTGTGTGGCTTGTAGTTCTGCTCACCAGGAGGATTACTCCTTGGGATAAGAGTTGTAATGCACTTGGAATTAATTTCTGGTTCATGTCTCAGTAGGCTTGTATTTCTTCCTTTATGAAATAAGTTCTAAATCTATTGCAGTTTTTTTTTTTGTTTTTTGTTTTGGAGTTTCTGAGGCTCTAGCAAATAGCTGGAAAGTGTTCTTTCTTCAGTAGTCTGGATTCCTAGCTCCCAAGATCATGAGTTACTGATAACCACTTATTTAGAGATCTGAGTCTCAGCTTTATATGATCAATTTCTCCACACTGCTTAGTACTATTATTCCCAACATCGTACTTTTGTACCCTCAGGTCTAAGTGTGTTATCTACTTCTATACTTTCTACTTTTGTATAACCTCAGTGTTTTCTTTTTGCTTGTTCAATCTTCTTAATACTTGTTTAACATGTTTCAAAGTTCTTTCTATAAATTTTTTCTCTGTAGGAAATACTGGTCTGATTTATCTTTTGACAGGGGCTGACCAGTAAACTAATTAACTCCAGGAGTAAGCTCAGGAAACAGGCAATCAATAAGGAATTTGAAATGGATTTAAATGTCTTGCTAATGGGAAATGGGATTCTAGCAATCCTCAGCATGTGGGAACATCACCATTAATCAAATTATCACCTGTGGTTGACAGTGATTAAGTGCTTATAAGCAAGTGCCTTCAGGGACCAAGTTGCTGCTTACTCAATTGTTACGGAAATAATGATAATTACAAGGATTATGAGAGGGGATGGCTTTTTTTAAGTACCCTGGAGTGCTTACATAATGAAAATGACAAGCTCAGGTTTTTAATTTCTCAGCTCAAATCGTGACATGAAACTAGAGACCTCCTCAGGTGGCCTTAAAAGCATCTTTTATTTACTATAGGTCCAGGTCAAGGATGAGGAAAATTAGATGCAAAATATAATCACATCGTTTGAACAATTACGATGTCATTTGAGTTAACAATCTCACAACATTTATCATGTGAGATTTAGGACATTTTTGTGAAAAAGTGAGGCCCTCATAATTGGAATGGGGATATTCTTATGATCTCAGATAAAGATGGAGCAGTGCTTGTACTTTCCCATTTGGTAATACTGAGACCTAAATCTGGCATAGGTCTTGGAGGCAATGAGAGTGGCTGGAGGGGATATGTCTTGTGAAAAAAGAAACTTGCTCCATGACTTTTTTCTTTTGGAGAAGATGAAAAAGTTGTTTTTGCTTATTCTGACATTTCAGGATATTCCCAAACTAGTTTAACCAATGTTCTTTCTCCCTGCAGACCCCTGCTTTCAAATGAGAACATCTATAAAATCTTTATATGATGTGCATTTTATAAGGTTGTTAGGCTTATAACCAGATGCTGAGGTTGATTATCAGCTTAAGGTTTTTTGTCCCTGCTGGGAAGAAGACTTATTTGAAAGATTTATGAAAAAGCAAAGTGGCACATAAAATACAGAATTATAAACATGTCCCATGTTACTAAGGTGGTCACTGCTTCATGAGATATGAAAAGACATGACCCATTGTTTGATCATATAAGATGCCTCTTGTACAGAAAAGCCATGTCTCAGAATTCTCTATTGAAGAAAGAAAAGGAAAATAATTAATTTTCCAGTTCTCTCTTCTCTGCTACTTCCACTGATCATAATTTGTTTCAGAGAGAGCCAATTTCTTCCACACTTACATATTGCAGTTCCCTTTAGGAAGTTGCTAGGGAAGCCAGATTTGACACATTTTAGCATAGTGCTACATCTAAATATAAAACATATGGGAGGAGCTAGTTTCTTGGGTCTGTTTGGATCAACCCCAGGCACAATGGGTATTATGAAAACCATGCAAGATCTATATCAGTGGAACCTGTAGCAGACTTTCTTGCTAGATGTGGCTTCAATTATTCTAGTGAGTGCAATGAGAAAGGTGGTAACTGGTGACTGGGAAGACAGGTAAGGTTGAGAGAATCTATGTAATGCATACAATGCATCTGATAAAAAGATTTATGAGATATTTTATATAAAATGAAATAAATATATTTCTCAAAAAATTGTCATACTCTTATGGCTTATTCAGAAATATACTTTTACCATGACGGTAAAACTGCTGAATGTGCGGTACCAGATTTATGACATTATTACTAATATCTACCTAAAAGTAAAATTTTAAATGTGGAATTCACATTTGAGATTACTCTATGAGTTATTATGGAAAGCCATTGAGTCTGCATATGGCGGGCAAGGTAAATGCTGTTCTACATAAAATTATTTCAATGATAAGTTCTAAAATATTACAAAGTGGCCCAAATTATGTAATTAGGATTTAATCCAGCCTGACATATGCATAATTTTATAAGCAGTTGTGGCCTAACTTCATAGAAAGTAAAATGCTATCAATAGCAGATTTTCATGGGATGATTCTGAACAACTAAACTACAAAGTCCACTGAAAAATAATCTACTAGAGATATAATTGCTGTGGTTCCATCACTCAAATAAATACCAGAGAAGCAAATTAGAGCTATATGATAAAATATCTTTGGGATTGATTTGATAGTATAGTCATAATGACTAGAGAGAAATAATTTGAGTAGTGATTCAATAGCATTATTAACATGTTCTAGATAATGTGGACCTAAGAAGCAGGGAAAAAAATCAGAAAAGGACAGTATTCAGGGTTAGTATTCAGTATGTGAATTCTCTAAATTTGCCACTAATCTGTTTCTGATAATGAGTGACTTAGAAAACTTGTAGAGATATTAACAATAAAAGAGTTCACAAGATTGTTATGACAGAAATTTATTCTTTAGGAGGGAAGAGAGAAAAACAAACTGAATTTCTGTAGACTATGGAAAATTTTCAGCAAACCATAAAGTGGCCTGTTACTGAGTATAACTTTTAAAATTAAGCTAGTCATTCACAGACATAATTCTAATAAATGTTTGACTCATTAAAGAATACAGTAGAACCCCAAATTACAATTCTCGTTAATCCTATTTCAAAAAAAAGAGATAGATTTAATAAGTATTTTCAAACAAGCAGGTGTTAAAGTGATCAAATAGGACACCAATCCAAGTTCCAATCAAGATTTTATTCACTGAGATAGTGCAAGCAAGAGGCAAAAAGAGGCTCTGGCTCCTCAGAGTTCTGTTTTTTTTTTCCCATGGAATGGTACCAGGTGAAGTCAAGTGGATGCAGTGCAGACAGGGGTAATCACCTCAGGGCCGAGGATCCCTGAATAAAGGGTTTTTAACTCTTTATGGTCCCATGGGCTGAGGGAAAGGAGGGGGGGAGCAGCTAGGAATGGAAAGGTATTGAGTCAAAGTAGAGAATAATGCATCAGTGAAACCCTTGTTACCTGGGATAGGAGTGCATATATATGTCTGAAAATAGCTGGTTTGAGGGCAGAAGACTGAGTCCTTGACTGCAACTCTCTCCAAAAACTGCAATGCACTGTATGTATATTACATCTGATGTGAGGAGGGCAGCTTCTCACCATGAGATCTGCCAAGTAAATCTTCTTAGTGCCTAGGTTCAGGCTTGATATATCACACATAGGTGTGACAGAACTCCTCAGGTATGAATAGTCTACCATACCCTTCTCTTCTAAGGTAAACCCTCAGTAATCTTGGTCATAAAGAACAATATTAATCACATTCCATTTTTGTTCACAATATGTTCCAAAGTACACTTGTGGAGAAATTTTCTTCAAGAATATAAATAAGCTCCTATTATCAAACAAAGCACACCATGGCATTCATTCCCTGGGATATATTAGGATCCAGCATATGAGAGAAAATTCAGGAGAAAAACAAATAATTATTTTATGTCACAATAAAGCTATAAAAAGTATTTGCTTGCTTTAATTATAATTGGGTATGTTATTCAATGATTTATTGACAACGTGATTAACTTGATCTTCTGAAATTCACGTTCAAGAGATGAGAAGTGAACTATCTTGACCTGACTGAATAAAAATCTAAGTAAACAAGAAACACTAGCTACTGTCTTTAAAGGAGGAAGAGGCTCTAATTCGTGGAGTTAAAGTTAGCAATGCTAATATAAGAGTATTCCTTCCTAAAGGCAAAGTGGTAAGTATCAAACTGGAATTCAAATTCCAATTATTTTTTCAGTCACTTAAATTTCTCTGAGTGAATAGCTTTTGTATATTCTTCAATTGCTTAGGTCACCTAGAGGTTTTCTGCTGAAACAAAAATGTATGCTGAGAGAAATACATCAAAATGCCTGAGTAAGGATGTCTGAAAGTTTACTCATCCATGAAAGCAATGAGAAAAAATGGTAAAAAGTAACTTTTTCAGAACTCTGAAAATTAATAAAATAATACAGACTTTACAGAATTAGTTAAGAAAAGTCCCTAAAAAAAAACAAACAATAGTAACAACAGCAACAGCAACGAAGAACAAACTCAGTACTGGGATGGTTGTCTCTGATTAATAGAATTGGCACATTAGATTATTTAAAATGTCCAGTTTTCAAAAATACATTATGAAAAACAAAAGTAAACACTAAAGTGTGACAAACAGAAAAAATGAGCCTACAGAAACAGTCACTGAGGAAATTCAGATATTGTATCTACTAGACAAGGACAATAATCAGCTACTATAAATATGTACAAAATGTAAAGAATATTATGTCCACAAAATAAAGAAAAAACTGACAATGATTGACTCTTTAAATAGAGAATGACAATAAATAGGTCACATTTTTTTTTTTTTTTTTGCCATACGTGGGCCTCTCACTGTTGTGGCCTCTCCCGTTGCGGAGCACAGACTCCAGATGTGCAGGCTCAGCGGCCATGGCTCACGGGCCCAGCCGCTCCACGGCATGTGGGATCTTCCCAGACCGGGGCACGAACCCATGTCCCCTGCATCGGCAGGCGGACTCTCAACCACTGTGCCACCAGGGAAGCCCAATAGGTCACATTTTTAAAAAGAAAAAAAAATTCTTGAGCTAAAAATTGTAATAATAAAATGACAAATTCACTACAGGGACTCAACATCACATTTAAGCACAAAGAAGAGGGAATTAGCAAAACTGAAGATAGATCTATTGGGATTATGCTTTCTAAGTAACAGAAATAATAAAGAAGAAAGAAAAATGAAGAAATTCTCAGACTTGTGAGACACTATCAAGCATTCCCCCACACATGGAAATACCAGAGACGTGAGAGAGAAAGCCTAGGAAATATTTGAAAAATAATGGCAGAAACTCCCCCAAATTGAAAGCTAATTAACTCCAGGTGGGATAAAATAAAAAAAAAAAGATCTATACCTAGATGTGTGATAATCAAACTGTCAAAAGCCAGGGACAAAGAGGGAACCTAGAAAGGACCATGAGAAATATGATGTATTACATAAGAGTGATCTTCAGTAAGATAAACAGCTCATTTCTCATCAGAAACCACAGAGACCATAGGTCAGTAAAATGACATATTCAAAGTGCTGAATGAAAAGATAGTTAACCAAGAATTCTACATCCAGAAACATGGCCCTTCAAGAATGAAGAAGAAATTCATACCATTCACAGGTAAGGAAAAATTGAATTGAGATGTCACTAGTTTACCTGTCCTATAAGTAATACTAAAATAAATTCTTCAAGGTTAAAAGAAAGAACTCTAAATAGTAAGTTGGATCCACGAAGAAAGAAAGGGCAATAGGAAATAACTACAGAGGTAAGTATAACAGAATATATAAATGTATTTTTCTTCTTCTGGCTGATTAAAATGACAACTGAATAAAACAAATATAAACCTTCATTGATTGGCACACAACTTACAAAGACATAATTTGTATGACAAGAACTATACAAAGGAAGAAGGAGGAAAAGGACCTTTATGCAAAATAATTTTTGGAGATTACTGAAATTAAATTGGTGTATTAGTTTCCCATTTAGGCTGTAACAAATTACCACAAACTTAGTGACTTAAAACACATACATTACCTTACCATTAAGTGAGTCAGAATTCTCACTGTACTAAAATCAAGATATCAGCAACTTTGCATTCTTTCTGGAGGTTTTAAGAGAATTTTTTTTTTCCTTTTCCAATTTCCAGAGTCTATATTCCTTGGCCCAAGTTTCCCTGCCATCTTCAAAGCCATCACTAACTAGTTGACTCTTTCTCATGATGCATCACTCTGAAAACGACATTTCTGCCTTTTCTTTTCTTTTACATTATGAGGAACCTTCTGATTACATTGAGCCCTACTGAATAATCAAGGATAATATACCTATCTTAAGGTCGGTTGATTAGCAACTTTTATTCCCTCAGCAAACTTAAGTTCCCTTTGTCATGTAACTTAACATATACACAGGTTGTTTGGATTACAGTACAGACATCTAGGGGGTGGCATTATTCTGCATTTCATAGTTGATATTAATATGAATCTAGATTTTTATAATATAAAGTGTTCATTGCAATTATCAGGGCAACCGCTAAGAAAAAAAAAATAATAATATGGCAAAAGAGATGACAAGGGAATTTAAATGGCACAGCAGGAAATAACTACTTAACACAAAATAAGGCAGTGAGAGGAACAATAAAAGCAACAACAAATACAAACAGAAAAGAATAGCAAAAAGACAGATGTAAATCCTAACTTTTAAAAATAAATTTATGTATTATTAGATTAACTACTCCAATTATAAGGCAGAGATTACCAGAATGGATTAAAAATAAAAGAAGAAAAAGAAAATCAAATCATGTGCTGTCAAAAAGAGAAAATCTTTTCTTTCAAAGATAGAAATAGACTGAAAGTGAAATAATGGAAACTATATATATATCATTTATTCAGTTCCCTAAAGAGAGCTAGAGTGGCTACTGTAATATCAAACAAAATACACTTTAAGATGAAAACTGTTATAAAGAAAGAAGTACAGTTTACAAAGATAAAAGGGTATATTCATGGAGAAAACATAACAGTTTTGGACATAAAAGCACCTAACAACAAAGCAACAAAATATTTGGAGCAAAAATTAACAAAAATTAAGGGATATGTAGACACAAAACAAATAATAATTGGAAATTTCAGTACCCCATTTTTAATAATGGATAGAAAACTAGATAAAAGGTCATCAAGGAAGTAGAAGACTTAAGCAAGAATATAAATTGGTTATACTTAACAGCATCTACTGTTCATTCCACCAAACAACAGGTGAATGCACACTCTTCAAAAGTGTACATGGAACTCTTCCATAATAGAGCATATGTTAAACCATATTACAAGGCTCAAACAATTTAAAAGAATTGAAATCATTCAAAGTATATTCTCTAACTAAAATTGAGGGAAACTAGAAATTAATACCATAAGAATATTTAGGAAACTTGTAAATTGTGAAAATTAAACACACAATAATCAATGAGTCAAGGAAGAAAACACAGGGAAAATAGAAATTACTTTTAGATGAATAAAAATGAAAATGCATCATAGAAAAATTTATGAGATGCCATTTTCCAAGCCTCATTCCCAGGTAGATCTTAAAAAGAAAGAAAAATATAAAACAAATTAAACAATACAACAACAACAACAAAATCCTCCCATATCTAACTGATTTATGTGCTGAGATTATTTATTGATGAATCACTCCTGGTTTCAGTATAGTTTCCTACCACAGTATTTTGAGTTCTCTTGCCTTAATCAATTTTAACTTCTTGGAATATTAATGCAGAACCAATGGATATGTTTGGTGATATATATGGAAAGAATATATGAAAACCTAAACGTATGGCCCCATATATTTATAGTTACTGCTTACCAGAACACAATTATGGGCTTTATAATCAAACATTTGAGTTCTCATACAGGCAGTGTTAAGACTTGTTCTCTTAATGTGAAATTTATATGACAATAGTAATTAGATATGCAGGTATTTGTGAGGATTAAATGAAAAAATGTGTATAACTGGACTTAAAATAAATAATAAAATTTATTACTTATCAATTTAATTAGTTATTAATAATTACTAACAATCAAAGTTATTACTGTAATCTGAAACTTTGTTTTTCAAGCTTTAGATAGAAATATTGGTTCATTTGGCTCAATTTTTTGCCAAAACCTAGATGTGACTAAACAGTTCTAGAATAAAAGCAAGGATATAGCCAGTAAAAGTGCTTTCTATTGAGACATGATTATCAGATCCCCAGACAGTGTGAGGAAGGACCAATGCAAATTCCCAGAGAAGAAAAAGAGACGCCACATCTGTGAATGCTTCATCTTCCTATTTTCTGCTATTTTGAAAGCTTTATCTCCTAAGAGAGCAATTTAATACAAACTATGCTATGGATTTCTTTCAGATTCTGAAGTATTCTGATCATTTCCCTCAGCTACATAGAGGTAGAATTCCAAAGTGATTTATCTGTGGCAATATATGACTCTAATTGAATATTTTAAGATTGTTCTATCTACACCTAGTTCTAGTGGTGAGGGATAAAAATTACAGGTACATATCAAACACCTTAGATTCAAATATTTCCCCAGGTCTTTCCCAGTCTTTTGGAATTTTAAGATGGAATAAAACATAATTACCTAGGACTAAAGTCAAGACCTGCTGACAAAATGGAAAAAACAGAACAAAACAAAAACCTTGGTTTTCAGTTGCTTTACTTAATAGATAGATTGCATTTTCTTCAATATTTTGGCTTTTATTTCCATAATTTTACACCTTTGCATATACACAGAACTTATACCAAGTGAGTATAAACTCTAGGCTGTATTATGTCATTAGAATGTATGTAAACTAAGAACTCAGCTTAGATTAATCTTATAAAATTATATAGGACATCTTTAACTGTAACAGTATCTTACATAGAACTAGTAAAATGAAATATTTTAGGAATGATTGATGCATTAGAAAGCTTTGTAGCAGGACAGAGTTTTTTTGTTTTGCTTGTTTGTTTTGTTTTTGTTTTTTTGAAGTATGCAGGCCTCTCACTGTTGTGGCCTCTCCCGTTGCGGAGCACAGGCTCCAGATGCACAGGCTCAGCGGCCATGGCTCACGGGTCCAGCCTCTCCACGGCATGTGAGATCTTCCCGGACCGGGGCACAAACCCATGACGCCTGCATCAGCAGGCAGACTCTCAACCACTGTGCCACCAGGGAAGTCCAGGACAGAATTTTTAAATAAATGTCAAGAATGTTTACCAAATGCTTTGTGTTAAATGAGAGGTTACCTGTTTATTATCTTTCTTTCTCTCATGGCTATTATTTTAGTCAGCTGATGGGTGACTGGGCTCATTGTATATTGGAAGTATAGTCATCTTTTGACTCCCACTTATCGATCTTATTGTATGTATTATAGCCATTTTGTTTCTTAGGAAAAACTCTCCAAAATATTGGCAAAATATCTTAAATTCTTCTAAATAATTGTTAATATTAATTTGCATTTTTCGTAATGATAGCATGATTTACATTAAACATTTTGTTTTAGAAGTTGTGCTGAGAATTTTTAATCATTTCTCATTGTCCATTAATATAGAATTCAATAGCACAAAAAATTCTCAATACCCTTAATTCTCAATTTAAAACATCATCTTTAAAAATTCTCTTCACAATTTTATTTATTCTCTATTTGACCCTGGTTTTCTTCATGGTTGCTTTTATGTGTAGAAGTAGTTAGCTATTAGACTATTCTCACATTCAGTAGAGTAACTAAAATGCATAGCTATTTTCCTGAAGAATTTTATTTTAGTGTGATTACGAAAATATAGTTCCCTCTTACAACTTCATTAAGTAAGAGTTATAACTATTAAATATGCTCCATTTGATAAAGTAAAGTACAAGATTCTAATCATATGGTTATTTAATTCATTTGTGATTTCACTGGACAGAATAGTATTGTCTAAGTAATGTCTCCACTGATGTTTATTTTCTTTGTGGGAATAGATAGAAGAAAAAGAAAAGTGCATGATACAGCACTATATGTGCTGTGTGTGACTACTGTTTCAACTACAGCATGTGATTTTAAACTTAGGTTCAATTGGATCTAGTTTTACTTGCCTATAAGCCATCATTTCAATTGGTATTATTTGTGTGACAGTTAAAATGAAGCAATTATTTTCAACTCTATTAATAAATAGCCTCATTTTTGAAAAAGAAAATGAGCTCCTGCAATGAAAGCTATTCTAAGATAACTTTAATGCCCTTACATTTACCACCTTTATCTTCAAAAATAGTTTCTCAATAATAAAGATGACTTTAATTGGTATAGTGTAGAATTCACATTGTGCTTTTATATGGGTTTTCTAATTGGAAACTTCAAAGAACAACTTCAAATATGTCAGGAAGATAATTTCTATTATACACATGTAGAAAATACAATCCGTCTTAATAAAAGAAGTACATTTGTATACTGATAGTAAATGCCTGAACCTGATCTAGTGTCTTGTTTTCATAAATCCTTTGGTATGAACAAATATTTATGCTATGTGATAACTATACATAACAAACCACATTTGAATAATATTTTGATAGTAAAAGTATAAATGAGTAGATAAAATAATTAAAATTAAAATGTTAATTCTAACTATGTTAATGGTAAAAATAAAACAATAAAAATAACAATAAAATCTTATTCTGTATTTATTATGTATCAGTACTTTGCTATTCCCATTACATTTTTATTTCTTATAGAAACCTTCCACATAAGGTAAGAATATCTCCATTTATAGGGAAGAAACAGCAGTTTTGGCAATTACTTAACATTCTCAAGATTACAAAATATCCCCATTAATTAGATTAAACAATACAAATAGTCCAACATTAAAGACCACAAGAGAGCTTACACCTTATGACTAGGTCATCCTCAACTAGGTTTGGGCAACCATCCAACAATGAAGTGTGACCCCTTAACTTGGGAGAGGAGTCCACATCATGAAAGATGATCATCTTCATTCCAAATCCCTGACACATTTATTTTCCTGATTAAATTTCTGGCACCAATTTCTCTCACCTCTTATCCAGTTAAAAAAGTTAGACTTTCAATGAAAGAGAATAAGTTAGAAGCCAACCTTAAGTTAGCTCCCTCTGTAAAGCAAAAAATAAAGTTTTGTATGCGTGTGTGTGTAGAACAGATTTATAGTTTATGATAATCAATGTGAACTTTAGAGTGGGCTATACCTAAAAAATATTGGTCATAACTGTTTCTATATTCTAACAACAGCAATAGCATGTGCATATCTGCATATTAGAAACATTTAGAAAATGTGTTTATTATCGGGTCAGTGTTTTCCAAATATAATTATACCTACAGTGATTTATTTTTTTCCAAAAATATTTACTCATGTTGCCCTTTTTACTGTAACATTTCATTTATAATTTTGCCTATGACAAGAGGCTAATCATATAAGATAAATTATATTTGAATAAAATATGTTCAATCTTTAAAACAAAGAACCTATGAACACTAAATAAAAGGTCATATAAATTATTTGTGAAGAATATTTTTATTTAGCACTTTATTTTTATTAGCCTTTTACTAATTATTTTAGGATATAGTATTTGGGTCCCTTTTAATTATGTCAAGAGAATATTGTTTTCAGATTTTCAAAGCACATGACTCTGCTTGATCTGATAGACTCCATTTGGTCTTTGGAGATACACTTTCTTGTTTCCAGCATTTATAATCATTCTATTGCCAATAACTATTTAATGTGAAAGTATATATCTATATAGTACTTTAGGGATTGAATAAGATTTACCCATATAAATCACTTAGGTTAATGCCTATAACTTGGTAAGGACTCACTTGACGTTATTGTAGTTGTCATTATTATGCCAAGTTCCATCTCAAATTACTCTGTTTTCCCCTGTTAAATAAGCAATTTCAAATACTTGATGTATAATAATTACTTTCAAATCTGGCTATCAATCAGTATCATTTATCTAGCTTTTAACAAGCAAAGAATCCTAGGTTGTCATTCTCTTTTTTTTTTTTTAGCGGTACGCGGGCCCCTCACCGTTGTGGCCTCTCCCGCTGCGGAGCAAGCACAGGTTCTGGACGCGCCATGCAGGATCCTCCCAGACCGGGGCACGAACCCGTGTCCCCTGCATTGGCAGGCGGATTCTCAACCACTGCGCCACCAGGGAAGCCCCCTAGGTTGTCATTCTTGGGGATAGATTAAGATTGTGTTTGATCCCAAAGTGAAACTGAGCAGGACTCTATGGAACCCTCCCAAATACAAAAGCTTTTCCATGCCCCCTGCTTCTTGTTTGTAAGAAAAAGGCTCCAGCCTCCTAAACCTTCCTCCAGTTCCAAATAGCAGATTCAAATAGTTACTACATAGGACAATAAGGGAAGGCAGAAACAAAGGAAAGGCAGCCAATACACAATACTGAAGTGATGGGGCAGGGTTCCTGGATCCTACTCTAAGGATATACATAAAATCTGATACATACTTCTGAGTTCTTCTACAGAGACTAAGGCCCCCACCTAGGTGGAGGATGGTAACTTCAGGGTGAGCATAAGCGTGTGTACCCCAGACTGGTCAGAACCAGAAGGGTGATGACTGAGATTCCTGGAACACAACCCTGTTACCTCAACACCAACCAATATGAAGAATGTTACACAACAGAAACCCACCCGCCAAATTTGCCTTTAAAAACCTCAAACTTTCCCCTGAAACCCATTAGAGAGTTTGGGTTTTCTGAGCATGAACCATCTCTTCTCCTGGCTTGACCCTGGCAGTAAACTTTTTTTCTGCTCCAAACTCTGATATTTTGTTTTGTTTGGCCTCACTGTTCATCAGGCACATGAACTAGAGTTAAACGACAAAAGGTTGGATATTTAAAAACATGAACTTAAGTTTATTTTGAAAGAGCTGGGCCTCTACTTTTATGGAGCTGCCTTTGTTTTCCATTAGTTTATTTGGATTATCTTATTCAAGGATATAATCTCATTAATATAAGAAATATATCAGTTAATTAATCAATGGTGTTGGAATTGTAGTGTCTGGCTTTCATTGACCAATATGTTTGATAATTGTAAGAATATATGGCCATTGTTACATTTTCAATATTATTCTATTTAATGATTGTTTAAAATTAAGATAAAGTTGTATTTTTATTATTTTATAATATCAAAAGAATATCATTAATAATAAAAATAATTATTTTGACATTATTGTAGCTGAATTATTGGATTTTCTTATGTTTTCTGTTTTTATGTTGCTGTTTTTAACATTAATCTCTCTCCAGGGGCTTCCCTGGTGGGGCAGTGGTTGAGAGTCCGCCTGCTGATGCGGGGGACGCGGGTTCGTGCCCCGGTCCGGGAGGATCCCACATGCCGCGGAGCGGCTGGGCCCGTGAGCCATGGCCGCTGAGCCTGCGCGTCCGGAGCCTGTGCTCCGCAACGGGAGATTTTTATATGTAGTTCTGCTTCTCTTTATTTTTGTTTTTTTTGGAAATATGTACATTATAGTTGAATTTACATTTAAATCTTATTAACCTAAGAATGGCATTTATTGTCTATTTATGTATAATAGAAAAAAAATAATATTAAGTATCTTTTTAAAACATTTATGCTATTTACCAGATTAAAACATCCTCTCTTATCTCTGTTACTATATATTCTGAAGAAAAATTAGAATTGATGAAAACTGTCATAATTGATTACTTTTATATTTTATTTTGTAAAATAATGTATAATACACCATAACCATGAGCAACAAATATATATGTCTCCAAAAACATCACCCTCCCATGCAACCAGAATTTTCCCTAATTAATATAAATTTTTCTTTTAATCTCACACCTAGGGAGGGATATACAATTAAAAACTAAAAATAAGAAGTCACTGAAGACCATAGGAATACATAAATATATATGTAAATTAAATTAAAAAATTTTTTCTTATCAAATGAATAAACACAACACACATTTTGTTTGTCTTCTCAAGTTACTTCCCTTCAGGTTACTTTTCTTCTTTTCTCCTTCCCATGAGCTTAAACTCTTCATTTGTGTAATCTGTATTGTAGTAAGTAACGTCTGCCACAGCTATGGAAGTTGAGCACATAAAACAAGTTGTATCCATAAAGTCTGTGTTGATAATCCCCAAAGAAAGGTTTTTCTTCCTTTTGAATTTGTTTTGATGGAAATATAATTGACATGTGACATTATGTAAGTTTAATGTATACAATATGTTGATTTGATACAGTTACATATTGCAATATACTAAAAACTCTATCATGTCACATAATTATCATTTCTTTTTTAGTGAAGGGAAAAATAAGATCTGGTCTCTTAGCAACTTTGAAGTTTATAATACAGTATTGTTGTCTATATTTACTATGCTGTGCGTTAGATCTCTAGAAATTATTTATCTACTAGTTCCAATTTTGTGTCCTTAAACAACATATCTCTTGTGTATCAACCCCCTTAATTGCCATACAGCTCTTTATTTTTATGAGTTCAGCTTTTTCAAATTCCACATATAAGTGATATCATACAGCAGTTGTCTTTCTCTGACATCTCACTTAGAATAATGTTGTAAGTTCCATCCTTGTCACAAATGGCAAGGTTTCCTTTACGGTGGAAAAATATATTATATATATATTATATATATATATATATATATATATATATATAATATATATATCTCACAAATTCATTATCCATTCATCTGTTGATGGACACTTAAGTTGTTGGTTATTGTGAGTAATTCTACAAGAAGCATGGGAGAATGTATATAATCTTTGATATCCTATTTTCATTTCCTTTGGATAAATATCAGAAGAGGAATTACTAGGTCATCTGTTTGTTCTAATTTTAATTTTTTGAGGAAACTCCATACTGTTTTCCATAGTGGTTAAATGCATGAGACTACTATGCACAATTATAGGCTAACAAATTGGATAACCTAGAGAAAAACAGATAAATTCCTAGAAATACACAACCTACCAAGACTGTATCAGGAAGAAATAGAAAATCTGTATAGGCCAGTAATGAGTAAGTGATTAAATTAGTAATCAAAAATGTTCCAACACAGAAAACCCCAGAACCAGATGGCTTTACTGATGGATTCTACCAAATATTTAAAGAAGAATTAAATCCAATCCTTTTCAAACTTTTCCAAAAAATTGAAAAAGAGGAAATACTTCCAAACTCAGTTTACAAGGTCAGCATTACTCTGATACCAAAGCCAAATAAGAATGCTACAAGAAAAAAAAAAGACAAAAACAAAGAGTATAGATAAATATCCCTAATGAATATATATGAAAAATTCTCAACAAAATATTAGCAAAACAAAATTCAACAACGCATTTAAAGCAGTATATACCATGATCTCTAGTGGGATTAATCTCTCTGATGCAAGGATGTTTTAACATACACAAGTTAGTAAGTGGGATACAACAGATTAATAGAATGAAAGATAAAAATCACATGATCATCTGAATAGATGCAGAAAAGTATTTGACAAAATATAATATTTTTTTTAATGATAACATTCCTCAACAAACTGAGTACAGAGGAAACTTATGTCAACATAATAAAGGTCATGTATGAAAAAACCACAGCTAATATCATACTCAATGGTGAAAATTTGAAAGCTTTTTCTTTAAGATCAGGAACAACACTTTGGTGACCACTCTCACCACTCTTATTTAACATAGTACTAGAAGGTTTAGCTAGGGCAATTAGGCAAAACAAAACAAAACAAAAAAAACCTTATTCAAATCAGAAAGGAAGAAGTAAAATTGTTGTTTTTACAGATTACAGGATGTTATATAAAGAAAATTCTAAAGACTCAACCAAAAATTTGGAACTAATCAATGAATTCAGTAAAGATATAAAATTAACATATAGAAATCAGTTGCGTTTCTATACACTCACAACAAAATATCTGAAAAAGAAATTAAAAAAAAAAAAAACTAATTCACAATAGCATCAAAACCCAAATACTTGGAATAAATTTAATCAAAGAAGTGAAAGAGCTGTACAATAAATTCTATAAGACTTTGATGAAAGAAATGGAAGAAAACAGATGCTAAGATAGTGCATGTTTATGGATTGGAAGAATTAACATTGTTAAAATGTCCATACCACCCAAAACCATTTATAGATTCACTGCAATCCCTTTCAAAATTCCAATGGAATTTTTCTTAGAAATAGAAAAGAAATCCTAATTTTTTTATGGAATCACAAAAGGCCCTGAATAGCCAAAGCCATGCTGAAAAAGAGGACCAAACCAGAGGCATCACACTTCCTGATTTCAAACTACACTACAAAGCTATAGTAATTATAACAGTATGTTACTGGTTTAAAAACAGATACATACATCCTTGAAACAGAACAGAGAGCCCAGAAATAAGCCCCGACATATACAATCAACTAGTATTTGACAAGGGAGTCAAAGAACATTCAATAGGGATAATGTTTTCTACAAATTATGTTGAGAAAAAAAAAGATAAACACATGCAGAAAAATGAAATTGGACCCCTATCTTACACAACTCATAAAAATTAGAGACTTAAACATAATACTTGATACCATGAAATTCCTAGAAGAAAACGTAGGGTAGAAGCTCCTTGACATTCATTTGGGGTAATGATTTTTTTTTTTTTTAACAACACAAAAAACACAGGAAACACAAGGAAAGATAAACAAGTAAGACTCCATCAAACTAAAAAAAATTCTACATAGAAAAAGAAACAATAAAATGAAAAGGCAAGCTATGGAATGGAGAAAATATTTGCAAACCATGTTCTGATAAGGGGTTAATATCCAAAATATATAAATAATTATACAACAATATAAAAAAATAATTAAAATGAGCAGAGGAAGTAAATAGACATTTTTTTTTTCAAAGATGACATACAAATAGGTAACAGGCACAAGAAAGATGCTCAACCTCATTAATCATCAGGGAAATTCAAATCAAAGCCACAATATCACCTCATACCTATTAGAACTGCTGTCATCAGAATAACAAGTGTTGGTGTGGATGTGGAGATAAGAGAAAATGTTTTTTCTTATTAAAATTTGAGAAGGCTTCAGATGAGTTGCCTTTTGAGAGCCTGATAGCTAGCATGATGACATATCAAAGTAGGAAATGCTTCCTCTCTCTAGGAATCTTGGGTAAAAATTTATGATAAAAACCTGTTTACCTAGTCATTATATTGGTTGGATGGGGGATATCTGGTCAAATAAGATCATTTAAGAAAAATTGTCATAAAATTTGAACTGTGGACACATTTTTATTTAATAGTATATATAATGTCAGCCAGGTACAACCTCCTTGATTCTGGTCTTGGTTGTGGTTTACCTAGGTTGAACATGTAATTGCTCTTACAAAGGAGGACAATTATGAATGTAAAAGGAGTGCTAATCAGATTTACAGTAGGAGAAATGACATAAATCAGGACTGTTGTCAGCAAAACTAAATGTAGGGACACATAAATGGTAAGACACCACAATATTTCTTACAGTGTTTTTTTTTTTTTTTTTAAATAAGAGATTGCTAGCTTACAGAAAGAAAAGGCTTTCTCAAAATATTTTGTATCTGCCTTAGTTACGGGCTCAGAGAAGCATGGATTTAAGAAATATTTGTGAATAAATTGATGAATAAATGAAAGAATGAATATTCTCAGTTTGTCTCTAAACCTTCCTTTCTTCAAAATTACCATAAAAAATGTTTAAGGGAAATGAGAAGATTTACAGAGAAAGTAGAACACCATAATTATAGCTCAAAAGATATTAGAGGAAAAATAGAAAATGCTTTGTAATTTACACCTACATTAACTATGAATGTTAACAGATTAGGTGTTCCATTTTTATTCACATAAATAAAAAATGATTTAAATTATTAATAATACTAAGATGAACTAAAAAAGAAAGAATACTGATTTTAGCTAACTATAACGTTTTGACAGAAATGTAGTAAAATTTCTAATAATTTCCATCTTCATATTGTATAAAAATGAAACCTTAAAATAATGTTATAATAATTATTAATTCCCTTGGAATTAATTATGGAACTAATCCTGCTAATATGACTCTCATTAGTACCTCATTTGTTACAATTTCATATATACTATAACATTTGTTAAAGTACCTTGAATATTTAATTAACTGATGTGATTATATAACTTTTTCCCCTTATCATCATAGAGCAGATGGAAAACAGACATTATTTGTGGGTCTATAGTTGCAATTAAATGAATATTTTTAAGGAAAATCATGGAATATGAGAAAAAACAAACTAACTGAGGTGAAAAGTAAAATTTCTTTTCTAAAGGGCTTCTGGAAAACTAATTTGTGTGTTATTTATATAGTAGTGTTATTTAAGATAATTTTCTACTTTTTTTTGAGAATTAATCAACTGTATAGGAGTGTATTTTACTTTACATATAGGAATATGCAAAAAATAACATCTTCTAAGATACAGTGTAATTGAATATATATGAGGGAAATGGAAAATCTGGATTTATGATCTCCATTTAAGTAATATATATATATATATATATATATATATATATATATATATATAAAATGTGACTAGATTAAGTGGGAGGAGGAACAAAAGAATGAAATAGCTTAAATTAAAAGGAAGGCAACAGTGGAAGGTCAGTGCTGAAGTAGGAGCAAGATGAAGAAGAAACAGAGATAAAAAGTGCATAATGAGTTAATGGTGAGGGATAATCTGTGAGCCAATGAGACAAATTTGTTGTAGCTAAAACAAAGAGTAAAACTTAAAAATATCGTTTGTGACTTCTGAATTATTATTTTAAAATTTTTAATTACAATCATTGAGCTTCAGAATTGAAAGCACGATCATTTTTATAATGCTATTTTTCAGCTAGGTACAAATTACTGCTTATTTATAGTTTATCTTAACTGAAGAGGAGAGGTAAATGATAAGAGGTAAGATAATATTTTCACTCCAGAAAATAGATGATGAAATATAGTACTAGATTTAGGAAACTGTTCCTATATTCCACAGTGTACAGGCTTTAGAATATTTAGGAAAGTTCGTGGCAAGTATTACTAATTTAGATGAAAATAACTTCATATACTTTTTGCATGGTGACAGTGGATATATAATATTGTTTCCATAAAGCTTATTTGACTTTTTTTGTACAAGCAAATCAATTCATTATGCCCATTTAAAAAGGGATGATTTAGGGGGCTTCCCTGGTGGCGCAGTGGTTGAGTCCGCCTGCCGATACAGGGGACATGGGTTCGTGCCCTGGCCAGGAGGATCCCACATGCTGCCGAGCGGCTGGGCCCGTGAGCCATGGCCGCTAAGCCTGTGCGTCCGGAGCCTGTGCTCTGTGCTCCGCAATGGGAGAGGCCACAGCAGTGAGAGGCCCGCGTACCGCAAAAAAAAAAAAAAAAAAAAAAAAGGATGATTTAGGCTGAATATTCTGGTTGGGAATATTCATAGCACTAGAAAGGTCAAAGATTAATTTATTTTAATCTAAAGTCTTTCTCTAGAGATGAGCCATGGTCACTGACCTCTTCTACTGATTTATCGGCTTCTTGGATAAGGACATAAAGAGCTTACCTCTGTAATGTGAAGGATATGTAAAGGGGAGAGAGAGAGAAAGAGAGAGAGAGAGAGAGAGAGAGAGAGAGAGAGAGAGCAAATAATGTGTGAAGAGCTCTGAACCAAAAATAAAATGCCAGCTGTGGAGAATGGTGTGTGATGGAACTGGTTTTTGCTCAGATATTTTAAAAGATACCAAGATATTTAGTTGACAGTAGGTTCAATGTGCACTAGCAGGAGGCCACAAATGCCACCCTAAAAGATACTGCATGAGAAGAATTATTGATTTCAGGGGGAAAAAATGACCATAGATAATCTGCAAATAACTGTATCCTAAGATTTGGATGTCACAGTTTAATAAGAGCATGATGAAGTACAAAAGGGTTAAGGAGATAGAAATCTAGAGAGCACATCATAGGAATGATTGAAGCCAATGTGTATATTTGACTTTATGAAGGAAAATTAAAAAGTGAAATAACAGTTAAACTCAAATAGTTAAAATATGAAGGAGGCTTATATTTATTGTATGTATTCTAATAGGAATAATAAGAAATAATCTTTGGAAATTAATGACACATATTTCAATGACAGCATAAGGAAAAACTAGAGTTGTTTCTGAGCAGGATGAATTTCCATATGACATAAAAATATCCCCTGTGTGGAGGCTCTTACACACAGGTTGGATGTTTACTTGCCAAAGATGTCATAGAGCAGGTTCTTCCTTGGTTGGCCCATTTCTTCCCATATTTACCTTTGCATAATTAGAACACTAACAGGTAAAAATTATGCAATAATATTTGATTCCTTGAGATTTTGAGAATGCAAACTGTTATGGATGAAACATTTCTGAAGAAGGAGAAAGTAAGGAGGATGAGGAGTGGGAGAATAAAAATGAGAACAAGAACAAGATCAGGAAGATGAAATAAACCACATTTAAAATAGTTATACATTTTCTGCATTATGTAGAGTGCAACAGGAGAAAAAGGAATGCAAACCTAGACATAGAATTTTTTGGTCAAAAATTATGTGGTCAGAGAACTCAAAGGAGAATGAGTCCATACTCAAATGTGGAAGAAGCCCAGACTAAGACAGTAAAATTCCATTACTTATTTAATTTGTAAGCAATGAACTGATTATGTACCAATTTTGTCATCCAACTTGGTATAGTCCAGTTTAATAAGCTACATGTGAGGAGTGGAGTGTGGGATGAGGATGGTAGTTAAAGAGTTTGGGGTTTCTTTTTGTGATTATGAAAGTGTTCTAAAGTTGACTGTTGTGATGATTGCACATATATGTGAATATAGTAAAAATCATTGCATGGTATACTTTGAATGGATAAATTAATTGGTATGTAAATTATAGCTCAATAAAAACAAATAAATTATATTTACACATGTGTATAAAACTTGACTTTAATAATCGCTTGAATGCATAGCTTATTCCATCTCGTGAACTAAATTTTCTTTTTGAAAATGAGTCATCTTTTAAGCTATATTTTAAATTGTGAAAAATACATTATACAGCTTTATTAAAACCTTCAGATTGCTACTGTAATGATATTTTTGTAAACATTTGTATTATATGATACATGCTATGCTTCATGCTGACATAAATATGGTGAAAAACATTAATAAAGGGTATTTATATGATTGAAACAGAGATGGTGGCACTTTGAATGACTTTGAAGAAAAAAATGAAGTTTTACATTTCCCATGTTTGTGTCTTAATAGTGTATGCATTTATCAACCAGAATTTGATATAATGCTTACATTTTTAAAAATACTTTTATGTGGGGGCAACATTATTATTATTATTATTTTGCAACATTATTTTTGAGATGAGTCTGTGTATTAGTCAGCATTCTCCAGAGAAACAGAATCAATAGAATATATAAAGATATATAGAAAGAGATTTATTTTGAAGGATTGTCTCACATGATTATGGAGGTTGAGAAGTCCCATGATCTGCCCTTGAAAATATAGGACCAAGGGTTTATTTCAGTACAAAACCCAAAGGCCTGAGAACAAGGGGTGGGGTGGGGGGTTAATGATGTAAGTCCCAATCTGAATCCAAAGGCCCAAGAACCAGGCTAATGATGTAAGAGTCCAAGTCTGAGGCCAGAGGCTCTAGAACCAAGAGAGCTGATGTCTGAGGCAGGAGAAGATGGATGTCCTAGTTCAAGCATAAGGCAAATTTGCTCTTCCTCTGCCATTTTGTTTTACCCAGGCCCTCAACTGATTAGATGATGCCCACCTGCATTGGTAAGGGTGATTTTTACTCAGTCTTCCAATTCAAATGCTAATCTTTTCTGGAAACATTCTCATAACAATGTTTTACCAGCTGCATGGGTACCCTTTAGCCCAGTCAAGTTGGCACATATAATTAACCATCAACAGTCTGTGTACTTGTTAAACTTTGTTGTTCATAAGTAAATAAGCTTATGATCATCTCTCTTGAAATGTCATTTTCATCCCCTCTTAAGCAGCAGTTCAGAATCTCTCTGACCCTCCTGCTTTTTATTACATTATAGTCACTTCTGTGAAAACCACCTGTGTAGAGGTTAGAACCTCTCCTCAGACTTATACCATCGGCTTCTCACCTCCTCCCTCAACATTTCTCGGCTAACACAGTGGTCTGGGGAACTACAGGAGTTTCCCTGTCCACCCATATACAACTGATAAGTGATAAGAAACACCTGAAATTCTTAAAAAGTCCTCAAATTCTTGAGTAGCTCACTACCCATAATACTGGCCAACTTATCCTTGCATTGGTTCTCCTTTTTTCCCTCCTTTGCAGTCTTGTGTCCTATACTGTTGATCTTGGGCATCATATTTCCCCAATAAAATCCTCACACCTAGATCCTTTCTCTAGGAAACGAGGGCTAAAACGATTGTTTTTCATACCAAACCTATTCAGGTTTATTACACTAACCTGGTTCTAAGGAAATTCATTCTTGTATGATATTCATTCCATATTCTATTCATTCTATATTCTAATTGATTAAAAAATATGGTTACTTCCTGAGGTTTTTCACATTACTTTTATATAGATGCAATTTTGAAAAAAATTTTCTCATTTTTCTTCAGATTGATTGAGGTATAATTCACATATAACATTATATATATTAGTTTCAGGTGTACAACATAAGGATTCAGTGCTTGAATCATATTGCAAAATGATCAAGTGGCACATATTTTAATATGTCCCTTGACATGAGAAATAGGCATTCGAAAGTAGCATTCTACCAATGACAAAAATAGAGTGGTAGTGCTTTTTAGTAACTTTGTAATATCTATACAAGTACATTATTCCTGTTTACATCCTGTCAGAGAATTTTTGTAAATTTTAATTATGGATAAACAAGAAATGGTTCTACTTTCGGGAAAGCTATTTTTATAAAATTCTTAGTCAGGAAAAGGTCACATATCTACAGTTTATTTATTTATGTATTTATATGTTTATCTAGTACCAAATATTTATGATGTGCCTTCTATTTGCCAGAAACAGTTATCAAATTTTGATGTGCAAATGTAGAATAATTATTTTCTTTAATATTATCATCTGAATAGAAAATACACTCTAAAGTGCATTACTTTGTGAATAAATACATACTAATAAATACATACTAATAAATACATACTAATACATACTAAATACATACTAATACATACTAATGCCTCCCCTCCCACACCTCTTTGGCCACTGATTACCAAAACATCTACACCAATATTGATAGATGAATCCATGAATATGTGGATGGCACTTGCTCAACTGAGCAATCTCAGATTTACAAATCCCTGAACTTTGAAGGAATTTGTAAGCTTTTTAAACAAGATTGGTTCAAGAAATTCTGTAGTAATTACATACTTTGTTTAGTATTTATGTTGCCAGCAGTGAGTACTTTGGTATAACATGTGTCTAACCATTTGAATGATTATATTGAGTAACTACAATTGTCTGGGCAGTTTTAAACACCAATGATTTTTTCAGTATTTTTCTTTTTTTAACATCTTTATTGGAGTATAATTGCTGTACAATGGCGTGTTAATTTCTGCTTTATAACAAAGTGAATCAGTTATACATATACATATATGCCCATATCTCTTCCCTCTTGAGTTTCCCTCCCTCGCACCCTCCCTATCTCACCCCTCTAGGTGGTCAAAAGCACCAAGCTGGTCTCCCTGTGCTATAGGGCTGCTTCTCACTAGCTATCTATTTTACATTTGGTAGTGTATATATGTCAATGACACTCTCTCACTTTGTCCCAGCTTACCCTGCCCCCTTCCTGTATCCTCAAATCCATTCTCTAATAAGTCTGGGTCTTTATTCATGTCTTGCCCCTAGGTTCTCCATGACCATTTTTTTTAGATTCCATATATATGTGTTAGCATTGTGTATTTGTTTTTCTCTTTCTGACTTACTTCAGTCTGTATGACAGACTCTAGGCCCATCCACATCATCACAAATAACTCAGTTTCATTTCTTTTTATGGCTGAGTAATATTGCATTGTATATATGTGCCACATCTTCTTTATCCATTCATCTATTGTTGGACACTTAGGTTGCTTCCATGTCATTGCTATTGTAAATAGAGCTGCAATGAACATTTTGGTACATGACTCTTTTTGAATTATGGTTTTCCAGGGTATATGCCCAGTAGTAGGATTGCTGATTCGTATGGTAGTTCTATTTTTAGTTTTTTAAGAAACCTCCATACTGTTGTCCATAATGGCTGTATCAATTTACATTCCCACTAACAGTG
Organism: Lipotes vexillifer; assembly: GCF_000442215.2. Taxonomy (NCBI): domain Eukaryota; kingdom Metazoa; phylum Chordata; class Mammalia; order Artiodactyla; family Lipotidae; genus Lipotes; species Lipotes vexillifer. The sequence continues at coordinate 481,512 of NW_006794609.1, forward strand.
CAAGAGGTTTCCCTTTTCTCCACACCCTCTCCAGCATTTATGGTTTGTAGATTTTTTGATGGTGGCCATTCTGACTGGTGTGAGATGATATCTCATTTTAGTTTTGCTTTGCATTTCTCTAATGATTAATGATGTTGAGCATTCTTTCATGTGTTTGCTGGCAATCTGTATATCTTCTTTGGAGAAATGTGTGTTTAGGTCGTCTGCCTATTTTTGGATTGAGTTTTTTTTTTTTTTTTTTTGATATTGAGCTGCATGAACTGCTTGTAAATTTTGGAATTAGTCCTTTGTCAGTTACTTCATTTGCAAATATTTTCTCCCATTCTGAGGGTGGTCTTTTTATCTTTTTTATGGCTTCCTTTGCTGTGCAAAAGCTTTTAAGTTTCATAAGGTCCCATTTGTTTATTTTTGTTTTTATTTATATTTCTCTAGGAGGTGGATCAAAAAAGGATCTTGCTGTGATTTATGTCATAGAGTGTTCTGCCTATGTTTTCCTCTAAGAAGTTGATAGATTCTGACCTTACATTTAGGTCTTTAATCCATTTTGAGTTTATTTTTGTGCATGGTATTAGGAAGTGTTCTAATTTCATTCTTTTACATGTAGCTGTCCAGTTTTCCCAGCACCAATTATTGAAGAGGCTGTCTTTTCTCCACTGTATATTATTACCTCCTTTATCAAAGATAAGGTGACCATATGTTCATGGGTTTATCTCTGGGCTTTCTATCCTGTTCCATTGATCTATATTTCTGTTTTTGTGCAAGTACCATACTGTCTTGATTACTCTAGCTTTGTAGTGTAGTCTGAAGTCAGGGATTCTGATTCCTCTAGCTTGGTGTTTCTTTCTCAAGATTGCTTTGGCTATTCGAGGTCTTTTGTGTTTCCGTACAAATTGGGAATTTTTTTGTTCTAGTTCTGTGAAAAATGCCAGTGGTAATTTGATAGGGATTGCATTGAATCTGTAGATTGCTTTGTGTAGTATAGTCATTTTCAGTATTTATTTTACACTTTGAAATGGACACCTGAGCAAATTTTAGAATATATGAATTAAATTCAATTGTATGGATTAGTGTTATATGTAAGGTTTACTGATTGAGTGATTTAAGTAATGTCCAGTGTAAGGCTTTTTTTAAATAAAATTAGGTTAGATTTATATGTTAAAAACTTAGGGCTCAATTTTGACATTCATCAGTTGATGCAAACTCAGGTTTCTTCCATATCTTAGCTATTGTAAATGATGCTGCTCTAACCATTAGGGTACATATATCTTTTTGAATTCGTGTTTTCCTTTTCTTTGGATATATACCCAAAAGTAGAATTGCCAATCACATGGTAGTTGTATTTTTAGCTTTTTGAGGAATCTCCATACAGTTTTCCATAGTCGTTGCACCAATTTACATTCCCACCAACAGTGTACAAGTGTTCTCTTTTCTCCATAACCTCCACAACATTTATTATTTGTAGACTATTTGATTATACCATTTTACAGGTGTAAAATGATATCTCATTGTGGTTTTAATTTGCATTTCTCTGATAATTAGTGATGTTGAGCATCTTTACATGTGCCTATTGACCATCTGTATACTTCTTTGGAAAAATCTCTATTAAGGTTGTGTATCCATTTTTGTTATTAAGTTGTCTGAGCTGTTTATATACTTTTGATATGAAACCATATCCATCATATCATTTGCAAATATTTTCTCCCATTCAGTAGTTTGTCTTTTCATTTTGTTGATGGTTTCCTTTTCTGTGCAAGAGCTTTTACCTTTAACTAGGTCCCATTTTCTTAGTTTTTGCTTTTGTTTCCTTTGCCATAGGAGGAGACAGATCCAAAAAAATTATTGCTACAATTTATGTCAAATAATGTTCTGCCTATGATTTCTTGTAGGAGTTTTATGATTTCTGGTCTTGCATTTAAGTCAATCCATTTTGAGTTTAATTTTTTGTATGGTGTGAGAAAATGTTTTAATTTCATTTTTTCTATGTAGCTATCAAGTTTTCTCAGCTCTATTTGTTGAAGAGACTGTCTTTTCTCCATTGTATATTCTTGTCTCCTTTGTCATAGATTAATTGACATAAGTGCATGTGTTTATTTCTGGGTTCTCTATTCTGTTCCATTGATCTACTGTAGCTTTATAGTTCATTCTGAAGTCAGGTACATGATATCTCTAGCTTTGTTCTTTTTTCTCAAGATGGCTTTGGCTTATCAGGTCTTGTGCAGTTCCATATAAATTTCAGGATTATTTGTCTTATTCTGTGAAAAATGACATGGATATTTTGATAAGTATTGCACTAAAAGTGTAGATTGCTTTGGATATTATGGATATTTTAACATTATTAATTCTTCCAACCCATGAATATGGGGTATCTTTGCATTTCTTTGAATCCTCTTCAACTTCCTTCATCAACGTTTTATAGATTTCAGAGTATAGGTCTTTCACTTTCTTGGTTAACTTTATTTGTAAGTATTTTACTCTTTTCAATGCAATTTTAAATGGTATTGTTTTCTTGCTTTCTCTTTCTGATAGTTCATTATTACTGTATTGAAATACAAGAGACTTCCTTATATTAACCTTATATTCTGCAACTTTACTAAATTAATTTATTAGTCCTAATAGTTTTTGGTGGAGACTTTAGGGTTTTCTATACATAGTATCATGTCATCTTCAAATAGTGACTTTTTTACTTCTTGTCTTCCAATTTGGATGTCTTTTATTTCTTTTTCTTGTCTGATTGCTGCAGCTAGAACTTTCAATACAATGTTAAACAGAAGTGTTGAGGGGGACATCCTTGTCTTGTTCCTGATTTTAGAGGAAAATCTTTCAGCTTTTCAAAATTGAGTATGATGTTAGCTATGGGTTTGTCATAAATGGCCTTTATTGTGTTGATGTATGTTCCCTCTATACTAACTTTCTTGAGACATTTTATCATGAATGGATGTTGAATTCTGTCAAATGCTTTCTTCTGTGTCCAGTGAAAATCATGTGATTTATTCTTCCTTATTAATGTGGTGTATACAGTGATTGATTTGCAGATGTTGCACCATTCTCACAATATTGGAATAAATCCCACTTGATCATGGTATATGATCCTTTTTATATATTGTTGAAATTTGTTTGTTGATATTTTGTTGAGGATTTTTGCATAGCTATTCTTCAGAACTATTGACCTGTAATTTTTTTTTTTTTTCGTTTTTTTTAGTATCATTGTTGGGCTTTGGTATCAGGGTAATTGTGGCCTTGTAGAATGAATTTGAGAATGTTCCTTACTCTTTAATTTTTGGAATAGTTTGAGAAATATAGTATAGCTCTTCTTTATATGTTTGGTAGAATTATCCTGTGAAGGCAACTAGTCCTAGACTTTTGTTTGGTTGGAGTTTTTTATTATAAATTCAATTTCACTGTTCAAATAGTCTATTTGAACCTGATTTATTCTTGGAAGAATGTATGCTTCTAGAAAGTTAGCCATTTCTTCTAGGTTGTCCAATTTGTTGACATTTAACTGTTTGTAGTATTCTCTTACAATTTTTTCGTTTTTGTTTTTGTATCTCTGTGGTATCAGTTGTTATGTCTCCTCTCTCGTTTTTAATTTATTGGTGTTCTCTCTTTTTTCCTTAATGAGTCTGGCAAAGCTATCAATTTTGTAGAACTTTTCAAAAAACAGCTCTTCGTTTCATTGATCTTTTCTATTGTTCTTTTTTTTTCAGGGCCATATTTCATTTACTTCCTCTCTGATCTTTATTTTTTCCTTCCTTTTGTTGACCTGGGCTTTGTTTGTTCTTTTTCTAATTACTCTAGATGGTAGGTTAGGTTGTTTAGCTGAGATTTTTCTCGTTTCTTGAGGTAGGCTTGTATTGTTATAAAATTCCCTCTTAGAACTGCTTTTGCTGCATCATAGATTTTCAAAAGTTGTGTTTTTATTTTTATTTGTCTTGAGGTATTTTCTATTCTTCTTGATTTCATCATTGACCCATTGTTTTTTTCATTTGAAACAAATTCTTCTGTTTTCCCATTTTGCTTAACTTTCTCTGTTTTTATGAAACAAGGTGAAACACTTAACCTATTCCAGTCTTGAAGTGTTGTCTTGTGTGGGAGCATTTTGATACAGTCTGCAAGTGTCCAAGGGCTTTGTTGTGAGAGCTGGCTCTGACATGAAAAGAAGTCATGTCTTCCCCTGGGGGTATGCTGACAGCTATCAACTTGGTAAGATGTGGGGATGGAGATGGAGTGGCTAGAGCCAGAGTTAGGTATAAGCCAGGGTTTCTTCTCTGCTCAGTGGCCTTTAATTGGGAACAAGGTTGGGTACCAAGTTACTGGAGAAGCACCTTAAGTGTGAGTTCCAAGCTGCTCTGCTACCTTTAAGTGTGTACTCTCCACTCTTCTAGCATTGACACCTTTATTCTAGAAGGGAGCAGTGCTGGAGCACACGGTGTGGGCCAGGACACATGGTAGGACAGTACCGGCACACCAGTTCCTAATTGCTCCAGATCTGCTGCCAGCACAGGCACTTGTAATGGCTCCCCTTGCTCCATCTGGTTCCCATTCCAGGCCCAAGCTGGCCTCCATTCCCCCCACAACTGTGCACTCTCCTCAGCTATGGCAGCCTTTGTTGTTATGTGGAGTTTTGCCATGGACTAAGAGGGACCCAAGTGGGTGCTTGGCTCAGGCTGTGGCATGCACTGGGGTGGTCATAGGAAACCAGACAGAGACTTGGGCAGTTTAAATCTGCTTCCTTCACCTTGTTTTGGGAGCAAGCATGCATGTGTGTGCTCTTCATGGGCAGAGTTTAGGTTTCTTTCAGCCCCAATCTAAGTCCCACTGGATTTTCCACTAGCTTAGGGGACTCCTTCTCCAGGTGTTAGACTCCAGAGCTAGGGCCCCCAAAATGTGGTCCAAACAGCTACCTCCCCAGAGAGGATTTCTGAGCCTGTGTAATTCCTCTTCACTTTCTAGGGGAAGAGGTCCCATCCTGAAACCTTCTCTTCCCTTCCAATCCAAATGTGTGAATCTTTCTTACAGCCTTCATTTTATGAGTCTTTCCACCAGTCACCAGATTGCTTTTAGTGAGAATTGCTCCAATTGTAGAATTATTATTATTATTATTATTTTTTTTTCTTGCGTTATGCGGGCCTCTCACTGCTGTGGCCTCTCCCATTTGCGGAGCACAGGCTCCGGACGCGCAGGCCCAGCGGCCACGGCCCACGGGCCCAGCCGCTCCGCGGCACGTGGGATCCTTCCGAAACGGGGCACGAACCCGCGTCCCCTGCATCGGCAGGCGGACCCTCAAGCACTGCGCCACCAGGGAAGCCCCGTAGAATTATTTTTGATGTGTTCATCTGGAGGACGTGAGCTCTGCATCCTCCTACTCTGCCATTTTGATCTCCTGTCTATGTTATATATATATTACCATAATAAAAAAAAATTAAGGGTCAGTGTTTATATTAAAATAACATCAGACAGAAACGAGGGGAAAATGATGGAAGAGTAAGACACGGAGATCACCTTATTCCCTACAGATAAACCAGAAATACATCTACACGTGGACCAACTCCTACAGAACACCTACTGAACGCTGGGTAGGGCAAAGAAAAAAGAATAAACAGAGACAAAAGGATAGGGATGGGACCTGCACCAGTGGGAGGGAATTGTGAAGGAGGAAAGGTTTCCACACACTAGGAAGCCCTTTCATGGGAGGAGACTGCGTGTGGCGGAGGGGGGAAGCTTTGGAGGGGCAGAAGAGAGCACAGCAACAGGGGAGCAGAGGGCAAAGTAGAGAGATTTCCACACAGAGGATTGGTGCCGACCAGCACTCACCAGCCCAAGAGGCTTGTCTGCTCAACCGCTGGGGCAGGCGGGGCTGGGAGCTGAGGCTTGGACATCGGTCGGAGCACAGGGAGAGGACTGGGGTTGGCGGCATGAACACAGACTGCAAGGGGTTATTGCATCACAGTTAGCCAGGAGGGAGCCCGGAGAAATGTCTGGACCTGCCAAAGAGGCAAGAGACATTTTCTTCCAGGTTTGTTTCCTGGTGCACAAGGAGAGGGGATTAAGAGCGTTGCTTAAAGGAGCTCCAGAGACAGCCGCGAGCCGTGTTTAAAAGTGCAGACCCCAGAGACCAGCATGAGATGCTAAGGCTGCTGCTGCTGCCACCAAGAAGCCTGTGTGCAAGCCCAGGTCACTATTCACATCCCTCTTCCAAGGAGCCTGTGCAGCCCATCACTGCCAGGGTCCCGGGATCCAGGGACAAATTCCCCAGGAGAATGCATTGAGTGCCTCAGGCTGGTGCAACGTCACGCTGGCCTCTGCCACTGCAGGCTTGCCCCGCACTCTGTACCCCTCCTTCCCCCCGGCCTGAGTGAGCCAGAGTCCCCGAAGCAGGAGCTTCTTTAACTGCGTCCTGTCTGAGAGAAGAACAGAAGCCCTCCAGTGACCTACATACAGAGGTGGGGCCAAATGCAAAGCTGAGGCTGGGGAGCTGTGAGAAAAAAGAAGAGAAAGGGAAATCCCACCCAGCAGCCTCAGAAGCAGCAGATTATGTTATGTTTTATGTTATCATCTTTCTTTCTTTCTTTCTTTCCTTCCTTCCTTCTCTTATTCTTTCCTTCTTTCCTTCCTCCTTCCCTTCCTCCCTCCCTCCCTCCATCCCTCCCTCCTGCCCCCTTCCTTTTCTTCCTTCCTTTCTTCCTTCCTTCCTTCCTTCCTTTCTTTCTTTCTTTCTTTCTTTCTTTCTTTCTTTCTTTCTTTCTTTCTACTTTTTCTCCCTTTTATTCTGAGTCATGTGGATGAAAGGCTCTTGGTGCTGCAGTTAGGAGTCAGTGCTGTGTCTCTGGGGTGGGAGAGCCAACTTCAGGACACTGGTCCACAAGAGACCTCCCAGCTCCACATAATATCAAATGGCGAAAATCTCTCAGAGATCGCCATTTCAACTTCAACACCCGGCATCACTCAACGACCAGCAAGCTACAATGCTGGACACCCTATGCCAAACAAATAGGAAAACATTAGCAGAGAGACTGCCTAAATTCATAATAAGTCCACAGACACCCCAAAACATACCACCAGATGTGGACCTGCCTACCAGAAAGGCAATATCCAGCTTCATCCAGCAGAACACAGGCACTAGTCCCTTCCACCAGAAAGCCTACAAAACCCACTGAACCAACTTTAGCAACTGGACAGAGACACCAAAAACACTGGGAACTATGAACCTGAACACTTCAAAAAGGAGACCCAAAACAGTAAGATAAGCAATATGAGAAGACAGAAAAACACACAGCAGATGAAGGAGCAAGATAAAAACCCACCAGCCTACAAATGAAGAGGAAATAGGCAGTCTACCTGAAAAAGAATTCAGAATAATGATAGTAAAGATGATCCAAAATCTTGGAAATAGAATAAAGGAAATGCAAGAAACATTTAACAAGGACCCAGCAGAAGAACTAAAGATGAAACAAGCAAAGATGAACAACACAATAATTGAAATTATAAATACTCTAGAAGGGATCAATAACAGAATAACTGAGGCAGAAGAACGGATAAGTTACATGGAAGATAAAATAGTGGAAATAACTACTACAGAGCAGAATAAAGAAAAAAGAATGAACAGAACTGAGGACAGTCTCAGAGACTTCTGGGACAACATAAAATACACCAACATTCGAATTATACGGGTTCCAGAAGAAGAAGAGACAAAGAAAGGGACTGAGAAAGCATTTGAAGAGATTATAGTTGAAGACATGCCTAATATGGGAAAGGAAATAGTCAATCAAGTCGAGGAAAAACAGAGTCCCATACAGGATAAATCCAAGGAGAAATACGCCAAGACACATATTAATCAAACTGTCAAAAATTAAATACAAAGAAAACATATTAAAAGCAGCAAGGGATAAACAACAAATAACACACAAGGGAATCCCCATAAGGTTAACAGTTGATCTTTCAGCAGAAACTCTGCAAGCCAGAAGGGACTGGCAGAACATATATAAAGTGATGAAGGAGAAAAAACAGCAAACAAGGTTACTCTACCCAGCAAGGATCTCATTCAGATTTGATGGAGAAATTAAAATCTTTAAAGACAGGCAAAAGCTGAGAGAGTTCAGCACCACCAAACCAGCTTTAAAACAAATGCTAAAGGAACTTCTCTAGGTAAGAAATACAAGAGAAGGAAAGACCTACAGTAATGACACAAAACGATTAATAAATGGGAAGAGGAACATACCTATCAATAATTACCTTAAAAGTAAATGGACTAAATGCTCCCACCAAAAGACACAGACTGGCTGAATGGTTACAAAAACAAGACCCATATATATGCTGTCTATAAGAGACACACTTCAGACTTAGAGACACATACAGACTGAAAGTAAGGGGATGGAAAAAGATATTCCATGCAAATGGAAACCAAAAGAAAGCTGGAGTAGCAATTCACATATCAGACAAAAGAGTCTTTAAAATAAAGACTGTCAGAAAAGACAAAGAAGGAAACTACATAATGATCAAGGGATCGATCCAAGAAGAAGATATAACAATTATAAATATTTATGCACCCAACATAGAAGCACCTCAATACATAAGGCAAATACTAACAGCCATAAAGGGGGAAATTGACAGTAACACATTCATAGTAGGGGACATTAATATCCCACTTTCACCAATGGACAGATCATCCAAATGAAAAGAAGTATGGAAACAGAAGCTTTAAATGATACATTAAATAAGATGGACTTAATTGATATTGATAGGACATTCCATCCAAAAACAACAGAATACACACTTTTCTCAAGTGCTCATGGAACATTCTCAAGGATAGATCATATCATGAGCCACAAATCAAGCCTGGGTAAATTTAAGAAAATTGTAATTGTGTCCAGTATCTTTTCTGACCACAACGTTATGACACTAGATATCAATTACAGGAAAAGATCTGTAAAAAATTCAAATCCCTGGAAGCTAAACAATACACTACTTAATAACGATGTGATCACTGAAGATATCAAAGAGGAAATCAAAAAAGACCTCGAAATAAATGACAATGGAGACACGACAACCCAAAATTTATGGGATGCCACAAAAACAGTTCTAAGAGGTAAGTTTATAGCAGTATAATTCTACCTTAAGAAACAGGAAACAACTTGAATAAACAACGTAACATTGCACCTAAAGCAATTAGAGAAAGAAGAACAAAAACATCCCAAAGTTAGCAGAAGGAAAGAAATCATAAAATCAGATCAGAAATAAATGAAGTAACTGATGACAAAGATCAATAAAACTAAAAGCTGGTTCTTTGAGAAGATAAACAAAATAGATAAACCATTAGCCAGACTCATCAAGAAAAAAGGGAAAAGACTCAAATCAATAGAATTAGAAATGAAAAAGTAGAAGTAACAACTGACACTGCAGAAATACAAAAGATCATGAGAGATTACTAAAAGAAACTCTATGCCAATAAAATGGACAACCTGGAAGAAATGTACAAATTCTGAGAAATGCACAACCTGCCAAGACTGAATCAGGAAGAAATAGAATATATGAACAGACAAATCACAAGCACTGATATTGAAACTGTGGTTGAAAAATCTTCCAACAATCAAAAAACCCAGGACCAGATGGCTTCACAGGTGAATTCTATCAAACATTTAGAGAAGACCTAACACCTATCCTTCTCAAACTATTCCAAAATATAGCAGAGGGAGGACCACTCCCAAACTCATTCTACAAGACCACCATCACCTTGATGCCAAAACCAGACAAGTATGTCACAAAGAAAGAAAACTACAGGCAAATAACACTGATAAACATAGATGCAAAAATTCTTAACAAAATACTGGAATACAGAACCCACCAGCATATTAAGAGGATCATACACCATGATCAACTGTGGTTTATTCCAGGAATGCAAAGATTCTTTAATATACACATATCAATCAACGTGATACACCATATTAGCAAATTGAAGGAGAAAAAACAAATGATCATCTGAATAGATGAAGAGAAAGATTTCGACAAAATTCAACACACATTTATGATAAAAACTCTGAAGAAAGTAGGCATACAGGGAACTTTTCTCAACAAAATAAAGGCCATATGTGACAAGCCCACAGCCAACATTCCTCAATGATGAAAAACTGAAAGCATTTCCACGAAGATCAGGAACAAGACAGGGTTGCACACTCTCACCACTCTTATTCAACATAGTTTTGGAAGTTCTAGCCACAGCAATCAGAGGGTAAAACGAAATAAAAGGAATCCAAATCAGAAAAGAAGAAATAAAGCTGTCACTATTTGCAGATGACATGATACTATACATAGAGAATCCTAAAGATGAAACCAGAGAGCTACTAGAGCTAATCAATGAATTTGGTAAAGTAGCAGGGTACAAAATTAATGTACAGAAATATCCGGCATTCTATACACTAGTGATGAAAAATCTGAAAGTGAAATTAAGAAAACACTCCCATTTACCATCGCAAGCAAAGAATAAAATATATAGGAATAAACCTACCTAAAGAGACAAAAGACCTGTATGCAGAAAATTATAAGACACTGATGAAGGAAATTAAAGATGATACAAATAGATGGAGAGATATACCATGTTGTTGGATTGGAAGAATCAACATTGTGAAAATGACTCTACTACCCAAAGCAATCTACAGATTCAATGCAATCCCTACCAGACTACCACTGGCATTTTTCACAGAACTAGAACAAAAAATTTCACAATTTGTATGGAAACACATAAGAATGTGAATAGCCAAAACTATCTTGAGAACAAAAAAATGGAGCTGGAGTAATCAGGCTCCCTGACTTCAGACTATACTACAAAGATACAGTTATCAAGACAGTATGGTACTGACACAAAAACAGAAAGATAAGTCAATGGAACAGGATAGAAAGCCCAGAGGTAAACCCACACACATATGGTCACCTTATCTGTGATAAAGGAGGCAGGAATGTACAGTGTAGAAAGCATAGCCTCTTCAATAAGTGGTGCTGGGAAAACTGTACAGCTACATGTAAAAGTATGAGAGTAGATGACTCTCTAACACCGTACACAAAAGTAAGCTCAAAATGGATTAAAGACCTAAATGAAAGGCCAGAAACTATCAAACCCTTAGAGGAAAACATAGGTAGAACACTCTATGACATAAATCACAGCAAGATCCTTTTTGACCCACCTCCTAGAGAAATAGAAATAAAAACAAAAATAAACATATGTAACATAATGAAACTTCAAAGCTTTGGCACAGCAAAGGAAACCATAAGGAAGACCAAAAGACAACCCTCAGAATGGGAGAAAATAGTTGCAAATGAAGCAACTGACAAAGGATTAATCTACAAAATTTATAAGCAGCTCATGCAGTTCAATAACAAAGAAAACAAATAACCCAATCCAAAAATGGGCAGAAAACCTAAATAGACATTTCTCCAAAGAACATATGCAGACTGCCAACAAACACATGAAAGAATTCTCAACATTATTAATCATTAGAGAAATGCAAATCAAAACTACAGTGAGATACCATCTCACACCAGTCAGAATGACCATCATCAAAAAATCTAGAAACAATAAGTGCTGGAGAGGGTGTGGAGAGAAGGGAACACTCGTGGCCTGCTGGTGGGAATGTGACTTGGTACAGCCACTATGGAGAACCGTATGGAGGGTCCTTAAAATCTACAAATAGGACTACCATATGACCCAGTAATCCCACTATTGGGCATATACCCTGAGAAAACTATAATTCAAAAAGTGTCATGTACCAAAATGTTCATTACAGCTCTATTTACAATAGCCAGGACATGGAAACAACCTAAGTGTCCATCATCAGATGAATGGATAAAGAAGATGTGGCACATATATACAATGCAATATTACTCAGCCATAAAAAGAAATGAAATTGAGCTATTTGTGGTGATGTGGATGGACATAGAGTCTGTCATACAGCGTGAAGTAAGTCAGATAGAGAAAAACAAATACCGTGTGCTAACACATATATATGGAATTTAAGAAAAAAAAACAGTCATGAAGGACCTAGGGGTAAAACAGGAATAAAGACACAGACCTACTAGGGAGTGGACTTGAGGATATGGGGAGGGGGAAGTGTAAGCTGTGGCAAAGCAAGAGAGTGGCATGGACATGTATACACTACCAAACGTAAAATAGATAGCTAGTGGGAAGCAGCCCAATAGTACAGGGAGATCAGCTCAGTGTTTTGTGACCACCCAGAGGGATAGGATAGGGAGGGTTGGAGGGAGGGAGATGCAAGAGGGAAGAGATATGGGAACATATGTATATGTATAACTGATTCACTTTGTTATAAAGCAGAAACTAACGCACCATTGTAAAACAATTATACTCCAATAAAGATGTAAAATAAATAAATAACATCAGGCAAGAAATAATCTAACATCTGAATGTGAAATTAAAATATAATTTTAATGGGGATTTTTCAATGATTTTTTTTGTTTCATGAAAAAAAAATAAAGTTTTAAATATGTACTTTCCCCCCTTCTTGAATGTTTTCTTAATGGAAAAGAATACAAATTCCTTTTTTATTATTTAATTGTCTAAGAAGAGTCAATTTCTAAGCAGATTTTAAAATACTAATTAAAATGATTTTACTTATTGTGATTTGTATTCTAAGCTACAAAGCTTACCCATTCTTTTTTGTAAACTGAATAAACAAGACCTTTTAGTATATACTAAAATATTATAAGACACTGTGATTAACAAAAATATTTTATCTTGAACACTAAGTATATTAAACAGGCTGTAAAATTGTGAATCATATTCATATAGTATTAAATCAATTTTTCTTTCTTCAGCTTTCGTGTAAGTCAATTTGTATAGCATTTATCCTTTTTTTCTTTTCTTTTTTTTTTTTTTTTTTTTGTGGTACACGGGCCTCTCACTCTTGTGGCCTCTCCTGTTGCAGAGCACAGGCTCCGGACGTGCAGGCTCAGCAGCCATGGCTCACGGGCTCAGCCACTGGGCGGCATGTGGGATCTTCCCAGACTGCTGCACGAACACATGTCCCCTGCATCAGCAGGCAGACTCGCAACCACTGCGCCACCAGGGAAGCCTAGCATTTATCCTTAAATGAGATTAATGTGAGTGAAAAATTTGTTTTCCTTAGAGTAGTTTTTTTCCTTAAAGCTTCTCCTTTACTTGGATTTATAGAAACAAAGAGTCAATATGTATTTAAATTATCCCCATTCCTATTATACTTTTAAAGACTCTCTGATTTTGGAGAGATTTTTGCTTGAAGAAAAGTGTACAAGAGTTGAGAAGACGAAATAATAGCTCCAGTTATCTGTGGTGCAGACGTGTGAATTCATCAATCAGAAGACTGGTACCTTAGAAACATATAAATGTCAGCAGGGTTCTATACTGATGAACTGGCATGACACTAGTTTGTCATTTTTTTCATATTCAGGTTTAATACATGAGTTTACACCCCGGTATATGATTTAATAGATCTAATTTACAATGTGCATATACACAAATATTTTCACTCTAAATTTATATTTGATTTAAAAAGTTGGTAAATATAAATCTTAGGAATATTGCATTTTTTTTCCTTAAATAGTGTTGTTTATTGTCCTGTCAGTTGGTAAACTCATTGTACTGGAGAACAAAGTTGTAATTGAGACTCATTATCTTGTCTTCATTATTGGAGAACAATTTTTACTGTGTTTGTTCAAAAAAAGGATGCAGACTTAGCAAAGATCACCCTTTTCTATTCAACAGGACCATTTGCTGAAATAAATGCTTCTCTATTCAATGTTGCTTGCATTGCGACCATTAAGGTTTACTTTTTCTAAAGTTCCACTGCTGTCTATAAGTTGATTTTGTTACATTAGTTGTTCTGAAAACACATGTTGAAAAAACGTTGACATTTAACCGAAAATACTTTCTTTGTAGAGCTTTGCTTCACCACCAAGCCTGTTGTACACAAGTCGTGGCTATTTCTGGATCATTTTATAGATTCTGGAATGGTAGGATTGCTGCTCTTGGGAAATAGTTTTCAAGTAGGGTTTTGCAATCAGATGTACTCCATAATGTTCTGAATATTCAGTCGATAATTGTGCATTTTTTGAATAAGACCTTTATATATTAATAGGAATAGGCAAGTTATTGGAATTGTAGAAAACCAGGTGCAGACATCTATACCAATATTTAGGAGGAAATGCTTGCAGCATTCTAATAAAACCTCTAGGACTGTTATGAAAGTTAAGCAGGATGCTCTAAAATTGAAAGGCATTATTAAAAGACCTAGCAAAATAATGACATTAAATAAGAATTTTGCAGATATTCATTCTTCTGTTTGCCCTTGTAGCAACACTATCTCCCAGAAAGTCAGATAAGAAACCTCAGTTATTTTTTACTCCTATTTCTCCTCTTCTCCCTTTCTCTACCATATTCAATAAATTGCTCAATCATTTGTGTCTTTGTGTAAAATATCCTTCTAGCATCCTCTTCTTTCATTCTATTCTGAACACCACTGCTTTAATACATACGTTTAGCATTTAACACTTGGACCATTTTATCCTCTCCACATTATTATTTGCTTTCAAATTCTTGTCCTCAATCTATTCTTTATCCTTGTAAAATAGTTAATATTATAGAATAAAAAAATCATTATCCTTCCTAGTTGAAAAAAAAAGTTGTCTCCCTCTAGTCATTACAAAATAAAATACAATGTTCTTAACGTAACATAAAGCATTGTAATTTTTTAAAATATCTTTATACTTGACTGATAGTTTGGAGGGACATAAAATTCTTGGTTGGAGCTAATTTTATTTCAGAGTTCTTTTTTTTTAATATAAATTTATTTATTTATTTATTTTTGGCTGTGTTGGGTTTTCATTGCTGCACATGGGCTTTCTCTAGTTGCAGGGAGCAGGAGTTACTCTTCATTGTAATAAGTGGACTTCTCATTGTTGTGACTTCTCTTATTGTGGAGCATGGGTTCTAGGTGTTCAAGTTTCAGTAGTTGTGACATGTGGGCTCTACAGTGCAGGCTCAGTAGTTGTGGTGCACGGGCTTAGTTGCTCCACGACATGTGGGATCTTCTGGACCAGGGCTTGAACCCATGTCCCCTGCATTGGCAGGCAGATTCTTAACCACTGCATCATCAGGGGAGTCCCTGAAACATTATAACTAATGTGACTAAAGACCACTTATTGACCCACCTCTCATTCCATACCCCATGGGTAACTTAAATTCCAGTAACAACTTTTCTGCTCTTTTAATATTCTTTCAGCTTGGAATAGCTTTCATCCCAAGGTAGAATTGTGAAATCCTAGTGTGTGGCACTCAAATCAAATAGTCCATCTTTCTAATCTTCAGCCTAGCAGTCCAATTTTCCCTTTGTCTAATAGATTGATTCTATTTTTATTTCCTCATAAGATATATAGATATTTGGTTATTTAAAAACTGCTGATCTAATTGATTTGCCCAGTACTTCCATAAAATAGAAGTACATTTAAATTTTGTTAAATAACTATTGAATAATAGAATTATTATTATTCTAAATCAGTAATGAAAACAATTTTATTAATAATAACTGATCTGTGTAATATGTGTTATATTATAGAAGATATTGAAGCATTTTATATATTAGTTTATTCAGTCATTACAACAACACTAGGATAATATTTTTGTCCCTGTTTTTCAGATGTAGAAAACTGGAAACAAAGTTTAAATACTTTACTGAAATCTCAGATAAAGTGCCAGAGTAGTATTTGAACCTGGACATTTATACTCTAGAAACCATATTCTCAATTACTACTGTTACTATGAGATAGGTAATTTTTAAAATTTCTTGTTTTTCCAACAACATATATCTATTTATTTTTCATAATTGGGGAATACTTTATTTTATTTTTTGAATTTTTTAAGATGAGGTACCACCTTCTTTATTTTAAATTGTCCAGAATTATTGAAGAATATTTTCTGTTATCATAAATTCTCCTTACAATACAATTTCTTGGCTTTGTCTATAATTGAAAACTGTTTTATAATGCTACACTAAATTCCCTATTTTTGGGAGTCCTAGTGCTCAAATATTTTTAATCTAGTCAGTTAAAATCTAAAGAAGTGAACACTGACATTTGCTTTGGAATAGATCTTATAACATTCAAACACTGATGAGTTTCAGAAGAACAACATTGCCAACATTTAAATAAAGAGAATCACTCATTGCCCATATGCTAGGAGCTCAGCTGAACTAGGA
This sequence comes from Lipotes vexillifer, assembly GCF_000442215.2. Classification (NCBI taxonomy): domain Eukaryota; kingdom Metazoa; phylum Chordata; class Mammalia; order Artiodactyla; family Lipotidae; genus Lipotes; species Lipotes vexillifer. The sequence goes on from NW_006794609.1 coordinate 497,744, forward strand.
GACAGAGCTGAACTGCCAGGCTTCAGAGCAGCCAATTAAAGCAGCAAGCCAAAAAAGAAAGAGATAGGCCTTTAATCACTTACCGCTATAGCTTAAGCAAGAGTCTAAAAGCTGAGAAAGTGTTGACTCTCCCCACATTCCAAGTTCCTGCATAGAATGGTGGACAGTGGAGGGTCAGGTGGATCATCACAGATGTGGGAGTCATCTTGTGATTGAAGGAGACTTAAAAGGATCAGGCAGTTTTACGGACTTTGCGGTAAAAGGGGAGTGTGAGGAGGGGGGAGCTAAGAGTGGAAAAGTACTGGTGCTGAGTAAGAGGAGGAGAACAGTATCCATGTTTTCCCTTTTCTCCCCAAAAAGGAGGACTTGGACAGAGGTGCTTAAAAAAGACCTCTGGGCAGAAAAGCAAAGAAGAAATGAAAATAAAAGAAAAGAGAATAAAGGAAAAGAAAAGAAAAAGACCTCTGCAAAAAGTCTCAAATAAAGAGACATAGGAATGAAGGCACCAGGGCTGGGAGTGTGGGAAGCATGACCAACCAGGGGGCCCTGAGTCCTTGACTGCAATGCACGGGTAGTGCAACAAATCTGCTGTGGGGGAGGCTGATTTCCCCTTGAAGTCTGGCAGGCAAAGACTTTCAAACTGCCTATAGTTAGACCTGAAAAATCACATGTAGGGATTAACCAGGAGCTGGATTCCTCATGGTAGTAAGGAGAGTAATAATAGCATAAACTCATGCATTACTCATCATACTCCAGGTATTGTCTTAAGCATTTCAATTATATTAACTCCTTTAGTCCTTTTTACAACTCTTCAAGTGTGTTATTGTTAATACACTTTTACTAATGAGGAAACTAAAAAATTATGAAGAAAAGTAACTTGCTCAATCAAGGTCACACAACTAGCAAATAGAGGCACTTAGGGATCAGACTTGAAACTTCTACATAGTTTCCTATAAGTGTAACCATTCAGCAGAATCTATTCAACTAAGAGTAACCTGAATGGTGAAAGACATTTTAAAAATAAACCAGTGGGAGGATTAGAGGAAATGGGAGAAGAGTAAGACATGGAGATCACCTTCCTTTCAACAGATACATCAGAAACACATCTACATGTGGAACAACTCCTACAGAACACCTACTGAACGCTGGCAGAAGACCTCAGACCTCCCAAAAAGCAAGAAACTCCCAACGTACCTGGGTAGGGCAAAAGAAAAAAAGAATAAACAAAGACAAAAGAATAGGGATGGGACCCGCACCAGTGGGAGGGAGCTGTGAAGGAGGAAATGTTTCCACACACTAGAAGCCCCTTTGGGGGTGGAGACTGCGGGTGGCGGAGGGGGGAAGCTTTGGAGCCGCAGAGGAGAGCACAGACACAGTGGTGCGGAGGGCAAAGCAGAGAGATTCCCACACAGAGGATCGGTGCTGACCAGCACTCACTAGCCCGAGAGGCTTGTCTGTTCACGCGCCGGGGAAGGCAGGGCTAGGAGCTGAGATGCTGGCTTCCGTCGGAGAGCAGGGAGAGGACTGGCAGCATGAACACAGACTGAAGGGGTTAGTGCAACACGGCTGTCTGGGAGGGAGTCTGGGAAAAAGTCTGGACCTGCTGAAGAGGCAAGAGACTTTTTCTTCCATCTTTTTTTCCTGGTGCAGGAGGAGAGGGGATTAAGAGCCCTGCTTAAAGGAGCCCCAGAGACGGGTGCGAGCCATGGCTAACAGAGTGGACCTGAGACGGGCATGAGATGCTAAGACCGCTGCAGCCGCCACCAAGAAGCCTGTGTGCGAGCACAGGTCACTATCCACAACACCCCTTCCAGGGAGCCTGTGCAGCCCGCCACTCCCAGGTCCTGGGATCCAGGGAAAACTTCCCCAGGAGTACACGTGGTGCACATCAGGCTAGTGCAACGTCACGCTGGCCTCTGCTGCCACAAGTTCACCCCATATCGTGACACTCCCTCTCCCCAGTCTGAGTGAGCCAGAGCCCCCAAATCAGTGGCTCCTTTAACCCCGTGCTGTCTGAGTGAAGAACAGACGTCCTCAGCGACCTACATGCAGAGGCAGGGCCAAATCCAAAGCTGAGCCCCGGGAGCAGTGTGAACAAAGAAGAGAAAGGGAAATCTCTCCCAGCAGCTTCAGGAGCAGTGGATTAAATCTCCACAATCAACTAGATGTACCCTGCATCTGTGGAATATCTGAATAGACAACGAATCATCCCGAATTGAGGAAGTGGACACTGAGAGCAAGATTTATTATTTTTCCCCCTTTTCCTCTTTTTGTGAGTGCGTATTTGTATGCTTCTATGTGAGATTTTGTCTGTATAGCATCACGTTCACCATTCGTCCTAGGGTTCTATCTGTCCGTTTTCTGTTTGTTTGTTGTTTTCTTTTTTTTTTACTTTTATAAAAAAAGTTTCTTAATAATTATTTTTTATTTTAATAACTTTATTTTATTTTATCTTTATTTTATTTTATTTTATCCTCTTTCTTTCTCTCTTTCTACTTTTTCTCCCTTTTATTCTGAGCCGTGTGGATGAAAGGCCCTTGGTGATGCAGTGCAGAGTCAGTGCTGTACCTCTGAGGTGGGAGAGCCAACTTCACAACACGGATGCACAAGACACCTCCAAGCTACATATAATATCAAATGGCAAAAATCTCTCACAGATCTCCATCTCAACAACAACACTCAGCTTCACTCAACAACGAACAAGCTACAGTGCTGGTCACCGTATGCCAAAGAACTAGCAAGACAGGAACACACCACCACCCATTAGCAGAGAGGCAACCTAAAATCATAATAAGTCCACAGACACCCCAAAACACAACAACAGATGTGGATACGCCCACCAGAAAGACAAGATCAAGGCTCAACCACAAGAACACAGACACTAGTCCCTTCCACCAGAAAGCCTACACAACCCACTGAACCAACATTAGAGACTGGGCACAGACACCAAAAACAACAGTAACTATGGACCTGCAGCCTGCAAAAAGGAGACCACACACTCAGTAAGATAAGCAAAATGAGAAGACAGAAAAACACACAGCAGATGAAGGAGCAAGATAAAAATCCACCAGACCTAACAAATGAAGAGGAAATAGGCAGTCTACCTAAAAAAGAATTCATAATAGTGATAGTAAAGATGATCCAAAATCGTGGAAATGGAATAGAGAAAATGCAAGAAACATTTAACAAGGACCTAGAGGAACTAAAGATGAAACAAGCAAAGATGAACAACACAATAAATGAAATTAAAAATACTCTAGAAGGGATCAAAAGCAGAATAACTGAGGCAGAAGAACAGATAAGTGACCTGGAAGATAAAATAGTGGAAATAACTACTGTGGAGCAGAATAAAGAAAAAAGAATGAAAAGAACTGAGGACAGTCTCAGAGACCTCTGGGACAACATTAAATGCACCAACAATCGAATTATAAGGGTTCCAGAAGCAGAAGAGAAAAAGAAAGGGTCTGAGAAAATATTTGAAGAGATTATAGTTGAAAACTTCCATAATATGTGAAACGAATTAGTTAATTAAGTCCAGGAAGCACAGAGAGTCTGATACAGGATAAATCCAAGGAGAAACATGCTAAGACACATATTAATCAAACTGTCAAAAATTAAATACAAAGAAAACATATTAAAAGCAGCAAGGGAAAAACAACAAATAACACACAAGGGAATCCCCATAATGTTAACAGCTGAACTTTCAGCAGAAACACTATGAGCCAGAAAGGACTGACAGGGCATATATAAAGTGATGAAGGAGAAAAACCTACAACCAAGGTAACTCTACCCAGCAAGGATCTCATTTAGATTTGATGCAGAAATGAAATACTTTACAGACAAGCAAAAGCTGAGAGAGTTCAGCACCAACAAACCAGCTTTACAACAAATGCTAAAGGATCTTCTCTAGGCAAGAAACACAAGAGAAGGAAAAGACCTACAATAAGAAACCCAAAACAATTAAGAATGGGAATAGGAACATACATATCAATAATTACCTTAAATGTAAAAGGATTAAATGCTCCCAAGAAAGGGCACAGACTGGCTGAATGGATACAGAAACAAGACCATATATATGCTCTCTACAAGAGACCCACTTCAGACCTAGAGACACATAGAGACTGCAAGTGAGGGGATGGAAAAATGTATTCCATGCAAATGGAAACCAAAAGAAAGCTGGAGTAGCAATTCTCATATCAGGCAAAATAGACTTTAAAATAAAGACTATTAGAAGAGACAAAGAAGGAAACTACATAATGATCAAGGGATCGATCCAAGAAGAAGATATAACAATTGTAAAAATTTATGCACCCAACATAGGAGCACCTCAATACATAAGGCAAATACTAACAGCCATAAAAGGGGAAATCGACAGTAACACATTCATAGTAGGGGACTTTCACACCCCACTTTCACCAATGGACAGATCATCCAATATGAAAATAAATAAAGAAACAGAAGCTTTAAATGATACATTAAACAAGATGGACTTAATTGATATTCATAGGACATTCCATCCAAAAACAACAGAATACACATTTAATTCCATCCAAAAACAACAGAATACTCATTTTTCTCAAATGCTTATGGAACATTCTCCAGGATAGATCATATCTTGGGTCACAAATCAAGCCTTGGTCAATTTAAGAAAATTGAAATTGTATCAAGTATCTCTTCTGACCACAACACTATGAGACTAGATATTAATTACAGGAAAAGATCTGTGAGGAATACAAACACATGGAGGCTAAACAATACACTACCTAATAACGAAGTCATCACTGAAGAAATCAAAGTGGAAATCAAAAATTACCTGGAAACAAATGACAATGGAGACACGACACCCCAAAACCTATGGGTTGGAGCAAAAGCAGTTCTAAGAGGCAAGTTTATAGCAATAAAATCCTACCTTAAGAAACAGGAAACATCTCGAATAAACAACCTAACCTTGCACCTAAAGCAACTAGAGAAAGAAGAACAAAAAATCCCAAACTTAGCAGAAGGAAAGAAATCGTAAAGATCAGATCAGAAATAAATGAAAAAGAAATGAAGGAAACAATAGCAAAGATCAATAAAACTACAAGCTGGTTCTTTGAGAAGAAAAACAAAATTGATAAACCATTAGCCAGACACATCAACAAAAAAAGGAGAAGACTCAAATCAATAGAATTAGAAATGAAAAAGGAGAAGTAACAAATGACACTGCAGAAATACAGAAGATCATGAGAGATTACTATGAGCAACACTATGCCAATAAAATGGACAACCTGGAAGAAATGGACAAATTCGTAGAAATGCAAAACCTGCCAAGATTGAATCAGGAAGAAATAGATTATATGAACAGATCAATTACAAGTACTGAAATTGAAACTGTGATTGAAAATCTTCCAACAAACAAAAGCTCAAGTCCAGATGGCTTCAAAGGCAAATTCTATCAAACATTTAGAGAAGAACTAACACCTATCCTTCTCAAACTCTTGCAAAATATAGCAGAGAGAAGAACACTCCCAAACTTATTCTACGAGGCCACCATCACCCTGATACCTAAACCAGAAAAGGATGTCACAAAGAAAAAAACTACAGGCCAGTATCACTGATGAACATAGATACAAAAATCCTCAACAAAATACTAGCAAACAGAATCCAACAGCACATTAAGAGGATCATACACCATGATCAAGTGGGGTTTATTCCAGGAATGCAAGTCTTCTTCAATATATGCAAATCAATCAATGTGATAAACCACATTAAAAAAATTGAATGAGAAAAAACATATGGTCATCTCAATAGACCCAGAGAAAACTTTTGACAAAATTCAACACCAATTTATGATAAAAACCCTCCAGAAGGTAGGCATAGAGGGAACTTTTCTCAACATAATAAAGGCCATATATGGCAAGCCCACAGCCAACATCGTCCTCATTGGTGAAAAACTGAAAATATTTCCAGTAAGATCAGGAACAAGACAATGTGGCCCACTCTCACCACTCTTATTCAAATAGATTTGGAAGTTTTAGCCACAGCAATAGAGAAGAAAAGGAAATAAAAGGAATCCAAATCAGAAAAGAGAAGTAAAGCTGTCCCTGTTTGTAGATGACATGATACTATACATAGAGAATCCTAAAGATGTTACCAGAAAAGTAGTAGAGCTAATCAATGAATTTGGTAAAGTAGCAGGATACAAAATTAATGTACAGAAGTCTCTGGCATACCTATAGACTGATGATGAAAAATCTGAAAGTAAAATCAAGAAAACACTACCATTTACCATTGCAACAGAAAGAATAAAATATCTAGGAATAAACCTACCTAAGGAGACAAAAGACCTGTATGCAGAAAATTATAAGACACTGATGAATGAAATTAAAGATGATACAAATAGATGGAGAGATATACCATGTCCTTGGATTGGATGTATCAACATTGTGAAAATGACTCTACTACCCAAAGCAATCTACAGATTCAATGCAATCCCTATCAAACTACCACTGGCATTTTTCATATAAATAGAACAAAAATTTTCACAATTTGTATGGAAACACAAAAGACCCTGAATAGCCAAAGCAATCCTGAGAACAAAAAACGAAGCTGGAAAAATCAGGCTCCCTGACTTCAGACTATACTACAAGCTACAGTTATCAAGACCATATGGTACTGGCACCAAAACAGAAATATAGATCAATGGAACAGGATAGAAAGCCCAGAGATAAACCTAAGTACATATGGTCACCTTATATTTGATTAAGGAGGCAGGAATGTACAGTAGAGAAAGGATAGCCTCTTCAATAAGTGGTGCTGGGAAAACTGTACTGGTACATGTAAAAGTATGAGATTAGAACAGTCCCTAACACCATACACAAAAATAAGCTCAAGATGGATTAAATACATAAATTTAAGTCCAGAAACTATCAAACTCTTAGAGGAAAGCATAGTCAGAACACTATGACATAAATCACAGCAAGATCCGTTTTGACCCACCTCCTAGAGAAATGGAAATAAAAACCAAAATAAACAAATGGGACCTAATGAAACTTCAAAGCTTTGGCACAGCAAAGGAAACCATAAAGAAGACCAAAAGATAACCCTGAGAATGGGAGAAAATATTTGCAAATGAAGCAACTGACAAAGGATTAATCTCGAAAATTTATAAACAGCACATGCAGCTCAATACCAAAAAAACAAACAACTCAATCCAAAAATGGGCAGAAGACCTAAATAGACATTTCTCCAAAGAAGATATACAGATTGCCAGCAAACACATGAAAGAATGCTCAGCATCATTAATCATTAGAGAAATGCAAATCAAAACTCCAATGAGATATCAGCTTACACTGGTCAGAATGGCCATCATCAAAAAATCTTGAAGCAATAAATGCTGGAGAGGGTGTGGAGAAAAGGGAACACTCTTGCACTGCTGGTGGGAATGTGAATTGGTATGGCCACTATGCTGAACAGCCTGGAGGTTCATTAAAAATCTACAAATAGAACTACCATATGACAGAGCAATCCCACTACTGCGCATATATCCTGAGAAAATCCTAATTCAGAAAGAGTCATGTACCAAAATGTTCATTGCAGGTCTATTTACAATACCAAGGAGATGGAAACAACCTAAGTGTCCATCATCAGATGAATGGACAAAGAAAATGTGGCACATCTATACAATGGAATATTACTCAGCCATAATAAAAAAAACGAAATTGAGTTTTTTGTAGTGAGGTGGATGGACCTAGAATCTGTCATACAGAGTGAATTAAGTCAGAAAGAGAAAGACAAATACTGTATGCTAACACATATATATGGAATCTAAGAAAAAGAAACTGTCATGAAGAACCTAGGGGTAAGACAGGAATAAAGACACAGACCTACTAGAGAATGGACTTGAGGATATTGGGTGAGGGAAAGGTAAGCTGTGACAAAGTGAGAGAGTGGCATGCACATATATATATATATACTACCAAACGTAAAATAGATAGCTAGTGAGAAGCAGCCGCATAGTACAGGGAGATCAACTCGGTGCTTTGTGACCACCTGGAAGGGTGGGATAGGGAGGGTGAGAGGGAGGGAGGTGCAAGAGGGAAGAGATATGGGAACATATGTATATGTATAAGTGATTCGCTCTGTTATAAAGCAGAAACTAACACACCACTGTAAAGCAATTACACTCCAATAAATATGTAAAAAAATAAAAAATATATAAAAAATAAATAAACCAGTGGGTCTTCAAAGCATTATATTTCTTTCAATCTAATCAAACTTTACAGCCATAGGTACACAAGAAAACAACATATATAGAAAAATGTATATGATAAATTTGGGCAAGATGAATGCATAACTTTTTACTTTTATAAGATTATTCTAGTTAAGTGATATAATTTTCTGACACAATTCCTGATAAAATTTTCTAAATAATAGCCAAGTGTTTTCCTTAGTGAAATGTATCTCCATCCATGTTTTTGTCATATTGGGGATACTAGTTTTTTACCTTGATCAAGACTTATTGAATGTGGCAGTATTGAGCATACTATCCGGACCAGAATTCCATTTAAGCTGAATGGCAGATATCAAAGTCAAAGATAGCAAATATTTTACTCAGAATAGCAGATACTACAAGAAAATGGCACATATATATGTCAATTTTCAGGCTGAATGAAGTATAAACCAAAGGATAATATAAAAAAGAAATACTATTTTTTCAAGTCTGGAGGTCAGGCCAGAATTCTGGAGAAAAACATAGAAAAATGAGTAAGAAAAAGTTTCATCCACGCTCCCTCCCCCCAAGAAACATGTGGATCATAATCCAAAAATATATACTATGAATATCTGGAGCTTGGAGAATATAAGTGAAGGAAACCTATGTCAGAGGCACAGCTTCCAGCCAGCTGGTTTGGAGTGTGGAGATGCCCAGAACGAATGACCTTGATATTGTATCAATTTCTTCAAAGATAAGAAAGAGCTTCTTACATATTCCTTATACAGGAACAAAGCTAATGGAGGACTGAGATAATTTTCTCATAACAAAGTGAAATTACATATAGCATTATGTAAGGTGACATTCCTTTCCTCACAAATATAACATTGGATTTTCTTCATCAATGTAAAAATATATTTATGTGTTAACTGGATTTTATTGCCTTAAGATACTTAGAGAATTATAATATGCATCTCCCAGATAAGGAAGTCAAATCAGAAAAAAAATATTATGTATGTGTATACACACACAGAAGCATAAATGTATTTTTCTAATTTTACATAGATTATTGATAGTAATATCACACTTTAAACACAAGATTCTGAACATTTATTTCTTTATTTTAAGGAATGAGGTAATAAGGAAATAGAAGTAACACTTATTAAGCATCTGTTATGAACTGGTCATTAAATAAGTTGCTTGGTGTATGTTTCCTTTTTTAATTCTCCCCCAAAAAACAGTAAGACCTGAAACCAGCATTACTCCCTGAACTTGTTACTTCCTAAACTTAAGAGCCAGTATTCACTCTAACCATGTGTTATGTAATACTGAGATCAAGAAAAGTTAACTTAGCTACATGCTTCAAGAAATACTTGTGGAAAATGAGACTGCAAACCAATAAATACACTACTTATGAATATTAATCTCTTTCTCATCAAGACACACTTCAAGTTGCTTGTCATACTATGGCCACCAATCTAAAATTATTATGTTGTGAATTCTGGCCAACCTCCACTACCTCTTCTCCTTGTAAGATCCAACTTAAAAGTAACAAGTCCAGGCCCCAAAACTCTATAAAGATAATCATCTAATTTCTTAGATTGAGACTGTACTAAATTTTGGTCAAAATGGTGCTTACCTTAACTGAGTAGTGTTAATAATTTAGTTTTGCCTGATCAACATATTTTAATGATGGTATTTGGGGATTCCAGTATTAAAGCCATTAGATGATTTAATTTATTTTAATTAGGGAATCTATGGTTCCAAAAACTTTAATGCGCTTGCTTAGGATCAAGCTATAGTGAGTTGAAAAGCCTGTGTTGAAACTATGGTCTTTTCATTTTCCAATGGTCATCGCCTTTGCATAACTTGAAATTGGCTTTGTGTAGAAACATTTCAATATTTGCTTTTTCCTGGTATGAGTTCTATCATTCTTCTAAGAGAATTTTTTTTTAATTTCTGAGAGTTTAACACATTTAAGCTTTCATAATATAGATTTTTTTAATGACCTTTGGATAGGTAGAATTATTAAGCTACATATTCAGATGTAATATTTGAACAGAAAATAACTGAACCAAACAAACAAAAAAGAGGAATTAAAAAAAAAGATAGATGTATTAAACAAGAATAATGATCTCAATATTTTTATATCTACAGAAGATAACTCTGGCTTTACTGTGTGTCTTGTTCAACACTCTATTTTAAAAACATAATTTGTATCATGAAAATTAGTGTCATATTTGGACATCTGATGACATTAGCTGACCTCAGTTTTAAGTTGAGAGATCAGAATAACCTTTTAACTGAAGCTTAAAGCATTCATACAAAGACTCTGAATAACTTCAATTTGTTTTTGAAGACAACGTTTGCAAAAAGAACACAAAAATGTTCCCAAGCTCCCTTTCTATCCCTTTGTCAGGGATGAATGACTTAAAGATAACAACATCACAAGCCTCAGAAGCATCCTTTAACTGAGTGGTGGATAAAACCACTAAAAATCTTCTGCTCAATTTTTATGTGAAGTATGCAGAACTTCCATTGATTTCAGGGAATAAATGCATTATGTAAATGCTAATTTTACCAAAAAGGTGACTAAGAGATGGAGAAGATTCAAATGGATACATAGGATTCTTCTCCTTTTACCTATGAAAATGTTGTTTTCCTTGATTTTCAGATTTCAGTCAACTCAAAAGACTATTTAATATAAAAGAAATGCCACTATTGAAATATATTAATGATAAATTATATAAAATTAGACAATAACATATTCAGCATTCTGTATCTATAAGTATTAAGATTTATGTAAGTTAAATGTTTTCTCTAATAAATATATATGTATGTTTATCATAATCTTCATAAAGTCAGTGATTCTGGTGCTTTTCATCTGTGAGTTTGTTTCGTTGTTGTTTGTACACACTTGTATGCCTAGAACTTAAACCACATCTGGAAAAGAGTAACTGTTTAGAAAAATAAATTCTAAATTGTATGAATTACTTTGAAAATATAATAAACAATTAGTGTATTTATATCAGCTAAATAAAATATTCAAGAATGATTGATTAAATATAAGCTTTTACTCTTTTACTTTCTTTTTAGGAATAAAGAAAATTTGTCATTTTGCTAGACTTCTATGAAACAACATTAATATAGAACTTCAATTGAGCATCAGAATCTAAATATTAGTACTTATTTTTCTTCATGTTATTAATATTTTAATATATTTTCTATCAGAGCAAATCAAACAAAAAACAAACATGTAATTGTCAACTTACATGCTTTGCAAGAAAAATAAATATGAAGAAGGAAAAAATAAGAGATAAAAGTGTGCAGGAGATGTTATCATTGTTGAATTCCGTCTAAAGAAAGTGGAATTATAGCAGGCTATGAAATTTTAGAGCACAAAACTTTAATAAAGATTTTGATTCTTGTCTGTCAAGAATGTATTATAGGTCTATGTTTCTTCCTTCTGAATGTAATTTGCTTAAAAGAATAAAACATTTAGTGTGTCTAGTTCAGCACTGTGTTATTATTTATATCAATTCTAATTTATTTTTATTCTATGAATTTGTTATTTAGATATGCAGAATGTTTTTATTGTGATTAAGATAACTGAATTCATTGGAAATAGCAATTTCACAGTATCATGTAGTAGTTGAAGATTTAGGAAAGAAAACATTTAAAATCATCTTGGATTATATTATAAAGCGCCTATAATCAGTCATGAGAAATCTAAACATGTGCCTCCAAGAAAAAATGATCAGAAAAATTACCCACTTTCCATGGTATGGTTTAAGGTATTGAAAAACACTTGCATAATTATCCTTGAAGAAAATACGTACAAAAAGTCTTTGGTCATATGCAGCTGCAAAAATTTCAAAGTATGAATATTTGACTTTTCTAAATATTTATGTGCACTTTATTAAACTAACTCAAAATTTACATTGCTATTAACACTTTTATGAAAAACGTTGAACTCTAAAATAAATAATTTTCCATTAGAAAACATAATTCCAATCGTTTACAACTCCATTAAACCATATAAAGAGAAAACTTGTTTTTTTATTGTTTCTTAATTTTTACAAATTTATTTATTGGAGAAAACAAACAAACAAAAAAAACATTTGTTTGTTTACATCTTGATACCTTTTGTTTCCAAAGTTGTTGTGTAGACCCTTAAAATGCATGCTTACTGAATGAAAAATTATTTTTTCTTACCTGTGTTAATGTAATCTGTCAAGTCACATTTAAAGAATAAATAATTGTTTTACTTTCATTATTAAGGAACCATCACTGGAAAAAAAAAGAGTGGTTTTTGTGTGTTGTGTGCATGTGTATGTATATGTGTGTATGTATACATATTATATGCATGAATATATGAATATATATGTATACACACACACACACACACACACACACACACACACACACACACACACATATATATATATATATATATATCCATTGATTTCCTCACCAAGTAGAATAAAACTTGCCTTTCAAATTATTTTTTCCAATATTACATAAAAATAATTTTACAAATTATAATTCTAGGAAAGCTGCAACTTAATTTTCTGTCATATATAATCTCATAAATACTATTCTATCCTCTTTAAGGATATATAATAGCTTGTTTAGAGAATTGTGTTTTTAAGATGCATTTGTTTATTCAGCATTATAAATAAAACAAATAATATTACATTAAAATAATTGAATTTTTTAAATCTTTCACCTTAATATAGGCTCTCAATATTAGGGTTGTTTTTGTTAAATTATATTCCTCAGAAAGTGAGTAGATTAATACATATTTTACCAGCTTGAAGACAATCAAAAGAATAATAAAATATTAAAAATGTACTGTTTTCAACAAGCATATATCACCTTTACTATTCAAATTATAATAAAAGTCACAAATATTCCCTTGATATATGCAAATGAAAAGGTGTGTGCATATCTTACATATCATATATGTGTCATACATGTGTGTACTATCTCTCTTATTTATCCATCTACATTAACATTATATGTATATTACACTAAAAAGAAAAATGTCACCTTTTAAGTATACATAATGTATTTTAAATCACCATACCCTAATTTTAAAATAAAGCATTTCACACAGTAGAAATAATACAGGTAACAGTTTCTGGATCATTTCATCAATCAATATATGAATAACCACTTAAATAAGAAAAATAAACTTTGTAATTTTAAGGTTGACTTCAGTAAATAATTTTTGGGTTAAAAAATATTAAAATATTAACCTATATTGGATGTAGACAAAGCTGTGCTCTGAGGTAAAGTCACTATCTTTTTCTGTCTCTAAATAAAATATATTTTTAGTTATCTTTTTGCAACAACTCTCATCATATTTACACAATAGGAATGTTATATCTCTGTTATTATTTTAATTAATTATATTTCTTCTCTTTTTTGTTTCTCTATTTAGCTTTTTAAAATCTGTAAATATAAGACATAGGACCTAAATCATTTAATTATTTACAGGATTTTCAGATAAGAATATACACATAGTGATGATAAGTATGTTCTAGGATGTTTTAAGATTTCAATACATATTTGTTATTAATTTTAATTAAAGTAACATTTATATATACATGCTATATTTAGCTGCTTGCAATGCTGATTAAATGCTCTTTCATACCAACTGTAATGTATTATAAATCCTACTGTAACTATGAATGTTTTTGTCCTCATGAATTAAATCAAATTTGAATAAAATAGGACCTAATTTGTTTCTTAAATGTTTACCATGGCGATTCTGTAGATAATAGATTAAGTGAATATATACACATATATACATGTATATAGACATATATATATATATATATATATATATATATATATATATATATATACACACATACACACATAATATAATGTTCAGAAGCCAGCTGGGGCTTGCTCTTCTGTAAGTAAGTTTTTTATGTCCATGTGTTTTTTTAGATTTTTAAATGTATATTTTTATTCAAAATCATTTAGGATCTATCTTGGCATTAGCTTTATCTTTATAATTGTGTCTTTATATGGACAATTTTGTGTTTATATTATACCTTTATATACATATATATACCTTTTTATCATATACATGATGGTGATATGATAATGATTATGATGATGACAGTAACTACATTATATTCATTGATCTTTATGCTTCAGTCTATTTTTTCAAAACTGGTAATTATCTGTAATTTGGAAATTTGTCCTCTGGTTTTCATATCTATTATTTAATTCATCATTAGTTTTATTGCTACCATCCCTATGATATCAGGAGAGCTTCTTTTGTTTGTATATGCTGATTTGAGCTTACACTGAAACAAATTTGTTCTTCAGTGGAGATTTAAAATATTAATAATGTAATTAAAAATGTGTCATTTTTCTTTATATTATAAAATTTCTTTCAATTGTCTTTATTTTCTTACACATTTTGATTTTTTAAATATATTCTGCTGTAGTAAGCACAGAGATAGTTTTCCAAATGTATATCTTACCGATGTATGCTAAATAAAACTTTTGCATGAACCTACTTTTCCTTGGTTAGCCAAGAGAATAACCCAATGGCTATATTTAATGAAATAATCAAAAGTCTACTGTTCTGTCATGAAATGTAATGTGGTGACTACTCAGTAGTTTAGACAAGCTAAAGAGGTATGTGTCTCTTCTGCATATTGAAGATAAACAAAACCTTAATTCCCAGTCACATCCATCTTCTCTTATGAAGCAATCCAGATTTCACAGCCCACACTAGACATATTTCTTGCAGACATCTCTCCATACTACCTCTTGAATAATCAGTGTTATCATCATTCAGAATGACTGATGACTAATTATTGTTGAACAAATGTGAGTGGCAGCTTTATATTTATTTCTGTGAAAAATTTAGTATAGGAAAAATACATTCCAAGAACATACAAACTTAAATAACAATTATCCCCAATGCATCCTATTATGATCTATATTTTTTTCCTGTAATCTGGAAGATGGTTTTCTGACATATGAGAATACATGATCCATAATCTTCTCCCTGAGCTATATGATTTGCTTACCGATATTGATTTCTTATTGTAGCTTCTTACCATTTGTATTAAATGAAATAAATCTCGACTTTTAAAAGTGACAGGTGTTTGGCAGTTTTACTTTTTTAGTTTTGGAAAATCTATAAAAATAAAAAAAATAAATCATATGTTAGGAAAAGAGAAAATAGGTGATACGCTTAGGATAGGACTATTAGTAAATAATGAAGATTTAGTAGAAGAAAGCAATGCTTTTGAAATATGAAACTTCTAAGGTGCCAAAGTGATCGGTTACATCCTGATAAAATGAGAAATTTTTAAAATAATTTTCTCTGTTATATGCTTTCTGACGTCTACCTTAGTCTTTAATATTATATTCCATTTCTTCTTTTTATATCCCCTCAGCCTTACCTTTTCATAAGCCCAGTGTTGTGTTTATAGATATTCTTTCTTTTACACTTTTTTTTTTCATCTTGAAGAAAGGGTGATCTCTCAGCACCGATTCTTAACAGAGAAAATACCTCGCTATCTTTTACTGTGTTAACACACCAGTGTGCTAATGGAATTCCATTTTCAGATATACTCCTGAAAGACAAATTCAAACACATAGCTCAGAGTTCTCTTTTCAGTGTTTAGTAACATGCATCCAATACTGGTGTAATGAATTGCAGGTCTGTTTTCTACCCGGACATATATCTCTGCCATGGTGAGTAATTGGGTATTGATAAAACTATAACTCCTAGAATGTATTCCTTCCATGATATTCATTTTTTATTTCTTTCCCAGAATATTGTTTGGGGCCACAATTTCCAGGTTATAGCAAGTATATTCCAGTTCCTTATCACATATATACACTACAGACATATGATTTTATGCTCTGCTAATTGTCTTTACAAGAATGTAGGATGAGAGACATTTAAGATTATGGGGGAATATTCCTTAATAGTTATGTAGCTGGATGGCTGAGAGAGAGGAAATTTTCAAGCACTAATACAGGCATTAATTCATTATGCTCTCTTTGGTAAGTTCATGATCTTGTGTGTATAGCACCCAAAACTTCAGAGAGATCTATTAATCTAGATAATTCTAATGAGTATAGAAAACCTGATAGACTTCAAATAATATTTTTTAATAATAAACATTTTTAATCAACTGTCTATTTTAACAGAAAATAAATTCCTTTTACAGACAACAGAGTGAAAACATAAAGCTGTACAAAATATCTTACTATTTTTTTTAAAGTTTTCAAGTACTACTAATATGAAGATATGAAAATCTCTAAGAGGTGAATACTGGAGGATGTTAAGATAGGGATAAAAAGAGCAGTGTTTAATGACAAAAACTGAGGAACTTGAAGCAACTAAGACAATCTTAGAAAATGATGAAGAAAGAAGGGGCAAGTTTTTCTTTCCATGCAACCTGGGAACATCTTGCCATGTGTGTTATGTAAAGGGTAATTTTAATTTAACTTGTGTCGGTAGTAAGGCTTTCCCTAAAGCCATTCCACTGACTTATTTTCTTAGAATGATGAACAGAGAAATATTTATCTTTAATTGGGAGACTGGGATTGACATATACACACTACTATGTATAAAATAGATAATTAATAAGAACCTACTATATAGCACAGGAAATTACTCTGTACTCTGTAATTACCTATATAGAAAAAGAATCTAAAAAAGAGTAGATATATGCATGTGTATAAGTGATTCACTTTACAGCAGAAACTAACACAACATTGTAAATCATCTATACTCCAATAAAAAATAATTTTAAAAATTACATAAATGAAAAAGAGCTTTTTTCCCTCTATTTTTTTTTTTTTTTTTTTCCAGCATGCAGGCCTCTCACTGTTGCGGCCTCTCCCGTTGTGGAGCACAGGCTCTGGACGCGCAGGCTTAGTGGTCATGGCTCACGGGCCCAGCCGCTCCATGGCATGTGGGATCTTCCCGGACCGGGGCATGACCCCGTGTCCGCTGCATCAGCAGGCATACTCTCAACCACTGTGCCACCAGGGAAGACCCTTTTTCCCCATTTTTAGTCCCTTTTAGAAGTGCTGTTATTTAGCCACCTATTTAATTCAACTCAATTGCCACATTTGATTTGAAATTTTATGTATATTTTGATTGTTCTCTATTGTATTTGTACATGTAGAATTCACACTAATTCAGATAGTAACATATTATAATAAATCCTGTACATTACAAAATATTTGAATTTGTAGATATTTGATGATATTAATTTTAAAAATTCAAAATATTAATGCTGAATCACATAGCTTTTCTGATCATGTAGATAAATAGCTTGAATAAAGATACAGTTAATCTGTATTATAAAAATATCTCACACTACATAAAAACTCAATTATATTACATGTAATATTTACTTATATGTTGAAACAAGAGGAAAGGAAATGAAGATTTTCATCAGGATTTTTATTTGTAAAACAAAACTCATTCCTCTTTGAATATATCAGGAATATAAAATATTTAAATGTACATTTACATTTTTTCAGGATAATTTTTAATAAAATTGACTACAGAAAGTTTTAAAACATTTACTGTGTTGCATTCTATTCAAAATTTGACAACATTTAACTTCTATTTATATGATTATAATTTTAATTGTTGTGAAGAACACATGAAATAATATTGTCATATGAGTCCTTTATCCCAATGTCAGATTATCTGCACAGTGTAAACAGTCAACAATATTTTGAAAAATTAGAAAAGGCATATTGATTCTTTCCCATTCCCCCCACCCTGGGAAGTTCAGTTGATATATTCTCCAATATCAGTAAGAAAACCTCCTGGAGAAGAGAGGTTCAAAATTTTTGTTTGTTATTGTTACTCTGTTTTCTTAGATAAATGCTTGCTGTGATCTTTTGTTGCAGTAAGACTTTTATTCAGTCAAACGGAAAAAATAGTTTGGAGTCAGGGAGGGAAGCAGATAAAAAATGGAAGCTTCAAGGCAGTTTTCTCCAGTACACGTGTAGAAATAAAGGCTTTTCCAGTGTATCTTGTGTGCTTATTGATTATTATTTCATCTGGAGCTTATTTCCAGTTGATTTGTTCCAACTTTTTCTCTTTTCCTATGAATCACTTGTTTTAACAGTTGTCTTTCACATTTACCTGGTGAGTTTTCTGCTAGTTTACTTTTACAACTTCTTGAGATGTTCCTTATGGCCTGGCTCTTCATGCTTCTGATTTTACCAAGCCAGCTACAACATTGAATTTTCTGGGAAGACTTACTTGTACTTATGTGTACTAAGGTACATGTAAACGTGTGTGTATGTGTGTGTGTGTGTGTGTATCTGAGTGTGTATGTCTGTGTGTGTGTCTAGGAATAAATTATAGCAGTTCAATACTTGCTGAGCATAGTAAGGCATTCCTCTTTATTATCTTCTACAACAATTAAGATGATAAATGGTATGGAATGTAACAAAAAAAATGTCTTTGTTTTAGCATTATGTTGCTTAAAATAACCTGTTAGAAGCCAGGGTGTAGTCACAGATTTCTATTTATATAGTGCTTCTATTCCCAAACAAGTTTTCTGTTTTGTTTTGTTTTGTTTTGTTTTATTTACCTCTTTATTGGAGTATAATTGCTTTACAATGGTGTGTTAGTTTCTGCTTTATAACAAAGTGAATCAGATATACATATATATATATATATATATATATATATATATATATATATATATTCCCATATCTCCTCCCTCTTGTGTCTCCCTCCCTCCAACCCTCCCTATCCTACCACTCCAGGCAGTCACAAAGCACCAAGCTGATCTCCCTGTGCTATGCAGCTTCTTCCCACAAGCTATTTACCTTACGTTTGGTAGTGTATATATGTCCATACCTCTAACTTGCTTTCTCACAGCTTACCTTTCCCCATCCTCATATCCTCAAGTCCATTTTCTAGTAGGTCTGTGTCTTTATTCATGTCTTACACCTAGTTTCTTCATGACATTTTTTTTCTTAAATTCCATATATATGTGTTAGCATACGGTATTTGTCTTTCTCTTTTTTACTTACTTCACACTGTATGACAGACTCTAAGTCTATCCACCTTATTACAAACAGCTCAATTTCGTTTCTTTTTATGGCTGAGTAATATTCCATTGTATATATGTGCCACATCTTCTTTACTCATTGAAATGATGATGGACACTTAGGTTGTTTCCATGTCCTGGCTATTGTAAATAGAGCTGCGATGAACATTTTGGTACATGACTCTTTTTGAATTATGGTTTTCTCAGGGTATATGCACAGTAGTGGGATTGCTGGGTCATATGGTAGTTCTATTTGTAGTTTTTTTAAGGAACCTCCATACTGTTCTCCATAGTGGCTGTATCAATTTTCATTCCTACAAACAGTGCAAGAGTGTTCCCTTTTCTCCACACCCTCTCCAACATTTATTGTTTCTAGAAATTTTCATGATGGCCATTCTGATTGGTGTGAGATGATTTCTTATTGTAGCTTTGATTTGCATTTCTCTAATGATTAGTGATGTTGAGCATTCTTTCATATGTTTGTTGTCAGTAAATAAGGACACATAAGCTTTAAATGATACATTAAACAAGATGGACTTAATTGATATTGATAGGACATTCCCTCCAAAAACAACAGAATACATATTTTTCTCAAGTGTTCATGGAACATTCTCCAGGATAGGTCATATTTTGGGTAACAAATCAAGCTTTGGAAAATTTAAGAAAATTAAAATTGTATCAAGTATGTTTTCTGACCACTATGCTATGAGACTAGATATCAATTACAATAAAATATCTGTAAAAAATACAAACACATGGAAGCTAAACAATATACTACTTAATAATGAAGTAATCACTGAAGAAAACAAAGAGGATATAAAAAGAATAAACTTAGAAACAAATGATAATGGAGACATGAGGACCTAAAATCTATGGGATATAGGAAAAGCAGTTCTAAGAAGGAAGTTTATAGCAATACAATCCTACCTTAAGAAACAGGAAACATCTCAAATAAACAGCCTAACCTTGCACCTAAAGTAATTAGAGAAAGAAGAACAAAAAAACCCCCAACGTTAGCAGAAGGAAAGAAATAATAAAAATCAGCTCAGAAATAAATGAAAAAGAAAGGAAGGAAACAATAGCAAAGATCAATAAAACTAAAAGCTGGCTCTTTGAGAAGATAAACAAAATTGACAAACCATTAGCCAGACTCATCAAGAAAAAAATGGAGAAGACTCAAATCAATAGAAATAGAAATGAAAAAGGAGAAATAACAACTGACACTGCAGAAATACCAAATATCATGAGAGATTACTACAAGCAACTCTATGCCAATAAAATGGACAACCTGGAAGAAATGGACAAATTCTTAGAAATGCACAATATGCCAAGTATGAATCAGGAAGAAATAGAAAATATGAACAGATCAATCACAAGCACTGAAATTGAAACTGTGATTAAAAATCTTCCAACAAACAAAAGCCCATGACCAGATGGTTTCACAGGCAAACTCTATCAAACATTTAGAGAAGACCTAACACCTATCCTTCTCAAACCATTCCAAAATATAGCAGAAGGAAGAACACTCCCAAACTCATTCTATGAGGCCACCATCACCCCGATACTAAAACCAGACAAGGAATTCACAAAGAAAGAAAACTACAGGCCAATAACACTGATGAACATAGATGCAAAAATCCTCATTTAAAGCTTATGTGTCCTTATTTATTTTCATTTTGGATGATCTGTCCATTGGTGTAAGTCGGGTGTTTAAGTCGCCTACTCTGAATGTGTTACTGTTGATTTCCTTAGTATTTGCCTTATGTATTGAGGTGCTCCTATGTTGGGTGCATAAATATTTACAATTGTTATATCTTCTACTTAGATCATTCCCTTGATCATTATGTAGTGTCCTTCTTTGTCTCTTCTAATAGTCTTTATTTTAAAGTCTATTTTATCTGATGTGAGTATTGCTACTCCAGCTTTCTTTTGATTTCCATTTACTTGGAATATCTTTTTCCATCCCCTCACTTTCAGTCTGTATGTGTTTCTAGGCCTGAAGTGGGTCTCTTGTAGACAACAAATATATGGGTCTTGTTTTTGTATCCATTCAGCCAATCTATGTATTTTGGTGAGAGCATTTAGTCCATTTACATTTAAGGTTATTATCGATATGTATGTTCCTATTTCCATTTTCTTAATTGTTTTGGGTTCATTATAGTAAGTATTTTCCTTCTCTTGTGTTTCTTGTCTAGAGAAGTTCCTTTAGCAGTTGTTGTAAAGCTGGTTTGGTGGTGCTGAACTCTCTCAGCTTTTGCTTGTCTGTAAAGATTTTAGTTTCTCCATCAAATCTGAATGATATCCTTGCTTGGTAGTGTAATCTTGGTTGCAGATTTTTCTCCTTCATCACTTAATTTTAATTTTTTTTTTTTTTTTTTGTGGTACATGGGCCTCTCACTGTTGTGGCCTCTCCCATTGTGGAGAACAGGCTCTGGATGAACAGATTCAGTGGCCATGGCTCATGGGCCCAGCCACTCCGTGGCATGTGGGATCTTCCTGGACTGGGGCATGAACCCGTGTCCCCTCCATTGACAGGTGGACTCTCAACCACTGCACCAACAGGGAAACCCGTTCATCACTTTAAATATGTCCTGCCAGTCCCTTCTGGCTTGCAGTTTCTGCTGAAAGATCAGTTGCTAACCTTATGGGGATTCCCTTGTGTGCTATTTGTTGTTTTTCCCTTGCTGCACTTAATATGTTTTCTCTGTATTTAATTTTTGACCGTTTGATTAATATGCATCTTGGCATATTTCTCCTTGGATTTATCCTGTGTTGGACACTCTGTGCTTCCTGGACTAGATTAACTATTTCCTTCCCCATATTAGGGAAGTTTTCAACTATAATCTCTTTAAATATTTTCTCAGTCCCTTTCTTTTTCTCTTCTTCTTCTGGAACCCCTATAATTCGAATCTTTGTGCATTTAATGTTGTCCCAGAGGTCTCCGAGACTGTCCTCAGTTCTTTTCATTCTTTTTCCTTTTTTTCTGCTCTGCAGTAGTTATTTCCACTATTTTATCTTCCAGGTCACTTATCCATTCTTCTGCCTCAGTTATTCTGCTATTGATTGCATCTAGATTATTTTTAATTTCATTTATTGTGTTGTTTCTCATTGTTCATTTCATCTTTAGTTCTTCTAGGTTCTTGTTAAATGTTTCTTGCATTTTGTCTATTCTATTTCCAAGATTTTGGATCATCTTTACTATCACAATTATGAATTCTGTTTCAGGTAGACTGCCTATTTCCTCTTCATTTGTTAGGTGTGGTGGATTTTTATCTTGCTCCTTCATTTGCTGTGTGTTTTTCTGTCTTCCCATTTTGCTTATCTTACTGTGTTTGTGGTCTCCTTTTTGCAGGCTGCAGGTTCGTAGTTCCCATTGTTTTTGGTGTCTGTCCCCAGTGGCTAAGGTTATTATCAGTGGGTTGTGTAGGATTCCTGGTGGAGGGGAATAGTGCCTGTGTTCTCGTGGATGATCCTGGATGTTTTCTTTCTGGTGGGCAGGTCCACGTCTCTTGGTGTGTTTTGGGGTGTCTGTGGACTTATTTTGATTTTAGGCATCCTCTCTGCTAACCAGTAAGGTTGTGTTCCTGTCTTGCTAGTTGTTTGGCATAGGATGTCCTGCACTGTAGCTTGCTAGTTGTTGAGTGAAATGGGTGCTGGTGGTGAGATGGAGATCTCTGCGAGATTTTTGCTGTTTGATATTATGTGGAGTTGGGAGGTCTCTTGTGGACCAGTGTCCTGAAGTTGTCTCTCCCACCTCAGAGGCACAGCACTGACTCCTGGCTGCAACACCAGGAGCATTTCATCCACACGACTCAGAATAAAAGGGAGAAAAAGTAGAAAGAAAGAATTAGTAGAGGTAGAAAGAAAAGAAAGAAAGAAAGAAAGAAAGAAAGAAAGAAAGAAAGAAAGAAAGAAAGAAAGAAAGGAGGGAGGGAGGGAGGAAGGAAGGAAGGAAGGAAGGAAGGAGGGAAGGATGGAAAAAAGAAAGAAAGAAGATAAAGTAAAATAAAGTAAGGTAAAATATAATAAAATTATTAAAATAAATAAATAATTATTAAGAGAGAAAAAAAAAACTGACGGATAGTATCCTAGGACAAATGGTGGAAACAAAGCTATACAGACAAAATCTCACACAGAAGCATACACATACACACTCACTAAAAGAGTAAAAATGGAAAAAATCATAAATCTTGCTCTCAAAGTCAACCTCCTCAATTTGGGATGATTCATTGTCTAAAAGAGGGAAGGAAGGAAAGAAAGAAAGAAGATAAAGTAAAATAAAATAAAGTTATTAAAATAAAAATAATTATTAAGAAAAAAAAAAGACAGATAGAACCCTAGGACAAATGGTGGAAGCAAAGCTATATAGACAAAATCTCACACAGAAGCATATATATACACACTCACAAAAAGAGAAAAAGGGGGAAAAAATCATAAATCTTGATCTCAAAGTCCATCTCCTTAATTTGGGATGATTTGTTGTCTATTCATATATTCCACAAATGCAGGGTACATCAAGTTGATTGTGGAGCTTTAATCAGCTGCTTCTGAGGATGCTGGGAGAGATTTCTCTTTCTCTTCTTTGTTCTCACAGCTCCCAGGGGCTCAGCTTTGGATTTGGCCCCACCTCTGCATGTAGGTCACAGGAGGGCATCTGTTCTTCACTCATACAGGATGGGGTTAAAGGAGCCGCTGATTCAGGGGCTCTGGCTCACTCTGGCTGGGCGTGGAGGTAGGGGCACAGAGTGCAGGGTGAGCCTGCAGTGGCAGAGGCCGGCATGACGTGGCACCAGCCTGAGTCATGCCATTCCTTTTCCCGGGATAGTTGTCCGTGGATCCTGGGACCCTGGCAGTGGCAGGCTGCACAGGCTCCCCGGAAGGTGGGTGTGTATAGTGCCCTGTGCTCGCACACAGGCTTCTTGGTGATGGCAGTAGCAGCCTTAGCATCTCATGCCCATCTCTGGTGTCCACACTTTTAGGCATGGCTTGCACCCGTCTCTGGAGCTCCTTTAAGCAGCGTTCTTAATCCCCTTTCCTTGCGCACCTTTTGTGAGATCTGAGGTCATCTGCCTCATTCAGTAGGTGTTCTGTAGGAGTTGTTCCACGTGTAGATGTATTTCTGGTGTATCTGTGGGAAGGAAGGTGATCTCCATGCCCTACTCTTCCACCATCTTCCCGAAGCCCCCCAAACAAGTTTTATAGGCCTTATTTATTTCCTCATTGTGTAAACCATGTTAATTAAGTAAGGTTAGAAATTATAAAATTATCTATGTTTGAAAGATAAGGAAACCAAATCTGAAAGCAGTAAAAAGGTATTCTGAGCATACCTGAGGAATTAATGACAAGGTGTAGATTACAATATGTGTCTCTACTTTCAAAAACTCTGGTATGGTTGTAAACGACTTTCCTGAGTCAACAATAATAACCAATAAAAAATACTAAGTTTAAAAACTATTTTGGAAATATATATGATTTTAATTTTATTTAGAAAGTAATTGAGAGCTGATCTTTTTGAAAGAAAATTCCTTAAAAAAACACATTGAGGGCTTCCTTGGTGGCAGAGGTTGAAAGTCCACCTGCTGATGCAGGGGACATGGGTTCATGCCCCGGCCCGGGAAGATCCCACATGCCACGGAGCAGCTAGGCCCGTGAGCCATGACCACTGAGCCTGTGTGTCTGGAGCCTGTGCTCTGCAACGGGAGAGGTCACAACAGTGAGAGGGCCACGTACCATAAAAATAAATAAATAAATAAATAAATAAATAAATAAATAAATAAATAAATAAATAAATAAAATACACTGAAACAGAGACAGTAGAAAGCAAAATTAAATACCATATATATATTTTTTGTACCAAAGTTTTCCAGCTATTTTTGCAATATGATCAACCACCAAATACATTACTAAATACAATTAATGATGAATTGAGTGACTATCCATGTCTTAAGTGAATTTTTTTTTTTTTTTGCGGTACGCGGGTCTCTCACTGTGTGGCCTCTCCCATTGTGGAGCACAGGCTCCGGACGCACAGGCTCAGCCACCATGGCTCACAGGCCCAGCCACTCCACGGCATGTGGGATCTTCCCAGACCAGGACAGGAGCCCGTGTCCCCTGCATTAGCAGGCGGACCCTCAACCACTGTGCCACCAGGGAAGCACCGTAAGTGAAAATTTTTAATAAAATATTTAACATATATTGACTCAAAACTTGATAAATATGTATAATATACTTGCCATAGTATTAATATCTTTACAGATCACTTCAATCTATTACATTTACTCTTAATTAAATAAACTCATAGAAATGTGGACAATAATAACAGATAGCTAGAAATGTTTAAATTTTCTATTTGATTCTGTTACATAGAATCTTTTTCTCTTTTGGAATTTCTTATCTTTTCATCCATTATATGCATGTTTTCACTTAACCTTCCTACTTTCTTGCCCATAGTTATAATAGCTGCTTTATATTCCTTTTCTGATCATTTCAATATCTGTATTATCTTGGATATGGCCTTTGCCATTTCCCTTGAGCACATATTTGCTTTGGGTGCATATGTGTGTGTGTATTGCAAAATTTCAGATTGCAACTAAATAATATTGCAATAGAGTTAGACTCTAGACTCTGTTACAGTTCTCTGAAGAAGTATATTTTATCTTCAAATAGCACTTCTTTTATAAAATTATTGAGGTATAATTGATATATAACATTATATTAGTTTCAGGTGTAAAATATAATTATTTGATATTTATATATATTGTGAAATAATCAGTACAATAAATCTAGTTAACAACTGTCCCCATACATAGTTATGCATTATTTTTCTTGTGATGATAACTTTCAAGATTTGCTCTCTTAGCAACTTTCAAATATGCAACACAGTATTATTAACTATAGTCATGGAGCTGTACATTACATCCTAAGACTTACTTTATAGCTGGAAGTTTGTATATTTTACCCCCTTCACCCATTTTACCCACCCCTCACCTCCAGCATCTGGCAATTATCAGTCTCTTCTCTGTAACAATGAGCTGTTTTGTGAGTGTGTATGTGTGTTTTATTACACATATAAGTGAGATTATATGGTATTTGTCTTTCTCTGTATGATTTATTTCTCTTAAATAATGTTCTCAAGCCCATCTATATTTTTTGCAAATGATAAGATTCCATTCCTTTTTATTGCTGAATAATATTCTATTATATATATATGTATATATATAATATATACACATATATGATATATAAATATATATCATATTTTTTAATCTATTCATCCATCAATGACACGAGTTACCTCCCTATCTTGGCTACTGTAAGTAATGCCAATAATGTAAACAACAAAATAAAAATAAGTTTTGTTTTACAAGTCAGTTAACCTGGTTGGAATCAAATTGCACTCTATGTCTCTTCATGGTGGTTGGCAAGTCAAAAATCAGTTCTGGTTTTCATTTTGTTTTGTTTTGTTTTCCTTAGTTGTGAGCTACTTTTAGCTGGACCTACTCATAGGTAATTCAGGAATCATCTGGAGACTTTGGCAGTATATGAAGAGAATTTGGGGTTCTTCTTATGTTTTTCCTCTTTTCCAGCCCCCCTCCCTCATTTTTCAGTAGTTATATTTTCCTACTCTCTGTCCTCTAGTTCTTCAGGTCAGTCAGAAATACTATAGTTTTCTATTATAAATTTTGCCATCATGTAACATGCTATGACCATAGACTTCCCTCAGCCTAAAATCATAAACACAGGGAACTCACTCTGTCCTGGTCTCTTCCAATTCTCCTCACTCTGACAAAATAAATGCTTGCTTTTTTCACCTTCCATGTCTTTCAGGTAGTCCTCCCATCCCCAGATATGATCTTTGTCATCAGTGGGGAGTTCAGCCTGTTAGAAGGTGACTCAGGCATAGTGAAAGTAAAATTATTCACATTTCAATTTTAAATTTCCACTAGCCTATTATATATATATATATATATATATACACACACACACACACACATATACATAATACTTATATATAAATATATATATATATACTTATATATATATATATATATATATATATATATACTTTTAGGCTGAAAGATATATGCTTATAACTATGATTAATATAAAAGGTACAATAGACTATAATTGGTTAACACATTTTCCAAACTAAATTCAATAATTATGCTAAAGTATGACATCTGATGTAAAGTTTTTATTCATATGAGAGCCTTTTTGGATTAAGCTTTTTAATAAAAATAAAATATATGTCTTAGATATAGGGACTGCATTTAGAAACCATTAAGAAAATTATATGTGAAAAAAGTCAGAGGCAAAAATTTTAACAGTATATTGGTCATGGTGATTACTCTCCTTCTCTTGGTAACTATTTCAGTTTTCACTGGAGATTCATCCTTTATCCATAAAGCCTATCTGGTTTAGGAGAACAGAATTTTTCCTGTGCTCTAGGTCTAAGCAGTTCAGTATAATTTCATCAGTAATTTTTATTAGGTCTGGAATGGGCATGTGACCCAATTCAATCAGATAAATTTGTAAATATATGCTAGGAAATTCTAAGGTTAAAAGATCACTATTCTCCTGGATAAATGGTGTGATATTCAAAGATACAATAGGCACTGCTACAGCAATTTGCTCACTACCACAGATCAAATTTTAGGATGAAACAGGCACCTCAGGTGGCAGAGTACAATAGAGAAAGGAGCTGGATTCTTAGAGATTTAATTCAGCTTCTGACTCATATACATGACACTTTAGCTTCCCCTACTTGGAACATTCCTTGTAGAGCAGGTGCTATACCTCTTTTATTGTTTCAAAACGTTTGAGGGATTTTGTTGTTGTTGTAAATCACAATGTATCATATTTTCACTGACACAAGTTTTCTTAAAAGGTGAAGACAGTAATAATACATTCTGTTATATGGTATTTTTATGTACCTAAGTGTTTTTCTGAAATATTAAAAAAATTATCTTGATCAGAGAAAGACAAATTATTTTTTACATTTGCTTATTTATTTGTTTTTCTTCATTACTAACACAATTTGCATTTTTATTTCTATATTACAACACCTAATTACAATCCCTAGTACATAGAGAGTGTCATCAAAAGTTCACTGAATGAACACCTAAACTGAGGAAAGACAAAAGTCAGAGAAAAGGGCCATGAGAATGCATATTTTTAGATGTGGTAGACTAAATCCTTGTTCACAAATATTCAGTTCCCCATTTGTGGGAGGATTACACAACAGTGTCCCTTAAACTTACTCTTAGTTATGTGACTTGGTTTGGCCCAGAAAATGTGTAAGTGTCATCTCTCTACTCCAGGTAGAAGTTTTCAGAGCTGGAGTATGCTTTTCTGTGGTATTGTTTTGTTGCTGTGATCATGGAAACGTGTGTGTGGATGGAATCACAGTCATCCTGGGTCACTGAAGGACAAAGATGAGCAGAGGCCCCCTTGGCAAACTGTGGCAGGCATGTAACACAAAGGGAAAATAAACTTGGTTTTGTTACCCAATTATATTTGGGGCTGTTTACTACCACAGTGTTATTCTAGGCTATCATGACAGAAACATGATAAAGAACAGAAAACTGCCCAGTGAAACTCTGGTGAAGGGTTATCTGAACAAGAAGATACGGTTATTGGAAATTTATGGACAGTGCCATTTTTATTAATTAAATGTTTAAAATATTAATAATGTGTATTCTTATAGCAAATAAACCATTTAATTGTAGAAACAAAATAGAAGCTAAATGGTTTTTATGTATTCATAACTTTTGTGTCCACCTAAATCTATTTTTTTTCTAATAATTATTTAATTTATTCAGTCATGATTATCCTGTAACACGGGTTTTGGGAAATATATTTTACAAAGTAGGGAGAAAATTCTATACCGTAATTTGTAATGAAATTGCATGTTTTAGGGAACCAAGCTTTCTCACATATCTGATATTTAGGCTTCATCTACACTTCTTTTTATTATTATTTTCTATGTTTTGGATACAAACTTAGAATCTTGACTATCTAGAAACTTTAGTCCTTTCTCAGATTCTTGCTTTAATTACTAACGTTAAGGATGTACAGAGAATTAACAGCTGCTGAGCTACAATAATAAAATCCTCAATTAAGTTTATGAACAATTAGGCTTTGCTTTGATACCATTATGTTTACTTAATAAAATTTTATTAATTAATCATATGAAAATGTCTGTCTTATCAGTTGCTGAATTACATAGCTATGCAACCTACACATATGTATACATACTCCCTACATATGCACATACAGGAACTCTTGAAAACTGACTAGATGGACAAGGTATTACAGATGTCTTCTCAAAAATCATGCTGTCTCTATGTATATGTATAAATGATTCACTTTGTTATAAAGCAGAAACTAACACAGCATTGTAAAACAATTATACTCCAATAAAGACATTTAAAAAAAATCACGCTGTCTTTATTCAGAGCAGATAATTTAAAATATGAGAGAAATCAAGGCTCTAGGCATATAAAAACACACTTCCACTTACAACACAGACTACGTTACAGTACAGACACCTATATACAATTTCATATAAGAGCTAGTACCTTAGAGATACAAACTCAACAAGCAAACTATCATAAATATCTGAGGAATTACCTGGGATCCCGTGGAAACACATGCTGAGTAGTCAGGCATTACCTGTGGTAATGAGTGTTTCAAAATTCCTACTAAAAGACTTCTTCGACCTTATACCACAGATAGCGCACCTGCTACCACTCACAACTAATGTGAATGTCTTGATGTTATGCACAGGAGAGCTAATCAATATAATAGATTTTTCTGAAAAAGAACTAGTTATTAGAAAACTCAGTAAGGTTTGCATTTCATTAAGTGTTCTGTGATCTCAGGTGAAACTACAGGTCCACAGTAAAAATTGAGACTGACATGTACACACTGCTATATTTTAAGTAGATAAACAAGGAACTACTGTAAAAAAATAAATATTTTTTTTTAAAAAGAATTTGAGTGAAAATTGTCAATGAGTCTCAGAATAAAAACAAAAAAAAGGAGATGGAACAGAAGAAAAGACAATTTTTATAATACTCTAAGTTAAAGTATTAAACAAATTTGGTTTCTCATCTATTTCTCATATAATATTGCATATTTTTATAACATTAGTTTCAGGTGTACAACATAGTGATTTGATATTTGTATATATTGCAGTGTGGTCACCACAAGAAGTCTAATTAATATCCATCATCACATAGTTACAAATTTTTCATATTGCATATTAAGTTCAAATCAATGGAATCAGTTATTTGTGACAATAAACAATGATCTTCAAGAAGTTATATAAAAGATATTTATTGGAAAGATGAGGATACTGACATTCAGCATGGTTAAAATCAATTTAGATAGTCATCTATCTAATTAGGAAGATTCAAATTCCAAAGCATTGGTTTTTATATATCCTACCCACTGTTTTAAAATATAAATAATACTGCATTTCAGTAACTGTGGTAATTGACGATAAGAGGGAGAAAACATTTCACAAAAGTAGAGAGGTTAACTAAAAAATGTGGGTAAGAATATCATGTTAAATACTATACAACTGAAAGAATGAGATTATAAACTCATCATTCTGTCTTAATATGTATTCATTCACATGGGCTTATTAAAAGAATACTATTTTAAATCAAAAATACTGCTAATTCTCCTACGTCCTAGGTCTTTTGGTAAGTAATTTAAGCTCTCTGACTTAATTTTTTTTTTTCTTCTGTAAAAGGTAAATGAGAGTTTCTGATAAACTGAGAGTGCCTTGTGCTGAGTGAGTCTATGCATTTCAAAAATAATGATAATGGTGATGATAATGATTATGCATAAAACAGAATCATACAGTTTACAAATTTCATATCATTTAAGATTTTAAATGTTGTATAGAGATTTGTCATTAGAATTTGATAGGAGCAAAGATATAATCACCTAGGATGGGTAAAGGGAAATGTGGAGAAAACTAACATTCATTAACTTTTATATACCAGGTAGGTCACTAGGCATTTTACATTATATTGCTCTTTAATAATGACAATGAATAAAACAATTATAAAACAATGTGTGAAACAATATGTATTCAGGAAACATGTGAAAAGGTAAGGTTGAAAGAAAAAAACATTCATCATTTATGGAAGTAGTCTATTTTGAACTGGGAATTTGAATCTTTCCAAAAAATGTTTTTATCATAACAACACCAGTTAAACATAGTCATTTCAATTGACGACCAGTATCATTTAAAAATGTTTGCCATATTATTTCACATCAAAAGACATTATATGATTTGACATCTAGGTCCTAGGAAACATTGAAAGAGGAGATTCTATATAAATAAAAGTTGAATAACAGATAACATTCTATAAATCTATGAGTCTATTTCTAGAAGGAAATAACAAAAGAAGAAGTAAAAATAAAATGGGAATAGGGCACTCAAAGTATGTCAGATGTACCTGCAGGAGGGCTACAACATATTGGAATACCATTTTCAAGACTAGTTGCTAGGCTCAGATTTAGCAAAATCAAACAGACAATAATTAAAAGTAAATAAAAGAATGAGATATTGTTATCTTTATTAATTTTTATTTTTTTTAAGATTTGCAGGAAGGTAAAAATAATCTTACGAATATATGTATGTCTGTATCTTTTCTACCTGTATCCTCATTGGCAGTAGGGATCTGAGGAGGTGAGGCTCAACTTTCAGGATGTCTGCCAAAGGCCACTAATTCTGTTAATATTGATGATGAATAACCCTGTGAAGTCGCCTAAATTCTACCAATGGACATGTAGTCCTTTGTTGTTGTTTTTTCCCCCTGTGGTAGCTAAATTGATGTTTTGTAATTTAAAAATGAGCTATTTCTTTTTACCCATTTCTTTTGGTGCTTATTTGTTTTTAGTTCACTTAATTTTTTTTTTTTTAAGAAGATGTTAGGGTAGGAGTTTATTAATTAATTTATTTATTTTTGCTGTGTTGCGTCTTCGTTTCTGTGTGAGGGCTTTCTCTAGTTGTGGCAAGCAGGGGCCACTCTTCATCATGGTGCGTGGGCCTCTCACTATCGTGGCCTCTCTTGTTGCGGAGCACAGGCTCCAGACGCGCAGGCTCAGTAGTTGTGGCTCACGGGCCTAGTTGCTCCATGGCATGTGGGATCCTCCCAGACCAGGGCTCAAACTCGTGTCCCCTGCATTAGCAGGCAGATTCTCAACAACTGCGCCACCAGGGAAGCCCCACTTCACTTAATTTTTATTCTTAACCTTTTCAACAACTTTTAGATGTGGGGATCATAAAGTGACAGGGAAATTAGTAAAAGAATGAGGAGGATTTATGAACCGAACAAGGAAACAAGTTGGCTGTATTTTATCTCCTACTTAGCTCTGTAGAAATCCTTCTAGTTCCTGCACTTCCTAGTCAATATCCCATTTAGTCTCAGGATAACTCCTTGTTAGTAATAACCTCTTAATAGGAGAGAATGTTAGAATTACCATAAATAAATCAGCAAATTTGGTGAAGCAGGGAAAACAGAAACAGAATCTCTAATTCTATTCCAGGTTAGTAATAGACTGTCCATGACAATACAGACAATATGTTGGCACAAATATTGTTGCTTGTTTTTTAAGAAATTCATTCTCTATGGAAGAGATAGAAAAAATCGGATCTTCAGCATATGTACATAGAATGTTTATAGTATAAGAAAATGCTCTAGAGTAGCTCACACTTGGGAGGCAGAAGGAGGGAAAAAAGTCCTCAAGGAAGATTTCCCATTGTGTCCCAAGAGGTTTAGCTTGGATAACTTTTTAGCCCTTCCTAAATGTAAGCTCTCCAAACTGAGCAGAACTTCTCATCATTTTATGAGGACAGATTAGCACTGACAGCACTGCATAGTGATCATTATGGATTAAAAAACCAAAGATTTTCTGATCACTAACTTGGCAGTAATTACTGGCAGTCCCAAAAAGGCAGGGACTGAAAAATGTCAGTAGCTGATGACTGTAGCACAGGCATAAGTTTAGATTTTGTAAGGAGTGTTTACAATTTCAATTCAAATATTGATAACATAACTCCTGGGGTGGGGGTTAAAGACAGGTTCACAGGTTCTTTGATATCTGTCCTCTGAAGAGGTGGAGCTAAACTCCCTTCCCTTCAAATGCTGTCTAGGTTATGTTACTTGCCTCTAGTGAATAGAATATAGTAGAAGTGATAAGATGGCATCTCCAAGGTTAGGTTATCAAAGATTTCAACTTCCCTCTTGAGTTTCTCTCTCTCTCTCTCTCTCTCTCTCTCTCTCTCTTCATAACTCACTCTGAGGGCAGCCAGCCGCTATGTTGCAAGGACTCTCAGGCAGCCAACACAAAGTCCACATGACAAGGAACCACATATATATGAGTGAGTTTAGATGTAGATGCCTTGTTGCCTGACAGCAAAAATGTGAATGAACTTGGGAAAGTATCCTTGAAGTAACTGCAGCAGTGACCAACAACTTGATTATAAACTTATGAGAGACCCAGTTCTAGAATGACTCAGCTGAACTAGTCCTGGATCTCTCAAAACAGAATCTGGGAAATAATAAATGTTTACTATTTTAAGAGCAAATTTGAGGTAATTTGTTATGCAGCAATAGATAACTAATACTACTTTCAGAATATTCAAGCCAAGTAAAAGAGGGGTTGTCTTGTCTAAATATCAGGATTTGCCAGTTTCAGAGTTATCAAGGTTTAAGTGAGATGTTCTGACAAGGTTAATGTTTTCTGAAAGCTACGCTAGTAGAGTGATAAGGTTATAGCAACAAAGAAACTATTACTTATTAGTATTTTAATATGTGACATATATCTATTACCTCATCTAATTAATATTTATGTGAAAGTAAAGAAATATGCTTGGACAATGTACAGAATATTATTTATAAATAAATAAATATATATATATATATATATATATATATAATTAAAGTATAGCCTATTAACTTTAAGGAATACACTTGGATTTTTTCTGGTTCTATAATCACAACAGAAGAATATGATTTTATCTTATCATAAACATTATTCCCTGTATCTTGTGTATCCTTATTCCAATTTCAAATTTTCCTCTATATTTGATGACTTTAAAAGAACTATATAAAAAAAAACACTTAATTATTCTTTCTTCATTTCTATCTTTTAACTAAGAAAATCTAGATCTTAGATAGAATATTGATTGATAATAAATCATAGATTATTTGATTTCATTATAATGAAATGACTAGTTAGTTTCTTTGAGGAGATGAATGAAAAATAAAAATGCACTAAAATTAGTGACATGGAGTCCTGAGTGATAATTAAAATTCGATACCAAAGAAGGATTATTCAAGATAAAAATGCAAATACTGCCTTAGCCTGTATTTCAAACTAGAACATTTAAAAGCATAAACAAAACTAAATAAAAAGTTAAAAAAATACCATCTTTAAACTCTATGTGTAGAGTTGTGTGCAGAGATGCTTATTATGCAGAGAAGACAAAACAGGCATACAATTTTCTTATCTCAAGATGGATTTAAGAATGGAGAGTTTCATTAAAAGAGAGAAGTTTTGTAGCCAGGATCCTTGAAGCATTGTGGGTGTTGATTTTCTGTTCATGGAAATTCTGTGTCTCTGTGGTTTCTTCCCTCTTTTATGCTTTGTCAGTGTTGCTGAATGCTGATGAGACAAAACTTGATGTAAACAGCCTCAGGCAATCATTTTCAGTTGATAAATTTAAGATATGAAGCTCTATTTTATGAGTTCAATCTGTGTTAGGGTGCCCAATTACACGTGGTAGCTGTGTGCTTCTGAGGTGTTTTTAGGGGAGAAACATCCATGCTCTGACAAATTTAATGGGTTTAAGGGAAGATAATGATAAGAAGTCATGGAGAAAAATTCAAAGAGAACTTCCAAGTAATTTCTAGAATTTTAGAAAAGAAAATGCAGTGTTATAATAGTTTGTTTAATAGAAAATAAAAGATTAAATGAGAGAAAATAAATTGTTCTATGTTGAATAGAGTGAGTTACACTGGAAAATAAACAATATTAGATTGAAAATAAACAATATTAAACATTGCCATTGATTAAATATGTCTTTGAAATGCCACCTACTTTCCAAATATCTTCAGCATTAAAACAGTATCTGCTCTTGCTCAAATTTGTTTAAAGGATCAAATTATGTAATTTATAAAATACAAAATACTCTAAATTTTAAGTGACAGTGTCAACCCAGATGTCAGTTAAGGTCATTCAGTCCAATAGCATTAATTTTTTTTGAAGTTATAATTAAACTGTTATATGCACATAGTTTAAAGATCATACTGAACTGATGATGAAAAAGGGCAGAATCCTAATCTGGTACTTTTCTCCCCACTCTCCCTCCCTTATCTTCATATTTCCAAGTAACATAAGATACTGCTGTTCT
Source organism: Lipotes vexillifer (assembly GCF_000442215.2). Classification (NCBI taxonomy): domain Eukaryota; kingdom Metazoa; phylum Chordata; class Mammalia; order Artiodactyla; family Lipotidae; genus Lipotes; species Lipotes vexillifer. The sequence continues at coordinate 533,451 of NW_006794609.1, forward strand.
GCCCTTTATTAACTTAACATTATATTCAACATCCTATACCACAGAATAGATGTTTTACATGCTTATTTGTCTGAAAACACATCCCCTCTTTTCATTCTTTCAATGTAGTTTTATGACAATTGTTAGTTAAATCAGTGGTCAATCTGTATCTTTTTATATATTTCAGTTTCTTCTGAGTTAAAATGTCACATATTATTTTCTTTATTATATATTTCTTTAGTTTCTTCTGCAGTTAGTATTCTCCTTACATACTAGTTTTATTTATAAAATTTCTGTTGTTGTTTTAGCTATTTCACCAGATCTGCCAAATACCTGCCAATATTTTTCAAATGCTCAAATGTTTAAATTCCATTTTTCTTTTTCTAGCATCCTGTCTCTTGGAAACTTATCATATTCTACTTCAATTTGGACTCTGTGACCTGATGCACTGCTAATGTTATGAGACTGTTCTTTAATTTTGGAATTTCTACCCATGCCCTCCTCTTGCCCACTAGGTAGTTTGCAGTACTTTTTATTGGTTAATTTATTATCTGGTGCAACCCAGTCTCTATTAAATTCCAAGAAAGAGTGCAAGGGAGGTGAAATTTCTAGTAATTGTTTATATAAAAAGCCTTTATTATATACATGGTTTGCTAGGTATAGTGGGCTAAATTATGGCCCCCAAAAGAAAGATATGTCTGTTTCCTAACACCCATAACCTGTGAACATGACCTTTTTTTGGAGAAAGTATCTTTGCAGATGTAATTAAGTTAAGGATCTTGAGTTAAGATCATTTTGGACTTAATATGGTCTCTAATTCAAGTGTGAAAGTGTCCTTATAAGACAAAGGCATAGGGAAATTTGAGATTTAGATCCAGAGGAGAGAAGACCATGTCAAGATTGGCACAGAGATTGGATCCATGAAGTCCCAAACCAGGAATGCCTAAGAATGGAAGGCTCAAGGAAAGATTCCACCCTAGAGCCACAGGAGGGAGTGTTCAGAACACCTTGATTTTGAACTTCTGGCCTCCACAATTGTGAAAGAATACATTTCTGTTGTTTAAAACCACCAAATTTGTACAACCCTTGGAAACTAATAAAGGTGGGTAAAGAATTTTATGTAGAAAATATTTTCATCCAGTATTGTATTTTAAATTATTTCTTAACTCTGATTTTCAACAATTTTCATATCATAACTTTTCACTTATTTCTCTCTAAAAGCTTAAGATATTTGCTAAATTCTTTATGTTTAGAGATTTTATACTGATACCTTGGTATCATTATCATCATCTTCATCATTATACATTGAGATTGGCACTCATTGTATCATTTCAACTAGTAGACTCATGTCCTTCAGTTCTGTGAAGTTTTTGTTTGTTTATTTTAATACAAAAGTATTCCTTAGTCTTTTTCTTCTCTTTTGTTTCTATCATTATTATTAATTGATTCCTAATTGTTTCATTGCTTCCCTCATTTATTTTTCCTTAAGAAGTTTTGAGTTTTATTAATCAAATGTGATATTTTAAAATTCTTACCATTTAAAAAAATATTTTAAGACTACTTTCTTGTTCTACATTTTTAATAGCTCCCAATTCTTTGTTCTAAATGATCACTTTCTGTTACATTTCTGAAATACAAAGCATAGATTTTAGCAGTCATTTTTCTTATTTCCTTCTACTTTTGTTTCATCAGAGTTCTACTTTCCTGTTATTTATTTTGGTCTCTCTTTACTATAGGAAGATTCCCTCACATGTCCTCTGCTGGCTTTTCAGTCATATTTACTTGGAAATTCTATGCTATGTTAACAGCTGCACCATTCTACCAATCTATAAATGAAGATCAGTTAGTGACTTACATAAGTGCAATCCACATATATTAATAGTTAGAGGTCCTTTCCCTAAGCCATCTCAGTTTTTCCCAGGAATAAATCTCCCAAATCCTACAATTGTTGGTCTCAGTAAAAGCGAAACCAAAAGAAGTGTGGTTACCCATTTCTCTAGGTGATTATTTTCCCCAGTATTTCAATTCTATACTTCACACTCACTTTTGCTTCCCCCAGAGAAATTAAGCTGAAAAATATTCCAGAAAATATGTCTATTCCTGAAATGCAGTTGGAGAAATTGAAGGTTTAAAGCTGGAGGGAATAAAACTTACAAGCTTAACCAATATGAAAGCTGATTTTTTTCTATTTTCCTGTTCTACCCGATATCTTATGCCTTGAACTTCTGGGACTTTGCAAGTATCTACTGGTCAAATCCACTTGGTTTTCCTTTGGAATCTGCTCTATAATAAACAAGGTTCAATTAATATTCCTCTCTCATTCAGAATCTTCTCTGATAAGTCTTCAGCACTCCTGTACCCTATCAAAGGTCCACTTGTTTCTCATTCACTGTGGAATCCTCAAAGCCCAGCACAGTTTTTGAAGTATAGCAGATTATGTATAAGTGCACAATGAACTGTTAAAATATAATATTTTAACTAGAAAAATACTAGAAAAAAGTATGATCATGACAGAAATTATAAAGTTTATTATTTTTTTATTTTTCATTTAATAATAGATGATTCTATGAGTAATATGGCATCAAATGAAATAAAATGCATTTTAATAGTAATATTGAAGAAATAAACTTACCTAATCTTTTTCAAAAGAAAGAAATATTGTGTATTATTAAGAGTCAAGATAAATAAATGGATTTAAAGTTTGGGAAATGATAGGAGGCTGTATCATTAGGCAAGTATAAATTCAATTTCCAAATAAACAACCTCTGTGAATAGGTTAAAATCTGAGTGAAATTCAATCAAGTCTTAAAAAATATGGCTAACTCTACACAAAAATATATTTTAAATGAATATAAATTAATTATGATCAATAATGAAAGCCACATAGTGTCTTTTGCCCATCTCTGGGGCTTGCACTGTTAGCCACAGCTTGCGCCCGTCACTGGAGCTCCTTTAAGTGGCGCTCTTAATCCCCTCTCCTCATGCACCAGGAAACAAATAGGAAAGAAAATGTCTCCTACCTGTTTGACAGGTCCAGACATTTCTCCAGATTCGCTCCCGGCTAGCCGTGGTGCACCAAACCCCTGCAGGCTGTGTTCATGTCGCTAGTCCTCTCCCTGTGATCTGATCTCTGAAGCCTGAGCCTCATCTCCCAGGCCCACAAGCCCCGGAGGGTGAGTAGACAAGCCTCTTGGACTGAAATATGAGGACATACATGGACAGTGACATCATAACAGCCTTGTGGATGAAAGGCTCTTGGTGCTGCAGCCAGGAGTCAGTGCTGTGCCTCTGAGGTGGGAGAGCCAACTTCAGGACACTGGCCCACAAGATACCTCCCAGCTCCACATAATATCAAATGGCAAAAATCTCCCAGAGATCCCCATCTCAATACTAACACCCAGCCTCACTCAACGACCAGCAAGCTACAGTGCTGGACATACTATGCCAAACAACTAGCAAGAGAGTAAAACAAGCCCACCCATTAGCAGAGAGGCTGCCTAATATCATAATAAGTCCACAGACACCCCAAAACACATGACCAGACATGGACCAGCCCAGCAGAAAGACAAGATCCAGCCTCATCCACAAGAACACAGGCACTAGTCCCCTCCACCAGGAAGCCTACACAACCCACTGAACCAACCTTAGCCACTGGGGACAGACATCAAAAACAATGGGAAATATGAACCTGCAGCCTGCAAAAAACAGACCTCAAACACAGTAAGATAAGCAAAATTAGAAGATAGAAAAAACACAGCAGATGAAAGAGCAAGATAAAAACCCACTAGACCTAACAAATGAAGATGAAATAGGCAGTCTACCTGAAAATGAATTCATAATAATGATAGTAAAGATGATCCAAAATCTTGGAAATAGAATAGACAAAATGCAAGAAACATTTAACAAGGACCTAGAAGAATTGAAGATGAAACGAACAATGATGAACAACACAATAAATGAAATTAAAAATATTCTAGATGGGATCAATAGCAGAATAACTGAGGCAGAAGAATGGATAAGTGACCTAGAAGATAAAATAGTGGAAATAACTACTGCAGAGCAGAAAAAAGGAAAAAAGAATGAAAAGAACTGAGGACAGTCTCAGAGACTTCTGGGACAATATTAAACACACCAACTTTCGAATTATAGGGGTTCCAGAAGAAGAAGAGAAAAAAGAAAGGGACTGAGAAAATATTTGAAGAGATTATAGTTGAAAACTTCCCTAATATGGGAAAGGAAATAGTTAATCTAGTCCAGGAAGCACAGAGCGTCTAATACAGGATAAATCCAAGGAGAAATATGCCAAGACGCATATTAATCAAAGTGTCAAAAATTAAATACAGGGCTTCCCTGGTGGCACAGCGGTTGAGAATCTGCCTGCTAATGCAGGGGACATGGGATCGAGCCCTAGTATGGGAGGATCCCTCATGCTGTGGAGCAACTAAGCCCATGAGCCACAACTACTGAGCCTGCGTGTCTGGAGCCTGTGCTTCACAACAAGAGAGGCCGGGATGGTGATAGGTCCGTGCATCAAGATGAAGAGTGGCCCCCACTTGCCACAACTAGAGAAAGTCCTCACACAGAAACAAAGACCCAGCACAGCCAAAATAAATTTAAAAAATGATAATAAAAATAATTTAAATAAATAAAAATTTAAAAAAATTAAATACAAAGAAAACATATTAAAAGCAGCAAGGGGAAAACAACAAATAACACACAAGGGAATCCCCATGAGGTTAACAGCTGATCTTTCAGCAGAAACTCTGCAAGCCAGAAGGGACTGGCAGAACATATTTAAAGTGATGAAGGAAAAACACCTGCCAAAAAGATTACCCAGCAAGGATCTAATTCAGACTTGATGGAGAAATTAAAACCTTTACAGACAAGCAAAAGCTGAGAGAGTTCAGCACCACAAAACCAGCTTTACAACAAATGCTAAAGGAATTTCTCTAGGCAAGAAACACAAGAGAAGGAAAAGACCTACAATAACAAACCCAAAACTATTAAGAAAATGGGAATAGGAAAATACAAATTGATAATTACCTGAAATGTAAATGGACTAAATGCTCCAATCAAAAGACACAGATTGGCTGAATGGATACAGAAACAAGACCCATATATTTGCTGTCTACAAGAGATGCACTTCAGATGTAGAGACACATACAAACTGAAAGTAAGGGGATGGAAAAATATATTTCATGCAAATGGAAACCAAAAGAAAGCTGGAGTAACTATTCTCACACAAGACAAAATACACTTTAAAATAAAGACTATTAGAAGAGACATAGAAGGACACTACATAATGATCAAGGGATCAATCCAAGAAGAAGATATAACAATTGTAAATATTTATACACTCAACATAGGAACACCTCAATATATAAGGCAAATACTAACAGCCATAAATGGTGAAATCAACAGTAACACAATCATAGCAGAGGACTTAAACACCCCACTTTCACCAATGGACAGATCATCCAAAATGAAAATAAATAAGGAAACAGAAGCTTTAAATGATACATTAAACAAGATGGACTTAATTGATATTGATAGGACATTCCATCCAAAAACAACAGAATACACATTTTTCTCAAGTGCTCATGGAACATTCTCCAGGATAGATCATATTTTGGGTCACATATCAAGCCTTAGTAAATTTAAAAAAATTGAAATTGTATCAAGTATCTTTTCTGACCAGAATGCTATGAGACTAGATATCAGTTACAAGAAAAGATCTGTAAAAAATACAAACACATGGAGGCTAAACAACACACTACTCAATAACGAAGTCATCACTGAAGAAATCAAAGAAGAAATAAAAAAAAAAACCTAGAAACAAATGACAATGGAGACACGATGACCCAAAATCTATGGGATGCAGCAAAATCAGTTCAAAGAGGTAAGTTTATAGCAATACAATCCTACCTTAAGAAACAGGAAACATCTCGAATAAACAGCCTAAACTTGCACCTCAAGCAATTAGAGAAAGAAGAACAAAAATCCCCCAAAGTTAGCAGAAGGAAAGACATCATAAAGATCAGATCAGAAATAAATGAAAAAGAAATGAAGGAAATGATAGCAAAGATCAATAAAACTACAAGCTGGTTCTTTGAGAAGAAAAATAAAATTGATAAGCCATTAGCGAGACTCATCAAGAAAAAACGGGAGAAGACTCAAATCAATAGAATTAGAAATGAAAAAGCAGAAGTAGCAACTGACACTGCAGAAATACAAAAGATCATGAGAGATTACTACAAGCAACTCTATGCCAATATATTGGACAACCTGGAAGAAATGGACAAATTCTTAGAAATGCACAACCTGCCAAGTATGAATCAGGAAGAATTAGAAAATATGAACAGACAAATAACAAGCACTGAAAATGAAACTGTGATTAAAAATCTTCCAACAAACAAAAGCCCAGGACCAGATGGCTTCACAAGTGAATTCTATTAAACATTTAGAGAAGAGCTAACACCTATCCTTTTCAAACTCTTCCAAAATATAGCAGAAGGAAGAACACTCCCAAACTCATTCTATGAGGCCACCATCACCCTGATACCAAAACCAGACAAGGAAGTCAAAAAGAAAGAAAACTACTGGCCCATATCACTGATGAACATAGAGGCAAAAATCCTCAACAAAATATTACTGAACAGAATCCAACAGCACATTAAATGGATTGTACACCATGATCAAGTGGGGTTTATTCCAGGAATGCAAAGATTCTTCAATATAGGCAAATCAATCAACGTGATACACCATATTAACAAATTGAAGGAGTAAAACCATATGATCAATCTCAATATATGCAGCGAAACCTTTCAACAAACTTTATGATAAAAACCCTGCAGAAAGTAGGCATGGAGGGAACTTTCCTCAACATAATAAAGGCCATATATGACAAACACACTGCCAACATCATCCTCAATGGTGAAAAACTGAAAGCATTTCCATAAGATCAGGAACAAGACAAGGTTGCCCACTCTCACCACTCTTATTCAACATAGTTTTGGAAGTTTTAGCCACAGCAATCAGAGAAGAAAAGGAAATAAAAGGAATCCAAATTGGAAAAGAAGAAATAAAGCTGTCACTGTTTGCAGATAACATGATACTGTACATAGAGAATCCTAAAGATGCTACCAGAAAACTACTAGAGTTAATCAATGAATTTGGTAGAGTAGCAGGATACAAAATTAATTCACAGAAATCTCTGGCATTCCAATACACTAATGATGAAAAATCTGAAAGTGAAATCAAGAAAACACTCCCATTTACCACTGCAACAAAAAGAATAAAAGATCTAGGAATAAACCTGCCTAAGGAGACAAAAGACCTGTATGTAGAAAATTATAAGGCACTGCTGAACGAAATTAATGATGATATAAATAGATGGAGAGATATACCATATTCTTGGATTGCAAGAATCAATACTGTGAAAATGACTCTACTACCGAAAGAAATCTATAGATTCAATGCAATCTGTATCAAACTACCACTGGCATTTTTCACAGAACTAGAAAAAAAATTTCACAATTTTTATGGAAACACAAAAGACCCCAAATATTGAAAGCAATCTTGAGAACAAAAAACGGAGCTTGATTAATCAGGTTCCCTGACATCAGAATATACTCTAAAGCTACAGTAATCAAGACAGAATGGTACTGGCACCAAAACAGAAAGATAGATGAATGCAACAGGATAGAAAGCCCAGAGATAAACCCACACACATATGGTCACCTTATCTTTGATAAAGGAGGCAGGAATGTACAGTGGAGAAAGGACAGCCTCTTCAATAAGTGGTGCTTGGAAAACTGGACAGTTACATGTAAAAGTATGAGATTAGATCGCTCCTTAACACCATACACAAAAATAAGCTCAAGATGGATTAAAGACCTAAATGTGAGTCCAGAAACTATCAAACTCTTAGAGGAAAACATAGGCTGAACACTCTATGACATAAATCACAGCAAGATACTTTTTGACCTACCTCCTAGAGAAATGGAAATAAAAACAAAAATAACCAAATGGGACCTAATGAGACTTCAAAGCTTTGGCACAGCAAAGGAAACCATAAACAAGACCAAAAGGCAACCCTCAGAACAGGAGAAAATATTTGCAAATGAAGCAACTGACAAAGGATTAATCTCCCAAATTAATAAACAGCCTATGCAGCTCAATAACAAAACAACAAACAAACAACCTAATCCAAAAATGAGCAGACCTAAATAGACATTTCTCCAAAGTAGATATACAGACTGCCAAAAACATATGAATGAATGCTCAACATCATTAATAATTAGAGAAATGCAAATCAAAACTACAATTAGATATCATCTCACACCCGTCTGAATGGCCATCATTAAAAAATCTAGGAACAATAAATGCTGGAGAGGGTGTGGAGAAAAGGGAACACTCTTGCATTGTTGGTGGGAATGTAAATTGATACAGCCGCTATGGAGAACAGTATGGAGGTTCCTTAAAAAACTACTAATAGAATTACCATATGACCCAGCAATCCCACTACTGGGCATATACCCTGAGAGAACCATAATTCAAAGAGTCATGTACCAAAATGTTCATTGCAGCTCTATTTACAATAGCCCAGAAATGGAAACAACCTAAGTGTCCATCATTGGATGAATGGATAAAGAAGATGTGGCACATATATACAATGGAATATTACTCAGCCATAAAAAGAAATGAAATTGAGCTATTTGTAATGAGGTGGATAGACCTAGAGTCTGTCATACAGAGTGAAGTAAGTCAGAAAGAGAAAGACAAATACCGTATGCTAACACATATATATGGAATTTAAGAAAAAAAAAAGGTATGAAGAACCTAGGGGTAAAACAGGAATAAAGACAGAGACCTACTGGAGAACAGACTTGAGGATATGGGGAGGGGGAAGGGTGAGGTGTGTTAGGGCGAGAGAGAGACATGGACATATATATACTAAGAAAGAGAAAGACAAATACCGTATGCTAGCACATATATATGGAATTTAAGAAAAATAAATGTCATGAAGAACCTAGGCGTAAGACATGAATGAAGACACAGACCTGCTAGAGAATGGACTTGAGGATATGGGGAGGGGGAAGTGTAAGCTGTGACAAAGCAAGAGAGAGTAATGGACATATATACACTACCAAATGTAAGGTAGATAGCTAGTGGGAAGCAGCTACATAACACAGGGAGACCAGCTCGGTGCTTTGTGACTGCGTGGAGGGGTGGGAGAGCGAGGGTTGGAGGGAGGTAGATGCAAGAGGGAAGAGATATGGGAACATATGTATAGGTAAAACTGAATCACTTTGTTATAAAGCAGCAACTAACACACAATTGTAAAGCAATTATACTCCAATAAAGATGTAAACAAATAAAAAATAAATAAATAAAGTAAGAGCTGCTAGGGAAAAAAAAAAACAAAACGCATGCTGCAACCAAGAGCCCTTGCAGCCAAAATAAATAGATAGTTAGATAGATAGATAAATAAATAAATAAATATTAAAAACAAAAGAAGGAAAGAAACTGAGGCTGTAAGAAATTAAAATTTACCCAAAATCATGGCCTGTATATGGTGAGGTGGATTTAAAAAGGTCTGACACAAGCCAGAGCTTCTACTTTTTCCATTGATCCAGGTTGTCTGCAATCTGCCACCTCCATTTCTGCATTTTGCTGGGGGAATCGCATCCCAAGTCCTCTTATCTTGTACTTTCCCTTCAAATGATCTCAATGGCAGCACATAAGAAAAACTTTTGAATTGCTCTTTTTATTACTTCAGTTGCTAGAGAAATTTTGTGTTCTACTTCACATCTTAGCAGAATGATCATTGAATGACAAATCTGATTGAATTTGTGAAATAAAAGTAATGACAGTTCTTCAAATATATTGTTTTGTCTATTCATATATGCTTGTTCAGACCTCAGCAAGATTTAAGACATTTAATTCACGTCTGTGAAGTCTCTAAACTGCTTCAAGTAATTTTGCATACATTGTCTTGTTCTGAATTTGATTTCATTTGCTTCTAATCTCAACTTATTCTCAACAAAGTAACCATCCACACTTATAATAAACTTTATTAGATTCTTGTATTTTCTTTTCCATATTCAGAACATATAAATTCTATATTATCACTACAGTGGTCAAAATTTTGCTCTGTAATTTTAATTATAAATATATGTATACAAAAACCAAAATACATTTGTTTGTTTTAGATGTTGATAGACAATTGATGTTCCTCTGAAAAGTGAAAAAAAAAAAATAATGAAAGCCATGTTTGCTGGTAAATTAGCAGATATTAGACTTGAAAAATAAATAATAAAGGAATTATGGAAATCAACAATAAATTAGCACAAAAGTATATGATGAATCTTGCTTTAATGAATCTAGATATCATGAATGTTTTAGTATGAAGAAAATTTCAATCAAAAATTATTTTTTTGAAAAGAGGCAGAGAATTAGAGATAAATCTACATTGTAAAAAAAAAAAAAAGGGGGTTGTCTCAGAAAAGGTAGAGTTGAGTAAAATATTTACACTACTATAATTAAAGAAAAAGTTTGTAAGAGAAAAATAGGGGATTTTTCTATTAAAGTAATCATACTTCAAAAATTCATAATTTTTAAATAACTCCAGGCTACTTCAACCACAGAATGATTACAGAGTAGCCAGTGATGTTAAAGGTATGGAATATATCCACTTAAGAATAACAAATAAAACATTTTATAAAGTGTCATGGAATAGTAATAAAAAATTCAAATTGACTTGGATAAAAGCAGAGCCTTGTGCATATAAAACTGACTGAAGTATAACAAACAAAATGTCAATGTATTTAATGTTGTGCCACAGGGATCAGTGTGAGGGCTGATCTTAACAGCTTAATTAATGATCTGGAAGATGGAGAAAACAGTATGTTAATGAAATATATAGCTGATATCAAATTGGAAGTTTTGTCAACACATTAACATAGAAAAAATATTTTAAAAGGGAAGTTAGAGAGGTTAGACTTATTAAGAAGAAAAAAATAAATTGTATGTTTAATTTGTTAGAAATTAAATTACCAAAAAACTTTGAGGGGAAAAAACACTGAATAATGTTTACATCTAAAATGGTGGGAACAAAATGTAAATATAAGAAAATTTTACAAATGAACTACCCTACATAGTAAATAGAATTTGCACGTTTTTACAGTGCAAATATTCTAAAATGTGTAATATTATTATTATTTTTTTAATGCAAGGTTGGCCTGCGAATTTCGACATTAGATTAGAGAAAACAGTATAACTAAAGTGAGTTTAATAGTAACAGTGATGTTGAAGTGCTGAAGTTTTATGGGATTTATGTCTGCATGATTGAAAACAATGAATTGGGAAAAAATAGATTACACAGTTCAGTTTAATATAGTCATTACAATGTGATTTGAAGTTGCAAAGTAAGTATATTTCCATAAGTGAGTGGTTTGGTATCCACATCAGTAAGTTGACTTGATAAGCATCCTAATATTTAAATTTTCCAGAATAGAGTTTTTAACAACTAAAGTTGTATAATTCAATGAGGTATTCTAGAAAGATTAAACACTTTGAATTAAGAGAGCTGTATTTCAATATGGAAGTCTACTTACCTTTACAAAGCATCATTATCTTCCTCTGTAAATGGGATAAATACCCAGCTTTGCAGAATTATTTTAGGAATTATGAGGCACACATTTTTTAAGTACCAAATATCATGCCTGTCATATTGTAGATGCTCAACAAATGCTGATTCATTGTTTCGAATTTGTCCCTTGCAGCAGTTTCAATGACCCTTATGGATTGGAAACTGATAACAAAATTACTTGTTTAAGCTAGGTGTAACTTAGCTAAAACTTAAATAAGTCTTGAGATATTACTGATGCATGTGATCCACAGAAGTTTTCAACTCTGGCCAAAAGTTAACTGTTTCCACCCGTTAATAAATATATCTCTGCTTCTTGTGGAGGCAAAATATAATGATATAAGGCATACAACAAAAAGAAGAATAGTTCTCCTTTCAGAGAGGAAATGGAGGCAATTCTACAACTTCATCAGCTACAATCATATTTCAGAATGATATCATTGGAAGATGTTTGTCTCAAGAATATTTCACTTAGGTAGAATCAAAATGAAAGTATATCTGTTTATTCAACAGACAATCATTGAGTGGATACTCAATACTCAGGCATTGCCTCAGGCACTGGAAACTGCAAGGAAATAAAAAGCCAAACGCAAAACAACCCCTGTCTTCCCAGAATTTATATTTCAGAGGAAGAAAACAGACAACAATTAAATAAACAGATTTAATATGTCAGGGTCTATGTGCTATACAAAGGTACAATGTTTGGAGGATACTCAAGATAATAGTTGGCAGAGGCCTGGAGTAAATAAGTAACTCTGCAAGCATTTAGAGAGTGCCATCACAGGCAGAGACAAGAGGCAACACCAGGACCTAGAGATGGACAACGTGTTGTATTTTCTATAACTGGTAAAAAGGCCAGTGCCCTAGAGCTCATGGAAATGGGAGGAGAGTGATCAGATATGAGGTAGGAGAGCCTTTGACAAAACTGATGACAATTAGCTATTAATGATAGTTATTTCTTACTGTTGATGATTAGATATCATTTTGAAAACAATGGAAAGCCACTGGAAGATAGTAAATGGAAGAGTGAAATTTTTTACTCAATTTTCTTTAATTGAACGTCTCAGCTGCCATGTGGTGAATAATTACAGAAGTGAAAGTTCTAGCACAAGGACCATATATGAGTCAACCCCAATAATACAGGTGTCAGACAATGATGAAGGTGGGGAGGAGCCATCAAACCTTGTAAACATTTTTGAAAATAAAACTCAAATAATTTACTTGTTTAAATTTAGACTGAACAAATAAGGGACAGAGTTTCTTTTTTTCAGAATTAAGTAAGAATGGGCTTCCCTGGTGGTGCAGTGGTTGAGAGTCCACCTGCTGATGCAGGGGATGAGGGTTCGTGTCCCGGTCTGGGAAGATCCCACATGCTGCAGAGCAGCTAGGCCTGTGAGCCATGGCTGCTGAGCCTGTGCGTCCGCAGCCTGTGCTCCGCAATGGCAGAGGCCACAACAGTGAGAGGCCCATGTACCTTAAAAAAAAAAAAAAAAAAAAAAAAAAAAGAATTAAGTAAGAAAAGGAGCAGGTCTGTTGCTTACAGCATAGTAGAAATCAGGACTTTGGTTTTGGATACATTGATATTTTTAAAGTTACCCAACTGGATAAGCAGAGTAGGAAGTAAGATATGCAACTCTGGAATCCAGGGCAGAGCAAGGCTAAGTAGATTTGCAAGTCATCAGCACATAGAGAACAACTGAGGCCTCCAGCCTGACTGAACCGGGATAGATGAGAGAAGTCTGGCCTGGGGACCCTCCAGGGTATGCCCATCAGGATGTGAGGAGGCACTAGGAAAGGGAATCAAAGAGGTGAGAAAGTTTGACTCTCTGAAAATATATTTTCATTATAAATTATTGTGAGAATTTGTGTTGTCTGATAAAAAGTGGAGGAAGAAATGATCAAATTTTGGGTTTTAAGATAGAATTTGAGGAATGGAAGTACAGAGAACAGTTATACTACATTATTTTAAAAACTGATTGCATATTTATTTATTTATTGAAGTATAGTTGCTGTAATACTATATGTTACAGGTGTATAATATAGTGATTCACAATTTTTAAAGGTTATACTCCTTTTACAGTTATTATAAACTATAGGCTATATTCCCTGTGCTGTACAATACATCCTTGTAGCTTATCTTATACATAATAGTTTGAACCTCTTAGTCCTCTACCCCATACTGCCCCTCCCCTCTTCCCTCTCCCCACAGGTAACCACCAGTTTGTTCTCTATGTCTGTGAGTCTGCTTCTTTTTTGTTATATTCAGTAGTTTGCTGTATTTTTCAGATTCCACAAAAAAGTGATATCATACAGTATTTGTCTTTCTTTGTCTGACTTATTTCACTTAACATAATGCTCTCCAAGTCTATCCGTGTTACTGCAAATGACATTATTTCATTCTTTTTTATGGCTGAGTAGTTTTCCATTGGGTATATATATACCACATCTTTATCCATTCATCTGTTGATAGGCATTTAGGTAGCTTACATATGTTGGCTATTGTAAATAATACTGTTATGAACATTGGGGTAAATGCATCTTTTTTTTTTTTTTTGTGGTATGCGGGCCTCTCACAGTTGTGGCCTTTCCTGTTGTACAGCACAGGCTCCATACGTGCAGGCTCAGTGGCCATGGCTTACGGACCTAGCTGCTCCGCGGCACGTGGGATCTTCCTGGACTGGGGCACGAACCCGTGTCCCCTGCATCGGCAAGCGGACTCTCAACCACTGCACCACCAGGGAAGCCCCATGCATCTTTTTAAATTAGTGTTTTAAAAACACTAATAATAAACTTTTAAATGTTTTTTTGTGGTAAAAGGGAACAGGGATGTAGGGGAGTCACTAGAGGGTACACAGAGTCAAGAGAACTTTACAATATTGTGACATTACAGAGTGTTGTATGATAAAAAGAATGATTCCTTAAAGAGCGACTATTTGATAACCTAGGTGAGAGAAGATATAACTTTTGAACTGGATATATTTTATATGAAGGAGACAGGATTCAGGGAGATGTAGGGTTAGAAAGTAGGATATATGGCTAAAAAGTTCAAATATGTGTGAGATATGGGGGTGAGAACATGTAGATATTATTATCAGAAAGTTAAAATGTGGCAGAGCATTGGAGGTTCGAAGAGGGAGGAGGTGTAAAATCTCATCTAGAGTAAGAATAATCTAAGGAAATGAGATGCAATTGTCTGCCATACAACCCTTTATTTGGTGACACAAATTTAAGTTCCAATCAGCATGGCTTTGCCATTTTTCTACAATCTTGTTTAGCTGCCTAGGTGTAGATTCAGAGAGAGCTGGATTTTACCAGGAATGCATGAGGGGTGATAGGAGGGTCTGAAATTACGTACATATTCAGAACAATTTTTGTATTGGAATACAAATTGGAATTCTAAGCAACTTAAAAGAGAGGCATAATAACAAAATATAATGAGGCTTCTGTATTCTTAGTAAATCATATTTTTGTTACTGTGCAGGTATATAGGAGGTATAGTAAATATTTTCAGTGTTATTCAGAGTTGAAGCATTTTGGGTAAGGCTTTATAATAATATCCCATAATTTATAATACTGCACATGGGCATGTTATTAGGAAAAATAACCAGAGCTCTCACAGGTGGTTTTTAACCACCACTACCAAATATCCCAACCTGGTCTGCTCCAGACATATAGGAGTTAATTTACTGCTAAGAAAATAAATGGAACAGCTCTAAAATGCAGATACCCAGCATCACTGCTATCTGGAATTTCTTTAATATTCGTATATCCCTTGCTGTCAAATAAACCACATTTCACATAGTTATTTGAGATTATGTTAATCTTTCATAACCTAGGGGATGGGCTTGAGGAACAGAACAATAAAAGCTGGCTGGTTCAATGTGTTGGAGTTTCTTATGTGGTCAAATAATTTTGGAATTGAGGAATGAGAGGGGATGGTTAGAAAGACAAGTGTCTTTGGAGGAAGAGAGGAGGACAATGTTTGAAACTGAAGGGGCACATTCGCTGGTAATGAAAATTCTACAATATAACAATAGCATCAGATGGCAAAGAGGGGAAAGAGACTATTGGATGTGAAAAGTTCAAGAATGGAGAGGTATTAAATACAAAATGGAAACTTGATGTGAAAATTCCATGAGCAGTTAAAGCCATTTAAGCCATGTAAACAAAACTAAATCTAGCTTATTTCATGAGCATAAGTGAATCTTAGGTTATTTCTTATAAATGCCTCTGATAACCATAAAAGAAATGTAAGTCATCTTCCTAAAAGGGTGTAAGATAGTTACTTTTAAACAATCCCCTGCCATCTGGAAACCTCCATTGTAATAACCAATCACTGTAAAGGTTAAACAACTTCCTCATTTTCACTTTATAAACCATCCTGTAATGTCAGGTCCCTGCGTCTGATATCAGTTTTGAATGTGAAAGCTCCCAGTTTGTGAACTTGTTATATGCACAAGAAACTCTTACTAAATATTATTTATTGATTTGATGGTTTTAATTTTGTTATTTCTGGATTTTTGACAGAGGTTAGGTTATAGTAAGGATCAGTTACAAAGATACTGAAGTCACCGACAATTTGATAGCAGCTTTTTTGAGTAATAATTAACCATATTTTACAATAATTAGAAGGAATGATCTAGTATTTATTTTTATGACTACAGCAAAGAAGGATGACAAGGGGTAGAATCTAATAACATTGTTTCAATTCGGGGAGTGAGGATTGAGTATAGAAAATCATTTAGAAATGGCAAAGACTAGCAGGGAGATCATCTATGATATAAGGAAGGCTGCAGAGAAAACAGATACCATTGGAAAGGACTCTAGAGAAAAGAATGCTCTAAGGGAAAAGATTTTTACTCAGAAAAAGATATTGAAGAAACTGTTCAGAAAGGAACTTGAGAATACAGAGAATTTTTCTGTCTGTGGTCCATAAATTACAAACGATTCAGGGGAAGACTTTGAGGAGTTGAGATGGTGAGTGATATGGGAGTTGCAGGGAATGCACAAACCTTATGATGAAGGGGAATTTTTTGGAATTCTTGGGCTTCTTATGATGACTGAAATAAAAAAGGCTTAGAGCTATGATGGGATTAGACTTTTGGTCTGTTCTGTGTACATGTTTAGTTATATGATAAAGTGTACTATATTTATAAGGAATTTCTGGTATCACGGGTTAGATTATTTGGGAAGCCAACTCTGAGAATGAGATCAGAGTGCACAACATTTCATCCCTAGGGGTCAAAACATGTGGAAGTGAGGGGAAGGAAACAAAATTGGACAAAAAGAGAAGCTTGGCTGCAGTGTAGGTCTACCAAATGCTGTACAAATGTACAGCTGTATGAACCCTCAATATTATCTAGAGGTGGGGGGAGGGGCCAGGCCGTTATATCTGACCCTCTCTTGGTGAGTCATTGACTGTCAGGCTGCCCTGGGAAGGGGGTGTGAATTGGGCTAGGCTAATCTATCCCTGGAAAAGGCTGACAGCTGAGGGCCATGGGCTGGCAGAATGTCCAGCAGCTGAGGGAATAAATTCTTTCTCCAGAAGGGAAATCTGGGTGGGAGAGCATAGCATCCGGTTCAGCTTATTTCACTGGATAATTCCCTACCCATCCTTCTGGGTGTGAAGAAAAAAAAGAGAAAGGAAAATGGAAAACTGAATACTTGCAAATTGTGACATCAGGTTAGTAAATGGCAAAACTATATTCAGTCTGAATTCCTGTTGGTTTTGAGGTTTGCATGAGAGAGAAGTGTCTTCACTGTTAAATGTGTTGTTGAACTACTTGATATCACGTTTTTGGGAAAAATAGTAGGTGACAACAATTAAAAATACAACTCACCTAAAACTACAATTGTATATTTATGTTTTCACCAAAATTAGAAAAAAAATTATGTGAATATAACTTTGATTTTAGTATTAACACAACTCTGTCCCCTATTATAACTTTACATAGTTTTTCTTTATTACGTTTTTATTTTGCTTTTATCTGACTCATATAAAGTTGTTCATTTATTGGAGCTTCTATCTGTTGGTACCAATAACTATCTTTTTCAATGATAAAAATGAAATTTAAAATATCTTTAAGGTTGATAATTATGTTAGTGACTTCCAGATGCTAATTTATGGTGAAAATATGATCCAAATGCTACTTTGTATTTGCACATCAGAATTCATATATTTAACAAAAGGAAAATAAAATGTTGGATATCCTGAGCATTGGATAATTCTGCAGATTGCAGCAGACATTATACTGCTGTGTGTTTATATACACTTGTGTTTGCATTGCATGTGTTTCCTGAAGAAGTAGATCATAAAATTTAAAGAGATGAATCACAATTGTTTAATTGTTCTAAAATACAGAAAAGTATACTTATTAATTTTCTCTTTGCTCTTCAATGAAAATAGCATTTAAAATTAAAATTGCTTCCTGAAATGCTGAAAATATTCCAGAAAAAATAACCTCAAATTTTGCTTCAAATTATCTATGGAAGGTGTTAATATAAAGCAAAATGAAATTTTCATTTGCAGTGAAATACTCATCTCTCTGAATTAACTTTTCAGCTAAACAACTATCCTTTAATCAGTGTTGTTTCTGAACATCTGTACAAGTTGACTTGTTATACATTAGAGTTTTATCCCTGCCTAAAATTGAGGTTGCAAGCTCATCTTGTGGCTATGTTCCAGATGCTTGTTTTCTGGCCTCAGCCTCCCATGCTCCCTTTGCTTTCATTTCACTTACTCAGTGTTGGTTCTGTGTTCCCTGTCTGGATTTTCCTGTTTGTCTCAAGTCCTTTGGATCAACACGATTGTTTAGGTTTTGTCTTCTTTTGGTTTACCCCAGATGCAAATCCCTCCTCTGTGCCCACAGTTGGCCCTGTCAGTTTGGACAATAATTTTTTCATTTGTTATACAGATAATTATTACTAGCAGTGACAGATGTAGACAAAATTATTTCCCTCAGGTTAAGGGAATGATGGTGTGACAACAAACCTTCTGATGGGAAATCCTTCTCAGGTAAAATTTAAGCCCATGGGTCCTGACTCTGAACAGCAAAAATGAAAGTAGAAAGCCTTTTCCCTTTTTCAAAAATTTTTTCTTACCTACTGATTTTTCTGAGATGTTCTATAATTGAAAATAACAACATTGGCAATATTTTGGGTATTGTTGCTGTTGCCTTTGCTTGGGAAACATTTTTATTAATAGGAATTAAGACTTATTTAATAGTTCAAAATCATGATCAAGGATTTTAAAAGTTCCCTTTAGATCTCTAAATTTTCTATATGTGGGAATAATGTTGTAATACTCTTTGAAAGGCTAGAGAAGATATTCCTGAGGCTAGAATAAAACTAGCTAATCTAAACTGGGAAGTGCTGTGGATAAAATACCAGTTCCATTCAAAGAAGTTCTGGACAAAGACCTCATAGAATAAACCCAGATTCCTCCTTTTATCAGTTAAAACTCCCAAGCTATTCTGTTACATTTAAGGAAGTGAGCTACCTCTCTGGTCTTAGGTTAACTCAACTGTAAAATGAGAACATTAATATCTAGGTTATTGTTAAGAAATATTATAAAAATATATGATATAGTAGATAATAAATTTATCTTGTCACTTGATTCATAAGGGATGTGGAATATATTTTAATGTTTATCCCTTTCATGTAACAGATGAGCAATCCCAATGAATAAGTTATAAAATGTCAAAACATTGAAAGTTAGAGGTAAAAACACTCAGAATACAAAGAAAGGCATTGTAATTGAGGATAAATCTAATTAAATGGCTAAGTAAAAGTGCTTAAGAATATGAGGCAAATCATGAGGAGCACGTAATGGCTCTAGACAAGAGGAGGGAAGTATAAAAACAGGGGAAAGTCAAAGAAAATGGGAGAAAGAACACAAATATAAATATTCAACTCTTACTAGAATTCTAAATAAAGGCATAGCTTTTCCTTAGTATTCAGCCCTCTAAGTTTCTCAATGAAACTTAGTTATTTTGATAGTTAACAGAAAAGTACAGAAGGTTAAAAATCATTGTATTATCTAAAAAGTAAAATCTATTAATATCACTCCTATCTAAAGTTTAAAAATATCTTCTAGAAATCCAGTTTCTTATTAACACAGACAGACATAGATTATTTTCTTTTTTATAATTCACATTTATGTTGTATACCTGTCAAATGTGTTCCTTTAACCATAGGCCCCTGCTGCTGCACCAAGTGACTTTCCACTTGGAGGTAATGTCTGCAGATGCTCGAGTTGTCAGGGCTACTATGAAAATGTGTTTTCAGGGTGTCATTTGCTGGCATTAACTTATGTTGTGATATTTGCTGCATGTTGATCTCACAACTTGCTTGATATATGTAACACTTTGGTCTGTCTTCAAAATTTGTTGCTTAAGAATGCCCTTGTCTCCTGTCCTCTCGCTTCATGCAGTGTTGTGATGGTAGGTGCATTATTCTTATTGATAGGTTGCTGAATCTCTTGATAGGTGCTATGAATTTGTATGCTCATTTTGGAATACAGTTTAGTCCTTCCCAACTGTCAGTGACTAAGCTCACTGACACACATTATTGAGAGCAAATGCTGTATTTAAATCTGTATGTTTATTTGAATTAGTGAAATTGCTCCATTTTTTGTTACTTAAACTGGACACATTGCTGCCCTAGACAAAATTTCTTACTCAAAAGTAGAAAAAAATAGATTACTGGGAAGTAAGTACCTGTATCTAAAAATTGTTTTGCATAATATTTGGTTATCCCATTGATGTGTGTGGCACCAAATCACTTAGCAATTGTCAGAATTTTCTTTCATTTTTTAGATACTTATTAATAGTTTATACTATATCATATTTTTTTCTTCATTTTATTCTAGTATATTTTCTTCTTCTAAAATTTTACTATCACATACCCTGGGTTTTCTTTAATGCTATGGGATTTTTCCATTTGGTTCAATTGTTTATATTCTACTTGCCTGTTTTCTAAAGGTAAATAATACCTATAGGTAATATAATGAGGTAAAGCAATGAGAGAATGAATGAATGAATGAATGAATGATTAAATTAATTCTTGAATAACTACATCCAGACCTATGATGTTCATCATAAAATCGCTATCAGAAGTTAACCCCTTGAGTAGATAAGCTCTACTCTGCGTTTTTATAAGGACTTGAGCCAATACGACTAAATTTCATAGTTTTACCATCATTTTAATAAACAAGATTCTGAAATGACTAGTATAAATAACTTCAGAGGGAGCTTTGAACTGCAGGCAACATTTGTTCTTTCCTTATGAAGTTCAG
>NW_006794609.1:554405-592622 GCF_000442215.2 Lipotes vexillifer
AACAGTTGTTCTTTCCTTATGAATTTCAGCAGGCATCCTTTTGGCTCTGAAGTCTCTACCCTCTTAAGGAGAAATGCAGCTTGAATTCATGTAGCAGCTAATGTTGGGCACCACCAATTTAATTTGTTTAACCACTTGAGTCTTGCTGAATAAACCTAATACATGGGGTTAGTCACTTATCAGCGGGAAAGGATACGATATGAACCCACGTGTAACACTATCAGCCCTTAGGTAATAGTCTGAGTTACACATTCTACCCTGCCCACTGGGTGGCAGAGCCAGTGAAGCATTCAGCCATTGAATTTCCTGGCAGCTAAAATCATTCACATACTTACTCAGGACAATTAGCATTGAGGATTTCTTCTGCTACTTTTCCTTAAATGAATGCATCCTTTTCTTTTTAAGACGGTTTTTTTCCCAGATTTTTAAAAGCACTCATTTTACTTTTTCCATTGTCCTTAAAAGAAAATAACAAGATGATGTTTGTTGACCCCTAGAGGAATGTTAATTAGGGCCTTTTCATTGTTATTTAATTCCTACTTGTCAACAAATGCAGATATAGGATAATACATTTGATTTTAAGACTAGAAAACTACTGAAACCACTGAATTTTCAAAACATTTGTTCAACTCTTTCTCACAATACACCAATTTTGGAAAATATGCCAGATTTTTATGTTCTCTAAAGCACTTCATTAAGGTTTTTATGGCTAATTAGGGTAGTCTGAATAAGAAATAAAAAGTTGATCAACTTCAGAACAGTTATCAGGTATAAATTCTAACAGAGAGAGCCTAACACTGTGATTAATTAAGAAAGATTGGCTTATATCTGATCAAAGGAATTCTTCATTCTAGAATTGTTAAACCTTTTGTTACCAAATATATATCATTTTAAATATGAATATGCAATAATTAACATAGCTGAGAACTTGAGGGAAATCATGAACTCTTAATTTTCACTAAAGTATACATTTTGTCAATTGTGGCTGTGACAAAATAATTTTGTCTATTGATAATTTTGTCAACTAATTGGAAATAAAGCTTGGGATGATAAGTGTTATGATTTCTTTCAGCTTATCACAGAGAGAGAATATTGACTGCAGTTAGATAGAAATGTTTTGTCTTGAATATGCTTCATAGTTCTCCCAGTTTTTTCTTACTTTCTTGCACAAACAAACTAAATAATTCATAATGAGTGTTGGAATTTCTCATTTGAAATTGAGATAGATTCAGGATGATTTTCCAAAATCCATGTATTTACCAATCATGTGTGGTCCTTCTGAGAGGAAGCATTTAATTTCTGATACTTGATTTTTTTCACCTCCCTTTCCCTGATACTTCAACTGGAAAGGTCATACATTACAGTCAATTTAGTTACAGTATGTTGGAGCCTCCATCAGCCTGGATCACTGACTCATTGCTGAGAAAGCTGTTGCCCTGGACATTTTCCAAGTCCACAACAGACTTTAAACCACCAAGAGATAAACATTTTTTAAAAAAAAATACAACTAAAATTTTGGACTTTTTATATGTGTTTCTGCAACATACCCTATCTATTCTGACTGATAAACTACCTATCAACTCTCTCTCTCTCTCTTTATTTTATTTTTATTTTTTTGGCCATGCTGAGAGGCTTGCAGGATCTTAGTTTCTTAACCAGGAATCCAACCCTGGACCATAGCAGTGAAAGCACTATGTCCTAACTACTGGACCACCAGGGAATTCCCTCAACTCTCTTTTTATATGAAGCTTTTTATTCTATAGGGATAAAAACAAAACAAATATGACATTGTTTTCACAATAATTGGGAATTTTGTTAGGAAGTTCCACCCTCCCCCTAATTTTACCGGGATATGTTTCAAACTGAAAAATATGGCTCCAGTTATTAAAAATTATTTACAGCTGTATATACTACCAATATTTAAACACATGAGACATCCTCTGAATGCCATTGCTGATAATATTAACTTCTTCTCAATATGGCAGAAAGTAGTAGTGTTTGATAAGCCATCCATTGCAATTTAACTTTCACAAACAAGTCGATTTTTTAACACTAATTCTGATGTATTTGATTGAAAAATACCTTTAATCAAATCAAGTCAATTCTCAGTGATTCCTCTTTAGATGACTTTAATCTTCTCATTAATTCATTCAGTATTCATCAATATCTTACTGAGATCCTCTTATGTATCAGGATGTGTTTGTAACTCAAAATACAACTGTGTAAAAGATTGACAGTCTCAAATTTCATGTGTTTGTGTGGAAAGTTTGCCTTTACATACCAGAGCTGTGCCAAAGCATTAGAACTTATTGCAAGCACCCAGAGAAGGAATGACCACCTTGAGAGCCCAAGAGTTTAGGCAGTAAGAAGTCATTCACCTGGCCCTTAAAATAATGTTTTTCTATTCACTGTTTCTGTACACACATATCTGAAGCATTCTAGAAGCCTCAGCCATCTATTACTGGGAAAGTTTTGTAATCAGGATGTTGCTTTGGAAAGCTTTCAATGCTCATTCATTTTCTACCCTAGGTAAAACTGAAATTACACATTAAGAACTCATTATGCTTTCAAGGGACTGCATTACAGTATGTATTCATTCATTTCCTGACATTCTCTTCCTTGAATTTTATTCGATCATAGTATTAAATTGTTTGTAGTATCCTTTTCCATTTGTCTGTATTCAGGTTATCATCACTTGTTCTATACTTCTTCTGAGGCTTTTATCATCTTAACTTTTGAATCTCATCTCTATGTGCTCTCCTACTAGAAGTTTTGCTTAAACATATAGGAAGAGCTAGTATCCTTTGCTATGTTGCTATTGACCCCTGAGTATACCTTTATCACAACACTAATATATATATATATATATATATATATATATGAACTTATTTATTTACCTGCTTATTATGTCTTCTTAGATTATAAGAACTTTAGAAAAATTATTTTATAAAAACTATCTTCCTGATTTCAATAATGAGAATGGCTAGGCATAACTGTCGGTCAATAAACATTTTTGAGCCATTGCTTGATAAAGTCCTTGTTCTATTAAAGGTAAAATATCATCTGGGTACAACAAATTCCAAGGTCATAATTGTCATTCATATATAGAAACTCTAATATAACTAAAACACACTCTTACCAAGTTCTGTTATCCTTTGAAAGATGTGTAGTTAGGGGTGGAAAGGATGCCTATTGCAATAATCAGATCTAGTCTTTAGTGTCTATGTTTAGTAACCAATCTTTAGAAATTATGAAAAAAACACTACTTGGATTTAAAAATCTTGGTAGCATTGCATCTGTTTATGGTGTACCTTTTTGGTCATATATTTCAAGAAAGACTTAACTGGTGAAAACGTTAATTTGGGGAATTAAATTTAGGTTGTGATGAAATGACAACAGTAATAGAGAAGATTCATCATAGTATAGGTTATTACTTTAGATGGATAATAATGGACAGAATGGGAAAGCTTTATAAAACCTTAAGGGACACAGGTTATTCACAGGGACTAGTATAAGAAACAGCCACCAGAACAGAAAATTCTGGAACCTGAAAAGTATGACATCCTTCAGCAGGTAGTAAATACAGAAATATGTATTTAAGATATGTGGAATTTAAAACAATAAAATTTATTTATTAAGTTAATAGATAATTATGAAAGGGTGTTATATCATACATGTGCATGCACACATGCACACGCACACACACACACACACACACACACACACTAACTTGTGAGTATTTAAAGGTGGACACCAACCAATCAACCAAATGTCTCTTGCTCTGAGAGTAAGGGAGAATACTGAGCAGTATGGACTATGAATGTCATTAGATCTGTAATTTCTTATGCCATTGCATTATTTATTAATTTTTGGATGTGGAGTAAGAATTTATGTAGTGATTTAGTATGTTTTCATGGCAAAAATGTAAACTAATTTTTTACTTATATTTATTGTTAGCCTGGCTTTTCATTTAATTCAAAGGATACAATAGTACCAACATCAAAATATGAGAGCTAAAGGAGAGCTAAATAAGTCAAACAATGGGTATACAAGATGAATAAGATCTAGAGAGCTGCTGTACAACACAGTGCCTATTGATAACAATATTGTGTCGTGTGCTTAACATGAGATCTGCCCTCTCAACAGAATTTTAAGCGTTTGTCTTCATCCCTTCGGGCTGCTACAACAAAATTACATAGACAGTATGACTTAAACAACAAACACTTATTTCTCACAGTTCTGGAGGCTAGGAATTCAAGACAAGGCACCAGCAGATTCTGTGTATAATGAGAGTCTGCTTACTAGTTCATAGATGCTGTCTTCTATATGGTAGAAGGTGTAAGGGAGGTCTCTGGGGTCTCTTTTGTAAGGGTACTAATTCCATTCATGAAGCCTCCAACCTCATGACCTAATCATCTCCCAAAAGCCCTACCATCACCTTAGAAATTATTATCTCAACATATGAATTTTGAGGAGACACAAACATTCATATAGCAGTGTTCTTAATGACAATAAAATTTAAAATCTACCCAGATATTTAAAATTTGACATAACTCTTTTTCCTGCAAATTTCTAGATATTTGAAACAACATTATTTGGAACAATTATATGGTTTTGTTAATTTTTAACCATTCCATACATAAACTTAACAATATGTAGTAATGTTAAAATATGAATCTTGTGGTATAATTATATATTCACCAGTCATAAAAACAAGAGTGCTTTATTTTCACTTTGTTTGAAAACATATATATGTGTATATATTTATACATATATATATATGATCCTTTTTATTATTCATCAGAAATTATAATACTATAATAATATAACTTTTTAAATTATTGATTTATATTGGGAATATCTTAAAACTGAAGGGAAAATTATTACAAAAATTATTTCTATTTGAAATATGCAAAAGAACTCTAATTTTTTTCATTTTACTCAAAAATAAAAACTCAGTTTAGGTAAACAAATTTTAAAATCTGCTTAAATTTGCAATATTGAACAAAAACATTCTAAGTAACATGATAATGTTATGGTATTTTAATGTTTTGAATACAATAATGCCTCCTATTTTAAGTATTTACAGCAATAAATGCTTACCTTATGTCTTTTATATTCACATATATGATGTTATAGTTTCATAAGGCTATAAACTTTATTATTCTAGAAATAATTTTGACTTTGAGTAAGTTTATTCATAGTAAATAAAAATTACACCAATGAATAATTCAAAGAAAACATCTTAATGGAGCTATTAGGAAATAATATTTGGAATTGAATTTTTTCATATGAATGTATTATAGTAGAAATGCTTTAATATTTCATATCACAAGATTCCTATGAAATTTTGAAACTGGGAAAATCTTCTGAATTACAGATTCTGTGTTGCATATTTGTAATCAAACTTTTCAAATTGACTCTATTAAGATATGTCAGCTTGACACAGTCTTTAAGCCAGTATCATATATATAAATATAAATTTTGAACTATTGACAAAATTATTCCATTGACCTACATAAAACTATCAGCCCTGAAATGTTTTTGTATACCCCCAAAAGACATCAAGGAACATAAAGTAGGGATTGGTAAAGAAGGTATTGTTTCCATCAGTTAATTATCTTACATTTGAGAGTGTATTTTTCTTTGACTTCCATTACTTTATCAGATTTCTCTTGTTCCTTTGTTACTCTTGCTAAGAGCTTCTTTTGGATGAACTATTCTCTAAACCCTTAAAAACATTTATCATTCCTCATGCAGCGTTGTTCCACTTCATATATTATCCCTCTGGAAGATATCACACATTTTCAGAGTTTTAATTGCTATATCTATAAGATTGAAACCCTCACTTATACCCTCATACATGGCTATTACCATGAACTGAAGTTTCCTATCTCTTGCAGCACACTTCTATTTGAATATTTTATTCTCAAGTCAAAAGCATATGAAATCTAAGTTAAAATTTTCATCCCAAGCCCACATCTCCATCTCTTTTAATATTCTGTTAACAGCTGTGCAAAATCTCCCTAAGGGTATCGTGGGATCTTTAAACATCATAGAGTTAAATCCTCCACTGCTTTTAATTTCTTCTTTAAGCAGTCAACAAATTCTTTCATTGTTTTTTTCTCTTTTTAATGCTTCTTGAACAGTTCTCATGCCACTAACTAAACTAACAATTTTAATATGCTATTTTACTTTGAAAATAAACATTAATAATTATCTAATGCTTATATAATAAAGCTAAATTTATGAAGTATAATTTGAACCTAATAGGATAATAATAAGTAATTTTCTCCCTCAGAGAGTAGGTGAGAATCCCAAATCTGTGATGAACACTTTTTATGAAAGTGACAGTTCAACATAGTCCAAAATCTAAATCATTGATAAGGAAAACATTCAGTTATAAGATATGTAGATGTTGAAAAGTGAAAGTTTAATTTGCATCAATATACAAATTCTAGTTATTATGTGTATGAAGCACACTTTATTTATTGTTTAGTTTATTCCAAATATAATTTTATTAAGAATGAATTATATGCCAAACACTCTTTGAAGTACTAGTGATACTATAAAACTTTGAAAACATAAAATCTTGTCCTCATACAGATTACATATTTCAAATTTCTAGAAATCAGGCACATTTTTAAAAACTCATAAAGACGCACATTAAATTCATTTTCAAGCTTCTATAATATGAAGATGTTTTTAAGTTCTAGTTAATATTTACAATAAGAAAATACCAGGACCAGTAGTAAATACACACATAACCATATGCACATACATACATGTATGTATGTATTTACGTGTATGTGTATTTACTTCTTTCTATAGTTAAAATTTTATGTCATTTAAGTTTATATTATTTTAATTTTATAATTTTACATTTTGATGTGCGTGAATTTCTATAGCAATGAAATTGTTTCCTAAATTATACACATTTATGTATTACAATCATCCTGAAAGTTTGTTCTTTTATAAAGCTGAATATTATTGAGATAATGTTTTCAGTTTAACTCCTTATGTGGATGATAAAGGTTTACACAGAAAAAATTTTCTTTTTAAGGGCAAAGAATATATAAATACCTGTATATAATTGATTATAAAAGAGGTAGGCCAAGAGATTCTGCTTAACTTGGTGGACTTCAGATGATTAAAACTATTGGGAAAGTAATTGTTCTAATGATAGCTGATCATTTCTTTCTTCTAATTGTTGAATAAAATACATGAGAGGAATACTGGTAAGTAAAACTTTTTTCAAATTCAGAATATAGAACTATAAAATATGCAAAATGAATTTTAAGATAATCATGTCAGATACAAACACATTATAATATATATATCCCAATGACAGAAATTGTAATTTAATTTTCCTAACATTCATGTGCACAATACTTTTCACTATAAATTCTCACATCAAAATTAAATAATAGAATGCTAAAGGTAAATAGTACATGTGCATGTGTGAATATTTTACTAGAGCCTCAATTTTTTATTAGACCAATTGCATTTAAAAAATAAAAGCAGCATATTATTTTATAATCCCTTAATTTATGATAGTCATAGTCTAGTCAA
This sequence comes from Lipotes vexillifer, assembly GCF_000442215.2. NCBI lineage: Eukaryota > Metazoa > Chordata > Mammalia > Artiodactyla > Lipotidae > Lipotes > Lipotes vexillifer. The sequence goes on from NW_006794609.1 coordinate 561,978, forward strand.
TTTTAGATAGTACTAAATAAAAAATAATGAAACACATTTCTAATAAATCTATAATAAAGAAGGGAGAAGATAATTCTCATCTCACTATTTATTGGTCAAACTTGTAAATTGATTCTGTACAATAATCACCTTCACAAGAAATAAACTAAAAACATATTTTGTAATAGGTTTTGTAGAAGAATATTCTTTTTATTTTTAAAAAAGTCATTTTTTTTACAGCAGTTTTAGGTTCACAGCCAACTTGGGAAGAAGGTACAGAAATTTACCATACATGCATAGCCTCCCTCACTATCAACATTCCCCACTAGAGTGGTACCTTTGTTAAAATTGATGAACCTACACAGACACATTAATCACCCACAATCCATAGTTTACACTAGGGCTCCCTCTTGGTGTTACACACTCTGTGGCTTTGAACAAGTGTATAATGACATGTATCTATCATTTTAGTATCATATAGTGTGTTTTTCTGCCCCAAGAATTCTCTATGCTCTGCCTATTTATTCCTCCCTTCCCCACAACCCTTGTCAACCACTGATCACACTGTTGCTTTTTCAGAATGTCATATAGTTGGAAGCATACACCATGTAATCTTTTCAGATTGGCTTCTTTCACTTAGTAGAATGTATTTAAGTTTTCTCACATGTTTTCAAGGCTTAAGAGCTTATTTCTTTTTAGTGCTGAATAATATTCCAATGTCTAGATGTATCATAGTTTATTCATCCATCCACCCACTGAAGAGCATCTTGGTTACTTCCAAGTTTTGGTAATTATGAATAAAGATGCTATAAACATCTACATGTAGGTTTTTGTGTGAACATAAGTTTTCAATTCCTTTGGGTAAATGCCAAGGTGCTCAATGCCTGGATCATATGGTAGGAAGATGTTTTGTTTTGTAAGAAATTGCCAAATGTTTTCCAAAGTGCCTGTGCCATTTTGTATTCCTACAAACATTGAATGAGAGTTTATGTTGCTCTACGTCCTTATCAGAATTTGGTATTGTCAGTGTTCTGGATTTTACCCATTCTAATAGTTGTGTAGTAGTATCTTATTGTTTTAATTTGCATTTCCCTGATGACCTATGATAGGGAGAACTTTTTCATATGCTATTTGCCAACTGTATATCTTCTTTGGAGAGGAGTCTGTTAAGGTCTCTGGTCCATTCTTTTAATTTGTTTAATTTAGACAAACAGTGGAAACTAAATTCCTTTAAATAATTATAAGATAATACTTAAAGTGAGAATAAATTAAAATGTTGGCCATTGAGAATTCAGACACCACCTAAAGAGTAGATGGGAACACAAAGAGAAGATAACATTTGCCACAACAAATACTTTTAATATCTTGGGAATGAAGTAAAGTTTCTAAAATGTCATTTAAGTTTGTTAAAGTAACTAGTGCATATTTTCTTATGTGTTGAGTAGTTTGATGCAGATTTATTGCCCTAGTTTCTGGGAATACTCTCAGCAGATAAAGTTCAGCAGCTATCTACCCTTTCAGTGTTTGACTTGGTTGAAAAGCATTATCTGATCCAAGGTGCATCTTTCCAGAGTGACTCATATCTGTTGAATTCGTATCCATGTGGGACTGGACTCTGAGTGTGCTTGATCAATGGTTACTTTTTAGTTCCTGAATGTATAATTGGGATACAGGTACTGGTAGTTGATGTCACACCCCCATTGGGTCCTTGGTTTATCTGGTAAGGGCTACCATAATGAGGAAAGCCAAATAGAATCCTCTTAAAATGTCCCTCTCATGAAAGCCAAGGTGGTAAAGCAAAAATCAATATCACTTGCTTGAGAGGGGGCTGTTGCACAAATGAGGATCATCCTTAAGTATATGAAGAATGCAAGACTAGTGATCCGTGTCATATATTCATTTAATTCATCAGTAAATGAAGGACTATTGTCTCAGATACTAGGAGACTTGTTAAAAAAGCCTTTAGCCATCAGTCTCTGTAGGTTTTGCCTAAATTCTAAGAGTGGGCCTCCTGCAGAACATAATCTAAAACATTTGTGGATAAGAAAATGCTGAGAATAGGGGTGTGCATGTGTGTGTGTGTGTATGTGAGTGTATTCATATATATATATATATATATATATGAAATCCTTAATCTGGTGTTCAAGGTACAAATTTATGCAAGTATATAAATATTTCTTTAATTATTTTAATAAAAATTGCATGGTATATATTAATGAAGTACAACTGTTTTAATAAATACAAATTCAAGCCAATGTGTCTGAAAAGCAGGTGTATTATTTTACCACCTGCCAATGACAGTGAAAAGAGTGGAAAATATATTGGAAAAATATGTTTTAACATGTTAAAACCTAAAATAACATCACTGCTGCTATTAACTTGTACCTGGTAAACCAGGAAATCATAAGCAGGATGGTAACAAATACAGGCATACCTGGTTTAATTACTCTTTGCAGATATTGAGGTTTTTATTTTTACGAATTGAATGTTTATGGCAACCCTGCAAGAGTGAATCTATGGGCGCCATTTTTGCAATTGCATCGGCTCACTTTGTGTGTCTGTGTCATATTTTGGTAATTCTCTATGGTGATCTGTGAACAGTGATCTTTGTTGTTACTACTATAACTTGGTGAAGGCTTAGGATTTTTCAACAATAAAAAATTTTAAACTGCTATGTACTTTTTTTAGACATAATATTATTGTACACTTAATAGACTGTAGTATAGTGTATACATAATGTTTACATGCACTGGGAAACTGAAAAAAAATTGTGTGACTCACTTTATTATGATATTCACTTTATTGGGATGGTCTGGGACTGAACCTGTAGTATCTCCGAGGTATGCCTGTGTCATATTTGATTAGATAATTGGCACATTAAGGATGTACCATATTTATAAACTGACAAATATGAGAGACTGTGATAGATCCCATTTATGGCACATCAAATAAAACAAATCCAGACTTAGACAAGGAAAAACTTTAGTCAAAAGCGTCATTGTCATAAGGGGAGATGAGGAGGCCATTACAGTAGGGTGAATGTCCGAACCATAAGATCTGCAAATATCTCAAAGGGCAGGTAGAAAAGGGCTTTTCTTTTTTGGGACAAGCAAACAAGGCTAGAAAGAACCAGGTGTTGTGAAATAGCCGGTGATATTGGACAGTTGATCAGGAAATATCTTTTCCCGAGATCAGCTGACTTTTAGGAGGGCCTTTAAGTGGAAGCTGTTATATCTTCTATTGCTCAAGGATAGGCCAAAATTCTGGGATGTGGGGAGGAAAGAAGCTTAATGACAGCTCTAAGTCAGATATTTTGTCCAGATTGCTGTGAAGGTACAAACAGTTCAGCTAATCATTTATGAGGCAAAGGATGCTGTAGTTTTGGGAGCATTTTAGCAAAAGTCACCTAGTTTCCTTGTCCTTTACTGACAAACAAACTCAAGTTTGAAAACACACACACACACACACACACACACACATACACACACACACACAAATATACACATTTTGTGTCATAAAAAAGGGAGAATTGGTTTTGGAAATATAATGATCTCAGCTGTGATTGAACCAAATCTTAGGATTCCTTTAAAAATTCACCAAGAAAAATTAAAGCCATATGCATAAGCTTAGTTGAGAGTCAAGAATGTCATCATCCGTGTAATCCTATGCATCAACTTCTTCCGACAGATGAGAGATCATGTCTTTTTCCTTTCTCTCTCTCTCTCTCTCTCTCTCTCTCTCTCTCTCTCTCTCTCAACTAGCCATTTCTCTAACATACAGAGGTGTCCTACATTATAGAAAACTCTTTCCTATACTCCACTAACAAACCACTCATAATTATTTTTTATTAATGTGAACTGCCTTAGTTCTTAACCAACCGTGATCAACTATTCATTTCCTTGCCTCTGCTTGATCAGTTGTTTTTTTTTTGTTTTTGTTTTGTTTTTTTGTTTGTTTGTTTTTGCAGTACACGGGCCTCTCACTGTTGTGGCCTCTCCCATTGCAGAGCACAGGCTCTGGACGCATAGGCTCAGCGGCCATGGCTCACGGGCCTAGCTGCTCCGCGGCATGTGGGATCTTCCCGGACTGGGGCATGAACCCGTGTCCCCTGCATCAGCAGGTGGACTCTCAACCACTGCGCCACCAGGGAAGCCCGATCAGTTATGTTTCAACAATAATAACAAAACACATTTAATATTTACTATAGGTGCCAAATGCTATTCTAAGCAATTTATATATATATATATATATATATATAAACTCATTAAATCTTCACAAAAACTCTGTGAAGCATTTACTCTCATCTCTATTTTACAGATGAGGAGCTAAGGTGCATAATTCATGGAAGGTCACTCAGTAATTGGTGAAACTCAAATTTTAAAATATGTAGATTGCACCAAAAGTTTTACCTATAACAGCTACACTACTGAGCACAAGTAAATTTTATCTATTAAAGAAGAGATCAACACAGCACGTGACAGTTTATCTTACTTAAAAACCTCAGGAAACCATAAATATACTTTAAATATACCCTATTTCATACATGTCCTCAGTTCTCCTCTGTCTTCATTTCTAAGCCAAACATACATATCAAATATTCCATATAAAAGTAGTTAATTATTTTCTCCATAATGGTTACATAGAATAACATGGATCTGGTATATTCCACATGCCACTAATTTATCAATTCTGTTATTATTTCCCTTCAACTTTGTCTTAAAATACAGTGAAATTCATTAACATCTTTTATTAAATGTCTCTAGATCAATTTCTAGGACACACCATTTCCTAGAAAATTATTTAGTGTCAAGAGCAGCACCCCAGATAGTGAAGAATTTAGGACGTGGGTTCTCTCTTAGTGTGCAGACATTATGAAATGGAAACGGCTGATGTCAAAATGACAAGAAATGTACCAAACACGTTGAAAGTCAATGAAATTAAACATATGTCCCCAAACAAATATATCCTCTGAGATTATTTCTGATCATTTGAAAGTATGAGATATGAATTTTGAACCTTAGCTGTGAGCTAATAAAATATATATTTGAAAGACCCTATTAAAATAGAAGTTACATAAAGACAGGAAAATCAATGACATTGTAACTTTAATATATTTAAATCATAAGTTAGAACCTTAAAACCCTAAAATTGAACCCTGTTCAATTTTTCTCTGGCTTGCTTTGAAAAAATTTAAAATATCTGGACTTGGAAAATAATTGCCGTGTTCTAACTCATTTAGTTCTGTTGTGTTCAAATAACACACTTTGTTTTTTGTTTTGTTTTGTTTTGTTTTTTTGCGATACGTGGGCCTCTCACTGTTGTGGCCTCTCCCATTGCGGAGAACAGGATCCAGACGCGCAGGCTCAGCAGTCATGGCTCACGGGCCCAGCCGCTCCGCGGCATGTGGGATCTTCCCGGATCGGGGCACGAACCCATGTCTCCTGCATCGGCAGACGGACTCTCAACCACTGCGCCACCAGGGAAGCCCCAAATAACATACTTTGAATTATTTAAATCCTCTTAAATTTATTGAGACTCTTTTATTGCCCAACAGTTGGTCTACCATGGTGAATTAACCAAGTGCACTTGAAAAGAATGTATATATTATGTTCTTGTTGGATGTAGTGTTCTATAAATGCCAACTAAGTAAAAAAAAAAAAAAAAAATCTCCCTGTTATGCACTAAAGGTTTTTGTCCCCCACCCCATTCATATGTTGAAGCATTAAGCCCTAACATAATGATATTTGGAGATGGGGCTTTGTGAGGTATAATCAGAGTTAGATTAAGTCATGAGAGTGACCTTTGTGATTAGATCAGTACCCTTATGAGAACTGGAAGACGGATTGCTCCTTCCTTGCCATGTGGGTATATGGCTATCTGCAAGCCAGCAAAAGAGCCTCACCAGACCCAGCCATGAAGCACTCACATCTCAAATTTCTATTTTCCACAACTGTGAGAAAAATGTTTCTGTTATTTAAACCACCGACTCTGTAGTATTTTGTTATGGCAGCACAAACTAATATATTAGCCATCAAATAAATATATATGCACTCTATCATGAAATAATGTAATCAACAGAATTAAAATAGATTAGAACTTGAGATGATTACATGTGAGTATATACTTATATTTATTTGTATAGTTATATCTATACCCCTTTTATTCAATAGATGATTTATAATTCACAATTATATAAATTACTTAGATAATTATATAATATACAGCATTCTTAATATATTCAGCAAGTATCTACAATATCATCAATACAGATTAGTAGAAATTCTTTTTGTTTCTATGAAATATAAATTGACAATTTTTTTTTATCTTTAGGTGATGTATAAATTTCAAATTACATTGAAATTAGTAACATTTTCCATCTGATTTCTTACCATAAGAATATCATTGCCTAAAAAAGGTTGTGTAGATATTCTAAGACAAATCTAAGACAGAAATCTAAGATTCACACACACTATTGTAACATTTTTGGGCGAGTTATGCAAAACGCATTTATCAATTTTCTAACCTTCAAAATGAAAAGTAAGTATAAGTTTACCTATTTCCTAGTGTATTAAGAAAAGATTAAAAGTAGATAATGAATATTTGTGATAATAATCAAGTTACTTCTACCATTTCTCTAACTGTTCCTTTCTTCTCTTTAGCTCGGTATTCAATGTTGCAGAGGTAAGCTTTCATGTAGCAAGAATGCAATAGAGGAAAAAACTTTACTAAAATCGATTATTGAAACAAACTGTAATCATACATGAAATGACATCTTGAGCATTTACATTTTACAGTCATAATGCCTTCCGCCTATCTTCTCAGCTAGTATTGATAAATTTTAGAATGAGAAGATTTATGCTGATTTCTCAATGGAAGATAATGGGAAACAGTAATCCCCACTACTCAGACAATGTATTCAGAATGACACTGGAGCAGTGGAGTAATCCAGGTTTCAGGATGTGTCTAGCTTTGTAGAGTGAAAGGAACTTAATGGAAAAGGGAAATCATGGAAAACGTTGTGTACCCAGAGAAGATTTCCTTGTTTGTGGCTGAATAACATTCCATTGCATGTATACATTACATCTCTTTATCTGTCCATCCATTGATGGGCTCTTAGGTTATTTCCATTATCTCAACTATTGTGAAGAAAGAGATTTATTCAAATGCTTGCAAAGTGTGGTAGGCTGAATAATGCTCTACCCAAGATGACTATGTTCTAATTACTGGAACTTGTGAATGTTAACTTATATGTCAAAAGGAACTTTGCAGATACAACTAATTTAAAGGTATTGAGATAAGGAGATTTTCTGGGTTTTCCAGGTGGATTTGATATAATCACAAAGGTCTTTATAAGAGGGAGACAGGAAATTAGAGTAAGTAGTAAGAGATGTGGTGATGGAAGAAAGAGGTAGGAGAGATACAAGGAAAGGACCAGATTCAGATGTCCACTAGAAACTGGAAAAGGCTAAAACTAGAAAGCCTTCTTCCTTGAAACCTTCAGAAAACATGAAATAATGTCATTTGCAGCAACATTGATGGACATAGAGATTATCATAAGTGAAGTACGTCAAAGACAAATACCATATGATAACATTTATATGTGGAATCTAAAATATGATACAAATGGACTTACTAACTAGAAACAGACTCACAGACATAGAAAACAAATTTGTGCTGATGAAAGAGGAAAAGGGTTGGGAGAGGGATAAATAAGGAGTTTGGGATTAGCAGATACGAACTACTATATATAAAATAGATTAATGATAAGGTCATACTGAAGAGCACAGGGACCTATATTCAATATCTTGTAATAACCTTTAGTGAAAAAGATGGCAAAGAATATATATATTTATAGATAGATAGATAGATAGATAGAAATGAATCACTTTGCCGTATACCAGAATCTAACACAACATTGTAAATCAAGTATGCTTCAATTTTAAAAAGTTAGTAAAACTAGAATGAATATTATAAAATTAGCAAAATACCATAGTTCCAAGAAGACATCTGAATTCTGTTTTGCCTTGTATCTGGTTTTTGGCTTTTATCATTTAAAACTTATATACATTTTTTTGGCATTTTCTACAAGTCTGGTTACCATGGCATTTTGTTATTTATATAAAAGTTAAATATTTAATTTTATCAGATAAAGTTATATTACTAAAAATAAAAGAAAGAATGCGATTTTGACACTGCCTTGATTTTAGATGTCTGACCTCCAGAGCTGTAAGGGAATAATACTTTGTTGTTTCAAGCTGCCAATTATCTGATAATGTGCAGAGAGGCAGCAGGAAACATACAGAAAGTTTACACATTTTAATGTGTCCGCAGTCTAACAATAACAATAACAATAATGATATGGTTTTGTTGAAATTTCTTTTCTGTGTGTAGTAGATTACAATAAAACATTTGAAAAGGAAAATAGCTAAAGCAATTATGGCAAATGTTGCAAGTTTGACAAAGTTTTGTTGTATCAAGTATACGGTTTATTACACAATGTTTTATTTTTTTGTATTATTTTCATGGAATATTATATATTAAATGCTGCAGTTATGTATCAAATGATATCTATTACTGAGGAAAATGGAAGGCTTCTGATAGAAAATAGGAGTAAGAATTTATATATCTTTGTTAGGGTCAAAAGTACCTTTTTGAAGAATGACAGTTAAGTTGAAGGAAGAGTGGGAACAATTTTCTTAAGCTAAAGTGAATAAAATAAATCCAATATTCATAGGGAGTAATGCAAAAAACAAAGCCTAACCAATATAAAAATGGACAGATTATCAAGGGCCAGATAACACTGGGCCTTGAAGTCTATAGTAAGATATTTGAATGTATTTGAAATGTGTTGTGAAGTCACTGGTGAGTTTTAAACAGGAAGAAGGGAGATAACATGATTTATGTTCTATAAATTATTGAACCTGATATGTGCCCTGCCATGTATGAAGTGATGTGAACCATGGATGGAATTTAGTAGTCTCTTGCAGCACTCTAATTAAAAGAATATGGTGGTTGATTTAGGACTATGGTGATGATAAAATTGAAATCTGTGCACATGTGAAAAATTTGACAGGCTTTGCTGATGGATTAGATGTGAGACTGAGGGAATGGACCAGGAATAATCTGTCTCTGCTGAGAATCCTGTGTTTTTCTTTCTTCAATAAAAATATGTGAGGCATTACTGTTTATTGAGGTGTGTTTCACTTTGCATTAAAAAGCAGAAGAGTTATATTTTTGTTTGTTTTTCTTTATTTTTTCCATTTAACTTGTTTATTTTATCATTTGCTATATATTTTAACCAGAAGTCTCTCATGTATTTTGCCCCTGTCATTAGTTCATTTCTAAAAAGTTTTTAATAAACAAATTATTTTTGATTGACTACAATTCTCAAGAAGACATAAAAATAAATACAAGACTCAATCCCTGGCTAGAAGAACCGTTCATCTTTGGTTAATGATTTGGTGGATCATTTGAAGACTTACTTTGATTGTAAAGTCAAATATTTTAATATATGAGTGGTATGTAATACATATATGAAAGCTATAACTAGATTTAATAACATAAAATTTCCTGTTTTTTATCATTATTTTCTAGAGGATTCTTAGTTTCCTGTTAAAATTAAAACACTGATTATTTAAAATAGCAAAAAAAAAGAAAATTAAAAAATGTTCAATGTAAACAAAAACTTTTATAAACTTTAAATAATACATATAAAACTTTTAGATATGACATATCTGTCACATTTCTATGACTTTTGTCTTTATGACATTATATTCACCAAAACTGTCTCTCCTAGTATTAACATGTATGTTGATTTCTTCAGCATTATGATGACAGATTTTTGTCAGTATTTTCTATATTTTTAAAGAAAAGCTAATCTTTCTGTCAGCTTCAATACCCATAAAATTAAATGAAGCAACAGTTTATAAATTAAAATATATTAATACAGGCTATTCATGGAAGTTCCTAGTTCACATTAGTGCTCTGGCTCATTTTCTGTGGGGATAAATGAAACCAAAGGTAAAAGTGTAGTTAAAATGATAACCACAATTATGTAAAATAATTTTAAATGACTACAGATTAATTATTTCATGAATATCATTACTGTGTCAGTAAGTTGAACACAAATCTGACATTTATTTCAAACATTTTGAAAAATTTGATTGAAAATTCTTGAAGTAACTGTGCTCGATAATACTGGACAGAGAAATGATGTTGTAATCTAAAAGATAATTTTCCCTACTTTACTACAGGTGTCTCTGTCAATGAGAAATTAAAAATAAAGATATAGCAAAGCTGTGCATGCTCATTTCTCCCACACAAAAGGCAGGTGCTGCCTTTAGTCTGTTAATTCGTGCTGAGCTAGGCCAACCAGGAGCATTACTTGGAGATGACCACATCTAGAACATAGTTGTAACAGCCTATATTTATATAAGAAGAAGTGTGTTAACTTCTTGCTGAGGTTTATCCATATATATGGATAGATGGGTAGATAGATAGATAGATAGACAGATAGACAGAAATGATATTGTCATTAACATTCACTTAATGTTCCTAAGCAGAACACCATTTCCTCTCACAAAGGGTAACCAGAATAGATGAGTTTCATGAATTTTGAAAAATATTTTCTACAAGTGGAATCACACAATACATGTTCTTTTATGTCTGACTTCTTTTGTTCACTATTAACCTTGTGAAATTCATTCATCTTTGTGCTAATTCTCTCATTCCTGTTGCTCTATACTATTCCAGGCTGTGAATATGCCACTCATTATTTGTCCATTTTACTATTGGTAGGCATTTGGGGAGGCATAAGTTATTTTCCATTAAAAAATGTCATATTTGAATGATTCTAGAACCTAGCTTTTGGTGATTATATGAATATAAATCTAGAAGCATAACAGTTTCAGTATAGAGTATATCTATGTCTTATTTTGGTAGATGAATCCAGAAACATTTTTCAAAGTGAGTATAACAATTTACTCTTCTACCAAACAGTGTATGAAAGTCCTGGTTGTTGTACATTACTGCCACACATATTTCCATCTTTTAGTGTTAGACATGCTGGTGGATCTATAGTGCTACTCATTGTGGTTACATTTTTCATTTATTTATAATATTTTCAGCACTTTTGATGTGCTATTATCATTTTGAGATGTAATTTTGGAAAACATTCACAACTTTTAAAGTGTTTCTATTTTATTGTGTCAATTTTCTTATTGATTAGTAAAGTTTCTTTATATCTGTGGATATTAGTCATTTGTCAGATATATGTATTGCCGGTAAGTCTTTCCATTATGTCAATAGCTTTTTCACTCTTTTATTGGTATCATTTGTGAACTGAAGTTCTTAATTTTAATATGGTTCAATTTATAGTTTTTATTGTTTTATGGGTAGTACATTTTTCGGTCCTATTCAATAAATTGTTGTATGTGCTAATGTCATCAAGATGTTCTACGTATTCTGAGGTTTGTTTGTTTTTCCTTTTCAACTGGAAGTCAACTGAAATTTTTGTTATGTATATGGTATAAAGTAAGGGTTAAGATTTTTTTTTCATATAAATATACAACTGAATTGCTACCATTATGGGAAGAGCATTATTATCTCTTTGATGGTATTACATTTGCCCTAATCAGGTGGCCATTTATAAGCAATTGTGTTTCTGTAATCTGTCTATTACATTTGTCAGTTTAGCTAAACTTACAACAATATCATATTCTTTTAATTAATATAGTTTGATGGCAGATACTGATATCTGATAGTCCAGCTTCTATTCATCTTCACAATTGCTCTGACCATTCTTAGGTCTTTATTAATATATGTTAATGATGTTTTGTAGTTTTCTGTGATGAAGTCCTAGACATTTTTATTATTTTTACAATTATTTGTTAAATTTAATAATATTATAAAATGTAACATAAAGTTTTAATTTTAATATTAATGATCTATTACCTTTTATATATTGCTGGGTTTACTGGCTAATATACTATTTTTATAATTTTTTCCCTATAGCAATGTCTTTCTTTTCAGTATTTTGTGATGGTTGAAATTAAAGAACAGAATGATCATAATTTATATTGACTAGTAACAAATACTTTCGAAAATTTGAATATAGCTAAAAATTGAAAAAAAAATTAAAATGTAAAATAATTCTAATTGTAAATATATAATAAGATATTAGAATAAAACATATGGACATATGATATTGAAAAGCAATTGAGGTTTAAAATTTCAAATTGAATAGATATAAAGGATGCAATATCTAACTTTAATACAGCTAGAAAAAATGTCTGGGGAAACTTGTAAACTCAGCAAAATATTAATGTTTTATTTATGAACATGAGGGTAATTTAAAGGAAAAAGTCAAATACTCTACTATAATCAGATTTAGCCAGCCCCCTTTATCATGATTTATAATTTCAGTTTCATAACTAAGAGTTTTTAGAAATACAATTCTATTTGAATTCAGTTTATATTGCAAACAATTACCTAGTTAAATAACTTACTCACCACTTATAACTCTCTCCTTGATTTGTGACTATTGCGTCAACTGGGATTATATTAATACAATGTAATATATTATATTTTCTGAGAAAGTATTAATTTGTATCACAAGTCTGGCTTGAGAAACAGATTTATAGTCCATTTTTCCTTTGGGTCCTTTCTCTCTCTCTCTCTCTCTCTCTCTCTCTCTCACTCCTCTTTCACAGGCACACACAGACACTCACAAACAGACCCCCACACACAGAGAAGGTCATGTGCACACTTCTACCCATTTAGCCCCCACCCTAGGCAAAGAAGAAATTTTTTCTAGTCTTCAAAGAAATTTTCTATATCCATATTTCCTCATTAACTTTTTCTTATACTCCTTTGAACCATGGTACCTCCTGATGATAAACTTTATTTTTTTATAAAAGTTTTAGATTTACAGGAAATAAATATAAAAAATAGTACAAAGAATTTTCGCATGCCCAATTGTTTCCCCAATTATTAACATCTTATATTAGTATGGTACATTTTTATTATTAATAGACCAATATGTATATATTACATTAATTAAAGTTCATAGCAACTCTATTCATATTTCCTCAGTTTTTCCATAATGCTTTTTTTTCTAAAGAGTTCCATTCAGGATACCATGTTCCATTTAGCTTTTATGTATCCTTAGGCTCCTCGTGGTTGTGAGAGTTTCTCAGACTTCCCTTGTTTTTGATGACTTTGACAGTTCTGAAGAGTATTGGTCATATATTTTGTAGAGTGTCCCTCTATTAAAGTTTGTCTGGTGTCTTTCTTGTTATTGGTCTGGGTTAGTATATTTTTAGGGGGAAGACCCCAGTGGAAAGTGCATTCTTCTCATAATATGTGTAGGACACATACTATCAATATGACTTACTACTGTTGATATAAACCTTGATTACTTGGTTGAGGTACGATTTTTCAGTGGAATTTTCCCTTTTATTCCTTCCTTTCATACTGTATTGTTTGGAAAGTCCCTGTGAATAGCTCACTCTTAATGAATGGGCTATTTGTTACCTCTCATTTAGGGTAGACTACATAAAGTATATTTGAAATTATTTTGCATGAGATTTGTCTCTTCTTCCACAGTTATTTATTCAATCATTTATTTTATGAGGGGATATTTAATTTATACTTTGGGTTATAATGCAATGCTCTTTTATTTATTTTATTTCTCAAATGGTTCTGTACATGGCTGTTGGAAATATTTTATTTGGCTGATTTATCCTTTTGACATACTCCCATCAATATAGGTTTATGTTTGTTCTCTTGTTTTACTTTTAGTACTTTTTTTAACTTCCTAGCACTGCAAGATGTTCCAGACTCATCTTGTATATTTCTTGCCTCAGTCATAGAACCAGTGATTTCTCTTAGGAACTCTGGTTCCTTTTATTGGAGAATGGTATTAGAAATCAACATCTAGGTGTGATCATTGCTACTGATGGCTCATTTTAGGCAACCTCATCTAACAAAAAGAGAAATACATATATACTAAACTGTATATAAACAAATATGTGTAACCTTTCTGTATATAATCATCTGTAATTAAGGAAAAACTTTGTTTCACCGATATTTTCACATTTAATCCATTTTTAAAAAATGGATCATTTTAGCCTCCTTCCCTTGAGGATCTGTAAGTTTCCACTCCCAAAGTGAGAAAAGGTATTCCCACTATCTGGTATCCATATAATTGTTTAATTCCAGTATGCACGTGTGGGATTATTTAAAGAAACCTCAGCTGAAGCTGGACTTAGGACAGGCCTGTAAGGGGAGCTCTCATACCCTGTCATCATCATAAATTGATTCAAATAGGAAGGTATACGTATCTATATCTCCAACAGGAAGGTGCCTCTACTTTACTATCCAGCAGGAAGAAAATTACTTCTCTCAGACCCAGGAGAGCCTAGCCAATCAGAGACTGTAACAGCTCAACCAGCCAGAAACCTCCATACTTTGGACTCCCAGTTTCCTCCAATAGACTGCTTGGTTGTCACAGCTCTGCTTAACTCTTACCCTTTTCCCTATAAAGGCAAATCTCCCTTCTTTTTTCTCAGTATTTGCCAGTGGTCTGCCTTAGCTTGCATTTCCTGAATTGCAATTCTTCTGGCTATTCTGGCATAAACCCTCTTTTGCTAGTAAAATAACTGGCTATTATATTATTAAAGTTGACACATATATAGCACTATCAGGATTGTTACCCACACCCCTAGAGAAAGCAACTTTATCAACTAGTTTACAATGCATATGTATGTTTCCTTCTACCTTAAGTCTTATAGGCTCCACTCATTTCCAAAATTACTTAGATGACCACCTTTTTCCTCACACTGACCTTATTGTGGTTGTTTCATGCATTTGCAATACAGTTAAATTCTCTCAACATAGTTTGCATTACTTCCTGAGATTCCCCTCCCTCATAAATGATTAAAAAAAAAAAAAACTAGCTTACAGTAGGGTGCTTTTTCTGCTGTAAAATCCTATTGATTTTGAAAAATACATAATATCATGTATCCACCATCACAGTACCATAAAGACTATTTCTACCACCCTAAATCTCTTGTGCTTCACTTATTCATTCCTCTTCCCTTCCATTCCCCTGGAAATCTTCAGTCTTTTTACTGTTTCTATAGTTTTGCTTTGTCCAAAATATTATATAATTGGACTCATACAATATGTAGACTTTTCATGCTAGCTTTTTTCACTTAGCAATATGCTTCTAAGATTCCTTCATATTTTTTTGTGAATTGATAGCTCACTCACTTTATCACTGAATATTACATAATTTGTATGTACCAGTTTGTTTATTCAGCTATTGTGGATATCTTGTTTAATTTCAGTTTTGGAATTATGAATTAAGTTGTTGTAAACATTCCTATATAGGATTTCAAGTCAGATGTGTAAATACCTAGGAGTATGAATGCTGGCTTTTATGGTAAATACAAGTTTAACTTTGTAAAAAATTCCCAAACTGTCTTCCAAATTGGAATTATTTTATATTTCCACCAGTAATGAATGCAAATTCTTGTCACTCCACATTCTCATCAACAATTAGTATTGTGTATTTTTTTTAATCTAACCATTGTAATGAGTGTTTAGTGGTATTTTATTGCTGCTTTAACTTACAATTCCCCAATGGTGAATAAGTTTGAACATCTTTTCATATGCTTGTTTTTCATCTGTACATCAGGATCTTATGTGGACATTTTCCCTAGTTTCTCACCATTAACTTTGTTAGCTGTTAGATTTCTGTAGATGTTCTTCACCAAGTTGAAGATGTTCTTCTGTATTCATCATTTGCTGAACATTTTTATTATAATTGGTTGGTGCATTTTGTCAAATGCTTTTTGTGACCATATGATTTCTTTATCCCATTGATAAGGCCAATTACACTGATCATTTTTTCAATGTGTGGCCAGACTTTAATAACTGGAATAAATCCCATGTTGTTATGGTATAAATTTAAGTTTGTACATTGTTAGATCAGTTCTCCTAATATTTTGTTGAGGTAGGTTTCTTCTGTTGTTGTTTGTGTTTGGTTTTTCATTTATTGCATTTTGCATTTATTTTTTTCTGTTTATATTTTCATTTGTTTATTTCTTTTTCATCTGTGTTCATGAGAGATATTGGTTTGTACTTTTTCTTTCTTGTAATATCTTTATTTGGTTTTGATAGTAGGGCAAGTCTGGCCTCATAGAGTGATTTAGGAATTATTTCCTCTATTTCTATTTTTTGGAAGAGATTGTGTGGAATTGGTATCATTTATTTATCTATGCCATTTGAACAAAACAAAGATTTATGTTTCTCTTCTGAGTATGCTCCTTTCTATGGCAGTGTTTACCACTTGGAATCTCTGCCAGATGGCTAGATTATATTAAGGAAAAATTAGTTTTGTTTTCTCCATCATTATTTACATTTTAAAATATATTTCTTGACTCCTCACCAAATGAAAACATCTATATATTTTATAAATCCGTTAATATAGGCTTTTCTTGTTTATTACTATATCCTCAATGAGTAGCTCATTGCATAGTAGATACTGAGAAACTAGTTGTTGTCTCATCATGGAACACACACACACACACACACAAAAGCATTTAGTAAAATGTTTTAAGAACTAAAAATCAAGTACCTCACTTAGCACAAAAGGAATAATTTTATGACATTTTAATGTTTAATAAAAGCAGTAGGAGATTACTACTTGCAGACAGATGAGGCATAGTGAAATATCTTATTTGAATTTGCCTCCTGCAAGTGAACAGGCTGAGAAAATTATGGAACTGAATTTCTCCCATATCCTATGGTGTCTAAACAGCTATACACCTTTTTAAGATGTCCCTTGTGTGAACTAGGTCATTGAAAATGATAGGTGCACATTGGCATATTAACACTATAAGAAGAGCACAGTTCTCAAATTGTTAAAATCCTCACTGTCATACAAATAGATAATGAGCATGTGTCAATGTCACATTCAACTCATTAATGAGGGAACTAGCAGGATGGAAGAGCTTATTAAAATTGGATATGAGGAGCTAAGACTTATATAGTCAATGTGGAGAGAAATGCTGAAATATGATTGCTAGTTTCAAGAACTGTGAAGAGTCTAATGAATTTTTCTTACTTGCAAGCTAACAACTTAGCTTTGCTACAGTTTCATGGATACTTATAGAATACGTGAGACTCTCTGGTAAAAGGCAGAGGACAGTTAATTACTCACAGAAATATCAGGAATCAGAATAAAGCATTTTTTAAAAACAATTCTATGAGCTCTATTACCAACCCAAGGCAATATGTAAAAGTTGGATGTGTCAAAGAAAAATAGCACTAGGTAGGTTTAACAGGCAAGGCAGACTTTATTCAAGACTATTGTAAAAGGGGTAGAAAAAATGAATTCCAGGCACAATTGCCATATGGTATCTAGGGGTTTTCTTCTTTGCAATCCTTCCTGAGGAGCCAAAATAACATCTTTGCTCAATCCCAAGACAAGGTGTCGGGAAAAATAGCAAGTCTACTGCAATAAGGGAGAAAGATTGAACTCTATTCCACTGAAAGAAAAGGGATGAGAGTTTTCAAGTGCTGTGGTAAGTTGATGGGAAAGAACTTCAGAATGTTACCTGGGGGGTGGCAATGTGATGAGGCCAACCCTGTTTGTTAATTGGTGTTTTCTAAATCAGCCTCCTACTCTCCCACAATGACTGGGGAGATAGGGGTTCTATCTTTCTGATTATTCCATTTTCAAAAGGATGTCTCCTAAGTCCTTGAGAAAGATGGCTGTAAACCTGGAAAGAGACTAGAAGACTTACATTTCAATGGGGCAAAGAAAGAATTTACAATGAGTTTTCTAAAGTAAATTCTCTAAGAAAAGGAAGATCTAGGGCTTAGAGTCTGGAAGAAGACTGTCTAAAGTTTATCCAAGCTGAGGGTCACCTTAAGGCAGTCTTAGATCCACACAGTGGGTTACATGACAGATAATTTTGATATAGAGATCCCCAATCTTTTGATAATGGGCAGTAATCATGTCTGCTCTTTGCTACAGAGGGAGACACCATAATTACCTTTCAAAATTGTTAGTAAACTGTCCCTTTCACTATATTCCAGGAAAAGACACTATCCCTGTCTTCCAAACTGTGTGATATAAAACTCCCTGGCAAAAAGAATCTGCCACATAGGGTGCCATCCTCTCAAAGTGTGTAGAAATGGGAAAGAATAGATGGATAATAATCTTCCAAAGCTAATTTAGATACAAACCTGGATAATGTGCAACAGACAACAGAAGCCTAATGTCTTGGTATCTTCTATGTTAGACAGGAAAAAAAGTAAACATATTAAGTCTTCTTAAATTAACCTTTCTCTCTCTCAATAGTTTAAAACTCATATCCTATAGTAAGTATTGAAAAAAAAAGTTACATTTCTTGAGAATCAGATGACCCTTTGCTGGGCTTAATAGAAAGTGCTGAAGAATAATGAAAGGGTCACACATTAATATATTTGCCTTTTTCCCACCCAGATTTGGTTTATCCTCAACAATGAAACCTGTGATCTTAATAATACCTAAGCATTATTCCTGATCACAAATAAAGTGGGTTTGTTGTGTTCTTGTGCTAATATCATTTAAAATATTTCTGACTTTACCTTTTCTTCACCCCATTTTAATGGGTAGTGAAAATTAGACATAGATTCAATTAATAGCATACATGTACAATTAAAATTACCAATAATAATTCTACAAAAACTTATAATATTACACTAATTAATCAGTGTCTACTTAAGGTAGTCTGAATTTAAGCAATATATTGTGTCTATTCTATTGTATCTGACTAATTAATTTACATAGATGCAAAAAGTTGTGTTAATTAATATGCTTTGCATTATCAGTAAGTATAAAGTCATGGGATATTAAGGATGCAAGGTTAACTTCTATCTTGTGGCTTTACAAAGCCGTGATTTATATTTTTACCAACTCTAAGTCTGGGGCTCCACTAGCAATAGAGCGTGGTGGTAAAAATGAGGATGTGTCCTTTAAACATATATAAATAACCATATTGTCATGAAAATAAAGGGCCTGAGTAAAAGCTTTGTGTGTATTATTGGTCACTATTCTGAGGTGTTGGCAGATAAGGTCAGTAAATTAATTCTATAGAGTCATTGCTTTATGTCCCTAAATGTTTTTTTTTTTTTTTATCTTATAATCTGTATTAAGATTTCCCACAGCCATATTTCATGAATCCTGAGATATTTGTTAAAATGGGATGCTATCAAAAGAAGATTTTACTCCAGTTTTCTGTTTCTATTATCTGATAAATTGAGGTAAAAGATAGAAAATAAATATTTTTTTCCAAATGTTCATGAGAAAATAGTGTATTAAAAACCTATCTCATCTTTTCTTGGGTCTTTGCTTCCAAGATGACAAAAAAAAAAAAGGAAAGAAAAAGAACAACAGCCATGTGAGAAAGCACCTCTGCCTGCCCAAGGAAAGGTCATTAAGAAGTTCATTATTTGAAACATAGTAGAGGCCACAGCCAACTGGGATATTCCAAAATGAGTATCACTGATGCCTGTGTGCTTCCCAAGCTGTTTGTGATGCTACATTACTATATGAGTTCATTCACAGCAAGGTAGTCAGGAACCAACACCTCACCCCAACTTAGACCTTCAGGTGCTGCCCCACAACTTGTGCCAAAGACCTTTGTAAGGAGTTGAGCACTTAAAGACTGGGAAAAAATATAATGAAAATTATATTTTATAGCAGAAAAAGGAACCACATTTCAAAATAAATGATCACGGATAATTTCCCTAAGGAGTTTCATTAATTCCTATAAGATTAATCCAAATCCACTGGATTTTGTATCTTGATTCTTTTTTCACAAAGTCATCTGCTTTTGGAAAAGAGTCCTGTAGGTCTTGAGAAGCTCTTTTGCCCCTTTTCTGTTCTCCCATTTCTGTTCCTCTCTAACTTTAAAAGAACCTAATTATAGGAATGAGATCACTAATCAACTGAAACTAACTCCTGACTTATGCTCTCCTGAATGCACACCATGCCTTGTCTAAACTGTTGATTGTTTTCCTACATAAAAATAAATAAGAATGAAGAATTAAGCAGTTAAAAAATGACTAGCTCTGTACCCCTAACTGCACTCTTAGCAATCCTGCAGACAGGTCATGAAGGCAAGATAACATATGAAGAGAGTCAGCCAGTCTGCACTCAGTGGAGAATGATGCAGAGCCCAAACTCCTGCCTCAATGATTCACTAAGATTCTCACCACCCACACCAGTTTTTTTTCCTTTTAAAAACAGTTATGGCTGAGCAGAATATTTGTAGTTGCTCTCTCGACATGAGTCCACCACCTCGTCAGACATCTAGCTTTTCTGATTAAAGCACTTTTCGTTTCTACTGACACTTGCCTCTCAAATTATTGGTTTATGAGTGGCAGGCAGCCTAACATGGGTTCGGTAACAATGCCAGAAATCCGGTTTTTGCAATATTAATAATCAAGGGTACTTGCTATAGTACTTTTCTCTGAAATTCTCTTTTGATATTTCTCCCCGTTGAAACCCCAATTCAGAAGGTAAAGTGTTACAACATGACAGGGGAACAGAAACAACCTGTTTATGGAAAGAAAAGAAAAAAGTGACTGGTTGTTATTATTATTTTCAGATCAACTCAATATCAGTTTAGAGAAAATGGAATCCCATGTTGATATAATAAATAACAATTTTTAAATTATTTGGTAGATAGATACAGTGAGGCCCTTACCAAATCTCCTGTGTCTGTTAGTTAAAACTAACATATATGTTATATATATATATATATATATATATATATATATATATATATATATATATATATATAAATATTTTTTTTAAAGTAAGGAGTCAAACCCAAAGAGTCT
Organism: Lipotes vexillifer; assembly: GCF_000442215.2. NCBI lineage: Eukaryota > Metazoa > Chordata > Mammalia > Artiodactyla > Lipotidae > Lipotes > Lipotes vexillifer. The sequence goes on from NW_006794609.1 coordinate 582,858, forward strand.
AACCCAAACTAAATAATTGATACCACACTGTCCCAACTAGTTTTCCCCATCTCTCAAAATAACTGGAACTGAGTGCATACCAAATCTCCACTTCTTGTTGTGTCATGTAGAAACTGCCACAAATCTAAGAAATTCTTCATTTTTCAGGTCAAAATTAAGCCATCGTTTTCGTTCTGTTACACAGGTGAACAATAACTTTTCACTAATTAATTACGAAACAGATTAAGAAAAGACAATTTCATGCAACATCTCACAGGTTCAAGTGTTACATAAGGAGGGATTTAAGTGTGTTGATAACAGCTTATATAGTGTATGAGTTTCTATTAAACTACTTAATAAAAATCCTAATTCCTAGAGCAATTCAACCAACCCCAAGGTCAACTAAATATATATATATATATATATATATATATATATATATATATATATATATACTTATTAACATCATTTTTATTGGTATAAAATTGATGAGCTTTATAGGATGAGTTTCTCTTTTTCTACTGATATCTTTTATCCCATTATGGCTTAAATAAACAGTGTGGCTAAATAAGAATTAGAAAATATACCTACATCTTTCTAATTTTCTTCTTGCTTCTGTGTACCAAGCTAGGGTTTACAAGTTGAAGAACAAGCTTTTCATATTTTGGCTGCTTCGGAGAACAAAAGATTGCTTTTAGTGTTAAAAACACCTCCACCTCAGCAGTTTTGCTTTCCTCAATGTAGAGTGAGGCAAAAGAAACAACATAAAAAGTGAAGCGCAGGTGAGTGGTTTGGCTTAGTAGCCTCATTAAAATAACATCAGCTTTTGCAAACATGAGAAACTTCTGTTCATATTTTTCAAAAAAGTACTTTAAAAACATGATAAATATAAACTTAAAGTCATTTGGCTTTTGGAATAAGATATTATAATGAGAAAAGAAACTTCTAAATGGGCAGATTATACAGAAGGTAAATAATGACTTTTTAAAAATTGTGGTAAAATATACATAACAAAATTTACCATCTTAACAATTTTTAAGTGCATTGCTCAGTAGTGTTATGTACATTCATATAATTGTGAAACAGATCACCAGAGCTTTTTCATCCTGCAAATCTGAAACTTATGCTCATTAAATAATAGCTACCCATTCCCAGCTACCCCCATCCCCTGGCAATCACCATTCAACCTTTTGTCTCTATGAATTTGACCACTCTATATACTTCATATAAGTGAAATCATACAGTATTTGTCTTTTTGTGAATGGCTTAATTCACTTAGTCTAATGTCTGCAAGGTCATATATGTTGTCGTGTGTGTTACAGTTTCCTTTCTTTTAAATCTGAATAATATTCCACTGTATGAATATACCATATTGTATTTATACATTCATCTGTTGATGAACACTTAAGTTGCTTTAAACTTTTGCTATTGTGAATAAATGTTGCTATGAGCATGGGTGTACAAATATTTCTTCAAAACCCTGCTTTCAATTCTTTTTGTGTACACCCATAAGTGGGATTGTTAGATCATATGGTAGTTCTATTTTTAATTTTTGAGGAACCACTATAGTATCTTACCTAGCAGCTGCACCATTTTTCATTCCCACCGACAGAGCATAAGGGTCCAATTTCTCCAAATCCTAGCCAACCCTTGTTATTTGTTGTCTTTTTTTGTTGTTGTTGTTTTGTTTTTTTAATAGTGGCTATCCTAATAGTTGTGAGGTGGTATTTCAATGAAGCAATAATAATACTTATTATTACCATTTATTAGCAGTAGACTAAATATTCAAAGCCAAGTTAAAACTGCTTATCCTCTTCTTTCTATTATGCATACAATTTTAAAAATTATTAATTTTAATAAGTTTTTAAATTGGTATTTTAAACATACACATACATAAGTGCATACAAATATAAGTGCATATACAAATACATACATATACACACACAAATATATGTAGTTAGAAGGCAATGTTATTTAAAGCTTAGTTTCAAAATCAAATTGACCTTATATTTATTGTACAAGGACAGGCATTCATTTCAATACATGTACTATCTATAAAAGGAAGTAAAGGTCCTTCTCCATGATCTATTATTCATTTTTTTTTTTATGATTTTAAGTTTCTTTAAATGTTTTTCACCAAACCAAAGATGATTTATTAATTAACTCATTTCAAATATTAACCCAAGGTTTTAAAGGATCTAGGAAATCGTATTTAAGTTTACATTTTACAGCATCATGATTCTTCTATATATTTGTCATAGGAATAACTATGACAAATTTTGCATAAACAGCTCTTGAAGTAGTTAACCAGAAATAATCAGTTTGATATAGACATTGATTTTTGTAAGTCAATTTATTTGAACACATATGTTTACATTCTCGTGACTTTAAATGTTTTGTGGAAACACTGATAACTTCTCTGACCCATGAATTCAATGTAAGAAAACTGTAGGAAGTTCAGAACAATTAGATTTTTCATTAGGAAATAATCTTAAGGCCTATATAAAATTAAATTTACATAGCATTATATTTCAAACTCTGAAGAAAAATACATTTAGTGCAATTTTAAACAAAATTTTCGATTGAGTCTTATTTGTCCAATAATTCACCAGGCTTAAGGTTATTATATAAATTTGTATACAGTTGTAAATCTTCATTTATTAACCATTAAAAATGCTTTACAGAAATGTCCATAGCTTGATTTTATTACATTTAGTTGCTAGCTTGGTACCCATTTATATTTTTTCTTCTTTATGATGAAGAATCTCTCTATTTAAGATAACTTGTTTCTTTAGTATACAGGAATGACAGATTTGAATGAATAAGTAATTTCCAAGAATGTCCCCCAAATCTGTCCACAGTTACATATGGTTGCAATTATAAATACACCAGTGTAACTGGTTAATTACTCTGCTTTCTTGAGAAAGGGGTAAAAACTTTTCTTCTTATAGACAAACAGAGAACTGGCAGTAACTTCAACCCACCCATAATATATATGTGTACAACACCTGTAAGAAAAAAGATAATAAACACCTGTAAACAGAAAGAATGGATTGTTGCCCAATGTTTTTATATGAATTCTCTCCATTTGTCAGAAAGAGGTTGTAGATTTCTTAAATTTTATCTTGCATTATCTCTGGGACTTTGTAGTGCTCAGACCCTGGAATTTGAAGAATTCTGCAAACAAGCTACAGTAAACACAGTGATAAAGCTACAAGCATATTACACTACTTTGGTGTTTCTCAACTGTGGGTTGTTTTGCCCAAAATCCTCCTCCCAGGGATATGTGACAATGTCTGAAGAAGTATTAGTTTCAAAGACTTAGCACAACTGAGGAGTGAGCAGGTAGGCTACTACTGGCATCTAGTAGGTAGAGGCCAGAGATTCTGCTTAATATCCTACATTGCACAGTACAGCCTCCCAAAGAATTATGCAGCCCAAAATATCAATAGTGCTGAGATTAAGAAATCCTGCTCTACATAAAGTAAGTTTTCTAAATTTTCACAGACATTCAGAAAAGCAAGCTGTTTTTCAACACTGAAAGACTTTATACCTGGTGTTTAGTAATTGAAAGACCAATGTCAGTGCCTAAGATTCTCAGTCTTAAAGACAGTATCCAGATCCTATCTGTTCTCAACTAGAATGCATGTAAGAAACAAATTTCTCAGTTCTTGATTTTGAAAGACAAAGAGGCCTTAACCAGATCAGATAGATTGTCAGCTTTTGATACAAGAGATTCTGAAAATGAACCCAAATTTCTGTGTCTCTGCAAAAATCTCATCATTTGGTTATAGCATTTCTGAAACAGGAGGCTCAGGATAAGCCAAACCATCTCAAAGTTTTGTTCTCTGTTTCAGTGGATCACAGTTGGGTAAGCCCATCTAACTCATTACTACTTACAGTCAAATTATTGAAGGCCTGGATTGCCTTTTAACTTATATATAAGATACAACACCTAAGGATCCCAGAATATGAGATCTTTCATATTAATTCATTGTAAGGTTTAGCCACATTCATTATTATACAGGCTAATGATATAGCAAAATAAGGGCATGAGAAGAGGAGGCTTAAAATATAAAAATAATGGAACATTAGGAAATCAGTACAGTTCCAAGGGTCAAAAAATCTATAGTGTTGCAGGAGCATAATTTAAATGTGCAGGTTTAATGGAAGGAAATGATAAGCATACATTTAAATGAGTTTGTTCTAGAAATTAATGGAGATAGCAAAAATTGGCACAATATTTTTATGCTAGTTTTTCTGAATTTTTCTTCTGAAAAATTGTGCTGACATTTATTTTGCCCATGTTGATAAAAGTTATATGCTATACAAACACATAAATATAACATATACCTTGTTAGACAAAATTCGTAATCTTTCTGGGACTTTTAGCATTATTTCTTATTATTTATAATACAAATGGCCCATGAGTATAAAACATTAACACTTGTAATATGTTAAAATATCCTTTGCTACATTTCCTGTGTAAAGGAAGTTCAAGTGTTAATCTGTTCCTGTCTTTATTTAAGAATAAGAAAATAGATAGTATGCCAACTATATGGTGAATTTAGTAAATATAGGAATAAACTTATTCTAGAAATATTAATTTATGAAATATTTTAAATGGTAAAAAATTGTAATTCATAATAAAGCATCCTTTTACATTAAATCGATACAAACACGAGTGAAGTAGGATGCTTTGTTGTGATCTGCACAGATTTCCTCACAGTGATATAAAATATAGTTTAAAATAATCCATTTTTTCAAACCAAGAGACACATTTTGCTACCATTAAAAATCTTTTAGGGGGCTTCCCTGGTGTCACAGTGGTTGAGAATCTGCCTGCTAATGCAGGGGACCGGGGCTCGAGCCCTGGTCTGGGAGGATCCCACATGCTGCGGAGCAACTAAGCCCGTGAGCCACAACTACTGAGCCTGCGCGTCTGGAGCCTGTGCTCCACAACAAGAGAGGCCGCGATAGTGAGAGGTCCGCGCACCGTGATGAAGAGTGGTCCCCGCTTGCCACAACTAGAGAGAGCCCTCACACAGAAACGAAGACCAAACACAGCAAAAATAAATAAATTAAAAAAAAAAAAATTGAAAGATCTCATAGGAAACTTGACTAAAAAAAAAAAAAAAAAAAAATTGAAGGATCTCATAGGAAACTTGACAAAAAAAAAAAAAAAAAAAAAATCTTTAGTTAAGCTGGACTCCTCCTACTCAGAATAGCAAAATATCTCATTTTCTATTCAGTTGAGCAGATCTTGAATACAGAAATTAAATTTTAAAGTGTGACTAATGTGCTAGATTCTCGGCTCTGTTTGAGTCTTAGACACAATTATCATCAGTGTGCTTGAGGTTTTTCATATCTAAATATAGCTTTAAATACATTATTATTATTTGCAGAAACACTTATTTTTATTTACTAGAAAATATTAAAAAATAAGTAATTAATGATTTTTTTCTGATTACTGCTTTTAGTAATCATTTCCTTTTGTGCACTGTTATAAAGAATTCTTATATGATATGCAGTTAATATGACCCTTTTAAACAGTGCAAAAAAAAAAAAATCCTCATCATTCTTCTGTTCTTTTTCACATGTAAAAGACAAACTTAAAGGGAAATTTTCTGTTGTTGTTGTTCACATGCTTTTCCTCCAGTTCTTAGAAATGTCACTTAAGTTTTAGTGTTCAGTGTCACACCTTCTCTGGAACTCGGGGAGTCTGGCAGTCTTTGCAGAAATCCTTGACAGCTTGTCAAGCCCAAGGCAAATGCATGTAATCTTTCCTCCCAGTAATTAATAATTAATTATTGCTCATTAATCTTTAATGAATGGTAGTGGGGAATGATCTAATCTTTAAGACAGGAAAACAAAACAAAACAAAACACAAAGACATTGTTATTTCAAAAGGAACTTTTTAGTTCAGGACTTTTACACGTCAAACTAATCCTGGGGCTAATTGTGAAAAATCAATGAGATAAAAAGACACGCAAGCATGCACAGATGCAGTCACACCTGGTCATAGCACCTCTAAACTCTTTCTCTCGAGATAAATTCTCAACTCCTGAGTTTTAAATCACAAGGGTACACCTATCTTCCAAGGTAGTATAAAAGAACACACCCCAACAGCATTTTGTTTTCTAGAAAGGCAGATTTTCTCTTAGAAGCTGAAAGAATTGACTTTCTGGACCACTGACACAGGATTGTTATTATCTACCCTGTCAGAAATATTCTTTTTTTTTTTTCTGAACAACAGAAAGCGTTCTCTGGTAAAATAAAGAAGAAGCTGATGGAATCATTTTAATAAATGTGAATCATTATATGTTATTTGTATTCAGCTTTGTTCTTCAGGTATTCACAGTGTCACCAGTTGTAATGGCAATGTGTTGAGTACTTACTTGATGGGGAAAAACTAAAACATCTTTTACTTGATATTTGTAGAAATGGAAAAAAGAAGGAAAAAATGTCCTTTAAAACTATTGAAACTAATGATAGTCTCCAGTGCTGGTGGGGAGATAATGCTCCTACTCCTGTAGAAATCATTCCAGAATTTCTCAATGCGGGAGGAAAATAAATCCCTTTACAATCACTCTGTGCAAATAACAGAAGAAGTAACTAAACCCGTCACACATATATGAATATGGATCAAGCCTTAAAGATACAAATATGCATTATTATCGATATCTTCTCTTGCTAACATCTTATAGAATGCTGTATTTTCAGGGATAATTATCTCCAGTCATGTTTCACCATATGGAAGGATTAAATCCTTCAGGCTCCCCTTCATCTGTTCCCTATTGACTACCTATCAAATCTTAGCCCATTAAGTTTATGATGCAATGTTGACTCTCCCAGATTTGCCAAACTTGGTTTTGTTAATTCCCATCTTCTAACCTCCCATTCCCTGAAAATCTCCAAATTCTTTTATCTCTTTAAAATATGGATCAAAACAATTTTTTTCTGTTCCTGTTCAGGTGAATTTAAGCGTAGAAACATATATTTTTATGGCTTTAGTATATAATGAAGTAAATAATATATGCTTTTTTAACCTATATTGCCTTTAACTTTTCTCAATGAGGTCATTTTATTTTAATGTGTATGTTGTTTCTTCTTTGGGCAAACCCTGTCAGGTATAGAGGCAAATAACAGATTTAAAGGGCAGTGAGTGTGCTTTGGGTGTTTTTTTTTATCATGATCCCAGAAAATGTTTCCTATTTTAAAAAGTAAAAATCATGTAATCTTTTTAAACATATCAATTTGTGGAATGACAATAAATTTCAATACTACATGTGATGAAATCACATAATGTATATTAAAACACTTTGTAGACTGAGAAGCAGGAAGAAATTATTATCACCATACATATTATCATACATCATTGTCTACTATATTGTTTCAAGGCTTACCTGCTAAATTTCCATGAAATTATATAAATCAAATTAAATATACAAATCTCTAAACTCCAATCAAAATATAAAAGACCTAAACAAAGGAGACATTTGACTCACTTAAAAACATTGCACCTTTATCAAAGGCAGAAGAAGCATATTAGCAACAATTCAAGTCTTAATTGTACTTTGTATTATGATTAGGCTAAATAAGTTTTGCGAATGTTTATTAGCAGTATTTTACTTGGTTAATTTGATGTTTGGTTGAATAAACATGACATATCAATACAACAGATTAGTATGTGGTTATTCTAATCTTTTTGTGAGATTTTATATATATATATATATATATAATATATATATACATTGCTTGTGGAAAATATTAACAACTTTATGATTAAAAGTAGGCTAGGCTGTTTATTTTTTTTGTTATTGAGCTGCATGAGCTGCCTGTAAATTTTGGAGATTAATCCTTTGTCAGTTGATTCATTTGCAAATATTTTCTCCCATTCTGAGGCTTGTCTTTTGGTCTTGTTTATGGTTTCCTTTGCTGTGCAAAAGCTTTGAAGTTTCATTAGGTCCCATTTGTTTATTTTTGTTTTTATCTCCATTACTCTAGGAGATGGGTCAAGAAGGATCTTGCTGTGATTTGTGTCATAGAGTGTGAGGTGGATAGACCTAGAGTCTGTCATACAGAGTGAAGTAAGTCAGAAAGAGAAGGACAAACATTTTGAGCTTATTTTTGTGTATGGTGTTAGGGAGTGATCTAATCTCATACTTTTACATGTACCTGTCCAGTTTTCCCAGCACCACTTATTGAAGAGGCTGTCCTTTCTCCACTGTACATTCCTGCCACCTTTATCAAAGATAAGGTGTCCATATGAGCGTGGGTTTATCTCTGGGCTTTCTATCCTATTCCATTGATCTATCTTTCTGTTTTTGTGCCAGTACCATACTGTCTTGATTACTGTAGCAGGGCGGGAGAGGGAGACAAAGAGGGAAGAGATATGGGAGCATATGTATATGTATAACTGATTCACTCTGTTATAGAAACTAACACACCATTGTAAAGCAATTATACCCCAATAAAGATGTTAAAAAGAAAAAGTAGGCTAGGAGGTAATATTTCCAATATAAATATATTTTTGAAAATTATAACTCTATATTTAAACATTATAAAAAATTATTAATCAGGATGGTAAGAGTATTTTCATGTCTTAATTTTGCATCTGTACTTATAATTTCTGCATAATGCATAGTTATTATTTATGATCACAAGCAGGATTTTGAGTTTTGTTATAAATATTTCCAACAGGCATATATATATATATATATATATATATATATATATATATATAGAAATAGTTAGAGTTAATTATCAATAGAAATTATTCCTGTTTATTGGTAGTTCTTATGATCTCGTCAGTGTAAACTTTATTGACAACTTTATGTTTGATTTTTAAAATTTTATTTATTAAGACTAATTATTTAGAGAAGTTTTAGGTTTAATATATTAAAATTAGAGAAATCAATAATTATGTCTTTTTAAACTTTTTTTCAGGATCATTGTACATTCTTTTTTTTTCAATATTTATTTATTTATTTGGCTGTGCTGGGTCTTAGTTGCGGTAAGAGGGATCTCTAGTTGCAGCATGCATGTGGGATCGAGTTCTCTGACCACGGATTGAACCCCGGCACCCTGCATTGGGAGTGTGGAGTATTAGCCACTGGACCACGAGGGAAGTCCCAAATAATTATGTTTTAATGGAGTTTATGGGTTAAGAGTTGCAAATAACTGGGAGATTATGTAAATTCACTTGTTAAAAATTGAAAGCTTTGAAATGAGGCTGAGAATTAGAAATAAAAGCAGAGTTCTAACCTATATATATTTGCATACACAATGTGCATATAAAAATACATTATACGTTCATCAATAGGCCATGTAAATAGCAATCAACTCACTAGAGAAAGAATGATTAAAGAAAACTTATAAATGAAGGCATTTAAGGAAGTAGTTCTAATTACATTGTAGTCGTTTTTGCACTTGTGCGTTGTGTCTCATTTTAAAGTACAAGCTTTCCAGAAACCTATCATGCCTACTACCTCAGTGCTTTTCATCTAGAAGATGCTCAATTTTTTTGTACTCTTGTGATTTATTTTTTAATTCTCACATACGCAGACTCTGTCACATGAATATAATTAAAATAAAAAGTAATTGTAAATTTGTCTCCGAAGTCATCATATTTAACCCTTTGTGATTTAGACAAGACAGGTGTTACTAGCTCAATTTTTTTTTTTTTTTGGTGCGAAAATATATAGAGATTATGTGATCAAAGTAAAAGTTTTTAACTCATATCATTCATAAGAAATTAGAAGTTATTACAAGTTTACACTCTTT
>NW_006794609.1:592632-618340 GCF_000442215.2 Lipotes vexillifer
TAGCTTGTATATACTAACTTGTGCCACTATTCACAGAGATTTACATTCCATTATTCACTCTCAATTAATATTAAAATTAAATATAGGGACCGCATGTTTGAATACTATTTCAACACTGAAATTTGTATGACTATTTGAATTGAGAGACTTATTGTTAATAATATTGTTAATAATATTAAAAACAAAACACACTAATCATTTTGTAAGGTAAAGAATTATACTAACACCACATTAAATCTTATAATGCAAATTGAACTGAGGAATTGAAGTTGACTATATAAATAGTATAATCAAAATAATATTTTACTTTTTACTTGTATATTTTGATACCCATCTTATAAATCATAATGACAAATCTACTTCCTCAGGAATTGATCCATTGGAACAGTTAATGAATACTGGTATTCAGAAAAACAAAAAACTAATACATCATCAGAAGTCAGAAAATAATGAGTGATTTCTCTCTCAATAGACAGATAACTTTTTAGAAGATGGTGAATACTTTTTAGTACAAGGATAATTAAAATTATGAAATATTTAATTTTATATCTTCTATTTATAACTTTGTTAAACAAAATAAGGGTTTTCCTTTGTTAAACTGGAAGATAAAATCAAGAGAATAAAAAGCTTAAAGCTACAAAACACAGAAAATTAAAGAAATGTGATATATTATGAAATAATATTAGATTTCCTAATGCATTAAGAAATTTAATTTAACTTATATTACCTTATTATGAACTATATATACTATATATATACATCTATACTATAATTTTTTTCCCTAAATTTAGATGGGCAAACAAAGTTGCCCTTAAAAAATTATTTCTGATAAGATTTTCTCATACCAGTCTTAAATTTTCAATTATTTTTTTAATGTAATCATGTTGTTTTTGTGTAAAGTGATTAAATTATTATATCAATTTCTATTTTCACAAGAGAAATTATTCTTAAAAGAATGATTGAAGAGCCTTGTGCAGCACAGTGCCCTGGGGCACAGGCAGGTGTTCAGAAACCCAGGGACCATGCAGGTGCAGGTGGACACCCACCCCAGGGCAGGGCTGGCTAAAGAGTGCCCTGACGCCCCCAATACTGGACACAGCTCCACTTCCCTTGTTGTAACCAGGTGCAAGGCATTGCTCCCTCTGTCTGATTTTAACAACCTATGAAAGTGGCAGTTTCCTGTTGAAGATGCTCCTTTTATGGAGGCACACGTTTGCACAGGACATTACTCTGGATGAAGTCACAGAGCAATGTGCCCACAAGCGTTTCCTAGGAGTCAATCACAGCAGTTACTGCATGAAAGAATGGTTTTCCCTTGACATGAAATGATGGGTCGGGGTCACTCAAGCAGAACCAGATCACCTGCCCTCTCATTCCTTGCCGCTTAAAATTAAGACAGGCACAAGGGGCAGGAGAGGAAGCAGACTGTGTCCTCCGGGAGATTCCCTCCCTCTGCAGCTCCTCCAGCCTTGTCATCAGCTCATCCAGGTGAGTCTGCTGGTCACTGAGGGACTGTTCTCTGGCCTGCAGAGTCACTGGGGTCAAAGTGAGCTGCTACATCAGGTTCAAGTGTTCCTGCTGCTAAAAAGGTTCAATCTGCTGTCCTCACTGATGCAAAGTCAACTTTACATGAAAAGAGTAAAAATTCAATATGGCTGCTTTTGAATAAAAATAGTGCCCCGCTCCAGGAATTTATTTATTCTTCCTTGTTCAGAAAGATTTTGTTAAAAAATTGATGGACACTCAAAAAATGAGTGAATCAGTATTTCCTTAAAGGGAACATTGAATTTTTAAAAACATTTTTTCTTGTAACTCACGTAGCCACAAAAATTATAGTAATTTTACTTTACTTTTTACTTTTTAATTTTGACATAATTATGAAATCACAAGAAGTTGCAAAAATAGTAGAGAGAGGTGGCTTGCAACCTTCATCTACCTTCCACTAAAGGTAACATCTTACTTAATTATGGTATAGAACCAAAACCAGAAAATTCATATGGGCACAATACAATTAACTGCGGGATAGGCATTACTGATATTTCACCAGTTTTTACATGCACTCAATTTGTGTGTGTGAGTGTATGTATGTGTGTGTGTGGGGGGATAGAGTCTATGTAACTAAAACATGAAGGTGATTACATTTCACAGAACTATTTTTTTTAATTATAAAATAAAATAACCTGTTAAGAATCATTACCTTACACTACAATGCGAAATTCAATTTAAAATTTCAGAGAAAGGCTCTAATGAGGAATAACTATGTTGAAAATAACTTTTTGTCAATTTTGGCATGATATGGGAGTTATATTTAATATTAAATAGTCTACAAACAATTACCTTTAATATCATAGGTACTTTAGTACATTAAGAAATAAAGCACTAATTTTTGTTGCTGTAAATATGATGGTTGCTGATTAAAATTGAAACAATCCAGAAACAATGAAGATGAGAATTTTGTAACAAAAGAAATATTTTGAGATGTTGAAAATTCTGCATATTTCACCACTCTTCCTCAAATCTACTGAACAGAGAGTGAATATAAAATTCTAGATCTCACATAATAGAGGAAAATATATTAAAATTTGTCTTATAAACTTGGTAGCTTAAACATTTCCAGGCATAAAAATTTAAGGTGGATAATTGTGTGGTAAATGATTATGAACTACCAGAGATTTTAGATTGTTCTAAAATAAGGACTAAATTTGCCAAAAAATGTATCTTTTTGGATACAAAATTTGTACTTTTTTCTATGATATTTGATTGTTTTGTTTTTAAAAAGGGTAACAGTAAAGATAAATATTTTAGTGTATATTATTTATTTATATACCTGAAACTATCCCTAGACTCGTCTATTTCAAAAACAACATGCAATGGAAACAACCTAAGTGTCCATTGACAGATGAATGGATAAAGAAGATGTGGCACATATATACAATGGAATATTATTCAGCCATAAAAAGAAACAAAATTGAGTTATTTGTAGTGAAGTGGATGGGCATAGAGTCTGTCATACAGAGTGAAGTAAGTCAGAAAGAGAAAAACAAATACTGTATGCTAACATATATATATGGAATCAAAAAAATAAATAAATAAAGGTTCTGAAGAACCTAGGGGCAGGACAGGAATAAATACGCAGACATAGAGAATGGACTTGAGGACACAGTTGGGGGAAGGGTAAGCTGGGATGAAGTTAGAGAGTGCCATGGACATATATACACTACCAAATGTAAAATAGATAGCTAGTGAGAAGCAGCCGTGTAACACAGAGAGATCATCTCGGTGCTTTGTGTCCACCTAGAGGGGTGGGATAGGGAGGGTGAGAGGGTGATGCAAGAGGAGGACATATGGGGATGTACGTATATGTATAGCTGATTCACTTTGTTATACAGCAGAAACTAACACACCATTGTAAAGCAATTATACTCCAATAAAGATGTTAAAAAATAAAAGTAAGGTTTTTTTGGTAGTTCTGTACATAAATATATATTTAAAACAAATTCCACTTTAAACTTTTCAGAATAACTCATTATTCCCTGACATCTTAAATCTTTATGGGTCAAGTTTCTTTTTAAGAGTTTGCAGCTTTTAGATTGTTGATAAATATAAAATCATTGGCTTACATTTTTCCTCCTTGAAAATCTTTTAGAAGTTACTATATTTATCTACTAGCATAAGAGAATTCTCTCAAAAATTATGACAATGATTTATATTTGACTAAATATTTTTCCTGGAGGCCAAAGAAATGTTGTTTTTTCTTTAAAATTCAATAATTTTACCATCATATTTCTCACTATTTGCCTTCTTGGTCAACTTTATCCAATAATGGGATACTGTTTAAATATGTAGTATACAGTAATTTTTCTTTCAGGATCTTTTCTTGAATCATAATATGTAGTATGTGTTAACTTCCATTCCATTAATTTCTGCCTTGAACATTCTTTCTATAAACATATATAGCATTTTCTTTTTTGTGTATATATTATTTTCTTTCAAAGTATTTTCTTCTTGTACATTTATTTTTGAAATAGATAAGCATAGTGGAAACTGCAATGAGAGAGGAAGGGGAAAAGGAGCATCAAATGATTGGGAAAATATGTGAATTGGAGGACAGCTGTGTATGTTTTTAAGGGAATAGAAGAGTTACCAGACAAGGAGTAGTTGAAGACACAGGAGAGAGATGAAATAATTATTCAAGTCAGATTTCTGGTTGTGATAGCAGGAGATGGGCTTCAGATCTCATGAATAGGGGCTGCCTGTCTTAAACAGGAAGAGAAGCTAACATACCTGAGACTGAAGTGGTAACACTAAGAATGTGTACGTATGTACATAAATTTGTAGAAAGGGTCAATACTGGGAAATAGTTTACACTTAATGGCCAGGAGATAAAGTCATCTAATGGCATGATAATGAAGTGGGATGGATGGATAGCTTAAGGAGAATGGAGAAGATTTTGAGTAATGAATGAGTAAATTGGTAGAGCAATTAGATGAAGAAAACATGGAATGGTTTTCAAGTGTCAGTAGGATTTTGTTACAATTCAAGACAATTAATTTGTCCTAGAACTTACCTGCATGATCAAAGGGTTAGCTCAAGCATTACTCAAAAGCTTAGGTGTAGCACCAGAGAAAACAGAGTACAGGCCTGATATATGTATGGAATGAAACACAAATATGGTCATCATAGGAATACAGTAAGTAACTGCATCTTAAATATATTTTAAAATACTTTTTTTTGCATGGGTGCCACTGTTCATAATTTATTTTAAAATTATACTCATATTATCTATTTAATCTGGGTTTATTTTGTCAGCAGATTATTCTAGTTAAAAATGACTTAAATAGCACACACATATTAATACTATATTTTATTTCCCGAAGAAAGGAAATTAATTGTCTAAGTCATTATTCGTATACCTTTATATAGCTTTGTAGGCTAATTATCAAATGAATCTATCAGAATTACTTCATCATGTCTTCAATTTTCAACTGCAAATTGTTCTTTAACAGGTTAGATATAAATACAAGTTTCATTATGTAGTTATAATCCCACTATATATATATATATAGAACTATAAATATTTTTGTGAAATTAGCACAATGGCCCTTCCTTAAGGATAAGTGTAGAAATGCTCATTTAACCTATAATTAACCAATAAATATGACAGAAGACCATTTTATTCGAGTACTAATGATGTAATTTTTTTTATTTATATGATTTAGTAAATGAGAAAGATTCTCTTACTGCTAGTGATAATTTCTTTCTGCAAATTGGGCAAATTCAGAATTTTATAGCTCCTTCAGAGTCACTAAATTCTACAGTTTATCACTTTAAATAACGTGGGCGCCAGAATGAGAGGATCTATTGGGAGAGGTGAGCTCATTTTCAAGAGATATCCATGCCATTTGGTTAATAAACTTAGGGGAAAAAATGAACTTACTTGGTTTCTCTTTTCACCTATGTCTCTCAGCTTCATTCCTATTGGGAAAAGAAAATCTGCACTTACCTTAAGATTGATGATTATATATCACAACAATATTTTTCATTTCATCCCATTTTCTAGGCAGAGAGTCTGAGAACTGTATGAGTGCTCTTGAATTCTAAAATAAATATGTCTTCTGTGTAACACAGGTTATTTCGCACATTCAAAATCTTGTCAACCTAAACATGTTATATTATTCCAGGAGATAATGCTCCCCAATTGCTCAGCTAAAAATAGTGAGGAGAGGGCTTCCCTCGTGGCGCAGTGGTTGAGAGTCTGCCTACCGATGTAGGGGACACGGGTTCGTGCCCCAGTCCGGGAGGATCCCACATACTGCGGAGCAGCTGGGCCCGTGAGCCATGGCCGCTGAGCCTGCGCGTCCGGAGCCTGTGCTCCGCAACCAGAGAGGTCGCAGCAGTGAGAGGCCTGCGTACCACAAAAAACAAACAAACAAACAAACAAAAAAATAGTGAGGAGAATGATTTAAGGCTACCAAAAGTTATATATTTTCCTCTGGGTTACATGTGTTTCTTTCTCGTGAAGTGTCCACCGTATACGTGTATAACATAGCTCAGTTTTAGAATAACTCTATTTAGATTCATAATTTGCAAGAGCTCTTTGAACTTAACATCTCTAAGCCTTAATCTCTTCACTTGTAGTGAGAAGAGAATGACCTATACTCACTATGTTAGCTTGTGAAAAGTTTTAAATCTCATGCCTAATCCATAGTTACCACTCAGAAAATGTTAACAATAAATATCAGTATATATGCCAGTCAGTAAATGACATGTTTTTAAAACAGTATTTTCCTCTTCATCTCTATTCAATGTTATTTATTTAATTTCCATGTAAAAACACTGAATCGCCCATGAATAAGTGATGTCTTGAAGGACAATAGTGACCATTTTTTCTTTTCTATAAAATTAGATGAATACCCATATACTTTCTACATATGCTTCTACAGTCTACATAATATAGAGCATGAAATGGTTAAAAAGACTTCTCACATGAGCTGATTCAGTCAGAAGGAATATATAATCTTGTGTAGCAGTCAGTAAAATATTGTCAGAGTGTGGAAATGAGTGCTTACAGAAATGTAAGAGGAGCTGGGAAGTGCAACTTTGGAAAGGGAGTGAGGTGAATTGGAGTAACAGTCACTGGATCTGCCTGAAGCATCAGCAGTGGTGGATAAGATGGAACTTGTAGGAAAGTCTGAGAAACCCTGCATATCTGGAAGCTGAGCTGGGGCTATGAAGGTAAAGCTTGTGAGGATCTAGAACATTTGAGAAAGCTCTAAGAAATCACCTTTACATTCTCTTCCATTATAGGTTATTACAAGATATCAAGTATAGTTCCCAGTGTTATACATTTGATCCTTTTTAGTTATATATTTTATATACAGTAGTGTGTATATATTAATCCTAAACTAATTTATCCTTCTCCCTTGCTCCCCTTTGAGAACCATACTTTTTCTATGTCTGTGAGTCTATTTCTGTTTTATAAATAAGTTCATTTGTATCATTTTTTTAGATTCCACATATAAGTGATATTATATATTTGTCTTTCTCTGTCTGGCTTACTTCACTTAGTTTGATTAGCTCTAGGTCCATCCATGTTGCTGCAAATGGCATTATTTCATTCTTTTTCATGGCTGAGTGATATTCCATTATATATATGTACCACATCTTTATCTATTAATCTGTTCATAGCCAACTCAAACTGACACAACATTGTAAATCAACTATATTTCAATAAAAATGTTTTAAAAAATAATTTTAAAGAAAGAAACCACCTTTAAGAAACCTGCTTCCTCTGAGAAGACCACTGCATCTAGAGGAAGTGTCACTTTTATAGTTCTAGATGGTGGGCATTGTGCTATTGTTGGTCAGCTCTAGTGCAAGTGGGAGGAAATAAGGCATAGTTGCCCCAATTTATTGTCATGTGTGTGTACCATAACCTACTAAGAGTAATGATTTTTGTTTCCTTTCTGCCTTCTAAATCTTGCTGGTTTCCTTTCTTGGCCAACTCTCACCTGGGACAATATAGGGAGGATATTATAGGAAACAATTTCACTGGCCTTGGGTGGGAGTAGTAGTTCCAAAGTGACATCTTGCCATCCAACATATTTTATTAAGAGGAGGAATCATCTACCCTCATACTTCTGACAATACTGATCTGAAAATAAAAATAAAGGAAGTTACTCTCTCCTAAAGCAAAAGTCTATATAAAATACATTAAGAGAGCATTTTTTGGTCAAGCAATAGGTAGAACCATTAAAAAGAAGTCGTTTGGTCTTCATAAGATACTGACAGAGACAAAGATGTCTTATGCGTAAAATTGATTAAAATTATATTTATTTGACTTTTAACAATTACATAAGAAGAAACTGAATTATATGGGTCTCGGTTAAAAACTACATACACATATTTTATCTTCATCTTAGAATTTTAATTGGAAATTAGATTTTATACGAATTATTACAGCCCACTAGTATAAGAATAGCTTAGAGACAGATTAGGACCAGTATTAATTTTAAAAATATAACCACAGCCAAATGAAAAGAGACACTATTCTTATGTCATAAGATATATTCACTTAAAAATTAAATTACAATTATTTATATGATCATCTGTTGTTTTATTCTTTATATATGTACAAATATTACTATAAAATTTATTATGTATATAGCTTTCCTTCTAAAATGTTGTTCAACTCCTTCCCCCCCAAAAAATTTAACCCATTGAGCATCCCACACTATGCTGGTCTGTGTCACCATCATTTCTTTCCAGAGTTGTTGAAATATCCTTCTAACCTTTCTTCTTGCTTTTACTTTTGTGTTCCCCTGCATGCCCATTTTCATCACATAAGCCAAAGCATTCTTAGTAACTTAAGTCAGATCATGTTATTCCTTTGCTCAAATTCATGCTATGCATTTTTCTCAAACATCACAGACATGTTCATGTTCCAGCACCTCTTGCAGGTCTTACTTAAATATTAGGTACTTACTTAAATATCACCTCTTCTCATGTAATCTAATCTGGACCCTTTAACAAACACCCCAGTTGCTCATGACTACCTGTCGCCTCCCTGATTTATCTGCCTCATTCACACATTTCACCAGCTAACTTGCCATCATTTTGTGGTGCTTATTTTTCAGATGCTAACTCTAAAAAATAAATTCCCTGAATTCATAGACTTGTTTTTCTTTTGGTCATTGTTGTATCCTCAACAGTTAGAAGAGTGTCAGGCACAAAGCAGGTGCTCACTGAATATTTGTTGGATGAAAGAATGAATATCAATAAAAATAAAGTATATTTTGAAATTTTGGTAAAATTTAGTATCATCATCTTAATAAATATTTTAATTATTTTCACAATAAAACCTTTAAGTATGAATTTGGTGACAGAATTGTCATCAAATTATGAACATAAAAAATATGATTATGTATGATGGTTTCTTCACCATCATGTTAATAATGAAATTCAATGACTTTTAGGAAAAAAGTAACTGCCTACACAGGTTCTCTCAACACAAATCTGAAGTCCATCACATATTCATTCTGCACACTTACAGAGATAGACATTTCTTCCATATGAACATTTACATAAAAATATTGTGTTTGTGTTAATCAAATATTCAGATGTGTTTCTGTTAACATTCTTATACGAAAGCAAATGTGGATAAGCCTTCAACTCAAAAGTAAAATGAAAGAATTGAGCAAGAATGGTTTTCTGACAGAAACAAATGTTATCAGTGCTAAATTCAGTGGAAATTTTCTATTAGAAGCATTGAGTTTTGATGTATAAATTATATGAAAATTATAATAACTTTGGTTCCTAAGAATAAACAATAGATAAAAGCCTCTGTATTATCTTAATACTAAACTCTAAACTGTGAAATTGTTTTTTTTAACATCTTTATTGGAGTATAATTGCTTTGCAATGGTGTGCTAGTTTCTGCTGTATAAAAAAGTGAATCAGCTATACATCCCCATATCTCTTGCCTCTTGCGTCTCCCTCCCATCCTCCCTATCCCACCCTCTAGGTGGTCAAACTGTGAAATCTTGAGAAGATAAAAATGTATCTGAATTTGTTTTATTCTGTTGTGAAAAACATTACTACATAATTTAAACAAAAACTTACTGGATATTTTATGTCTATTTTATAGACAAAAATTCTATGAGCCAAAGAAAGCATTATATTTTAACTCTAATAATTAAAAAAAACTATAGCATATAGCATACAATGAAATTTAAAATGTTCATTAGAGGACACATCTACCTCTTTTGCAAAAAAATATTAATTACATTTTAAATTATAACATAAGGCATGAGTTTACTTATGTGTTTAAGATGACTGGACATCTTCAGAGATGAATAGATATTTATTTATGAAGAAAATGTTATCCTAAATATTTATATTTAATAGAGTAATTGAATATTGCTTTCATATTAGTTTTCCAGATTTTCTAAAGTACTTTACTGAAAGAAAAAATAAAACATAATAAAGAAAATTAAATTTTGGAAAGTTACTTTTATCATACATTCTTGAACAAAAATTACATGAAGTATATACAAGCATTGCAAATTTTATATTTCGACAAAAAGAAAATGCATGTGAGACCAAAATTACTTCTAAAACTCCTATTAACTGATGTAAGAGTTGTTACAGATAAGAGATTACCAACTTGTATATAACTAAAACTGCATCAAAATCAAGTTCCCATATACCCCTGTCCCCACACATGCACAGCCTCCCTCACTATCAGTATCCTGTACCTGAGTGGTACAAATGTTGATAGTAAGAGAGTTTGTGCACCTGCTTGTGTGTGTACTTTATGCTGAACTTTGTTGTGAAAGTAAAACTGCTCTAAAAAATAAAGTCTTTTTAAATGGTTGGGAAATCAATGGTCAATGGTTACACAATAATGACAGAAAAATGAAGTATATAAGTTAATGACAAAAGCTGAAATCTTGTGTTTATATAAGAAGATTTTTTTCCTCTTGTTATATACTTGTCCTAACTTAAAATAACTGATCTCTATTAAGGTTGATAGAGTAATAAAAAATTACTATATGGCCTTTATACATGGTCTTCATTAACACTGTAAATTTATTCTGTGAGTTCTTGAGCTTGACTTATATAAAATTGTATCTAGATGAATGATTTCATTTCCTTCTAATGCTTGAATGGTTTGGAGTGTTATTTGGTACTTGACAAGCTACATTATGTCATGTTATCAGCAATATATTAGACAGAAAACTAATTATTTCAAAGAATAGCTACATGGAAAAATAAAAGATGTAAAGTTGTGTTTTCAGGGGTGGTAGCAGAAAAAAAACGAGATTTGGTAATAGATAAAGTTTAAGTTTAAAAGATTTAAAATAAGTTTAAAAGTCCTCTCATTGATGATTATCTTTATACAATATAATTATAAATAAAATAAATGCAATTCAAGAAGTGTACCCAGAGTTAGAACTTGCATGAATATAAGGATATTTGATGTCAACATATATATCTATATATCTTGGAATTAATGAATTTAAAAAAATGACAAGAATAATCATATAGCCCATGGATTTGAATTGAAACACATGATTTGGAATTTTTACCTATAGTTTTGTTTCAATCTGGTTTATTATCTTCTTCTATTATAAATAGGTCTCTAAAATGAAATCAGATTTTGGCACTTCCAAATTTCATACTTAGAACAAGACAGTGCATTGTACTTATTCTAAAACTATATGTTTGTTTGTTTTTTTCCCACTTAAAAATTGATTCACAATTTATTTGATTGTTTAGTTCATTGTTAGTGCTGCTTGGTGAATCTAGTTTGCCACGTTTTTTACTTTAAAAAAAATCTTTAAAACATCCAATACATTATGTTGGATTTCATTCTGCTTTGCTGTTGGGATCATGATTTTAATATGCTGCTGTATTTGCTAATTTTCAAAAATCCAACAAAATAGTGATGTTTAGGAAGTAGAAATTCATTTTAAATAGCATTAGTATTTTTCTGCATTATATAGTACAAAGAAAATAGAATTTAGTGTGGCTATCCAAGATTATTCAAAATTATAAATTCCAGAGTTTTTCTCCCAGGGGCCACTAAAGGCTTACATCAATTTCCTTCACCTTACTTTGTTTAATTATGAACTTCTTCAATGGCATACTTCATTTATCATTCTATTCCCAGTGACTGGCCCAATTTCTGATAGAATAGCTGTTGAATTAAGTACTTACTATAGAAAGTTGAATGGCTCTCAGTTTCTTTGGGAAATAATTTTCATTTCAGTGATAAATGTAACTGAAGGTGGATCAGAAATGTTTAGAATTCTAAACACACATGTTTAAAAATTCTAAACAGCAGAATGGAGAAAGTATTGGAGGTGATAAATCATCAAAATTAAAATTATATTAGTTTAGTCTGTACTTACATAAAAAATTATAGCAATAGGTTTGAGAGTGCTTTAAAACCACAGAGATTGAAAAGATTGATGTGGCTCATTATATGTATATATTTGGATATATATATATATATATATATATATATATATATAATGTCATTTCCATAGGTAGAGTTTGAAAATAATTACAAAATAGGAAATAACATAGGTTTCTTGGTATTATTCTTTTTTGTTTTTTAATTGATTTATAAACAAGTAAACTTTCAGGCTAATCTCTAGTTTGTGATGAGATTAAAGCTATATTATTTCAATGTATCATGCATATTTTTAAAGAAAATGCACCAATAGTGATTAGAGCCTGCCATTATTTGAATGCACTGTAAAAAGGCATGTGTGGTGTCATGAATGTCAGTGAAAATGGCAGAGTAGGCAGCTCCGAGATCCTGATTCATTACAGACAACTGTAAAGTCAAGCAATAATTCTTAGAATTAACTTTTTAGAAACTGTGGAAAATAGTCAAAGGTTTACAGCAACCAAGAAAATGTTAATCAGAAAAAGGTAACTTAAAAACAGTAGGAAATTTTGTAACATTTTTACTTGTTCTTACACCACCACCATCCTTTTCTCAGCAGTCTTGAAAATTTCAACCCCTGTTCCCATTGTGGGATTCTCATTATTGGTTGTGTAGAGAAAAGTGAAGACCTTATTATCAAAGAATTGTGCTTGTCTGTTTTAAACTGTCTAGGAGCTACCTGAAGGAATGATATAAAGTGCTTCCCTTTGTTTCACTTAATTCAGAAATCTATCGGAGCAGAATGACAGCTTTAAAGAGGACATCCCTTGAAAATATTGTAAGGCAAATGAACTATCCACAGCCCGCTAGGATAAAAGAAGACAGTTGAGGCAAACAACAGGCACAGAAAATGCCTAGGAGGAAAAAGCTAGGAGAGAGTTTCTCTGGAAATTAGGGCATTACAAATGTTCATGTAATAAGGGGAATTTAGAAGGCTGTTAGCATGCATTGGCCAGGCCACATGCTCAGAAAAATCCTGAGAAGACCCTATGTTGACATCTATGGCTTGTATTTAGGCTAAGTGCACACAGGAAATGAAGACTGAAGCAGAGTAGTAAATAACCAGATAAGCATTGAAGGAGTATCCCAGCATAAAGCAAATCTGCAAAGAGTTGGATAGCTTTTTCTTTAGTCTTTTGGTTTGTTCATTTTAGTTCCAGAAATTTAGGGAAATCTCTATCAAAACACTAGCTGACCAAAACTTAAAGAATAAAGATGTCAGAGACCACACATAACAAATAATACAGACTTAACAAAATTATTTTTAAAAAGTCTTTAAACAAACAAAACACTGCATCACAGAGCAAAAAACAGAAACAAATCTTGAAGAGGTGGAGGCAATCTGACTTTCAGAGCCACCAAATATCATACCCAAAATGTCCAATTTTCAATCAAAATTAAAAGCATATAATGAAACAAAAGTTTGTGAACAGAAATTATTCTTGAGAAAGTACAGACTTACTAACAAAAAAATAAATTAACTGTACTAAATATACTTATGTATCTTGCACAACACTGAATGTCACTGAATTTTAAATTTTAAAATGATCAATTTTATGTTATATGAATTTTACCTCAATCAAAAAAATGTATTTATTATTCTTATATTAATACTGTAAGATATCTAAATGGAGATCTGGCCAATAGGCTTAGAAATTTTAAAAAAGATTGTATTTTCTATTTATGGCTCTCTCATTGATAGATCAGGTGACCTAATATTGACCAAAATTTTTCAACATTTTCTCTTTTTTTCTTAATCTACAGTGCATTGATTTTTTGTTTGTTTGTTTTACAACTTTATTGGAGTATAATTGCTTTACAATGGTGTGTTACTTTCAGCTTTATAACAAAGTGAATCAGTTATACATATACTTATGTTCCCATATATTTTCCCTCTTGCATCTCCCTCCCATACTCCCAATCCCACCCCTCTAGGTAGTCACAAAGCACCGGGCTGATCTACCTGTGCTTTGTGGCTGCTTCCCACTAGCTATCTATGTTACGTTTGGTAGTGTATATATGTCCATGCCACTCTCTCACCTTGTCACAGCTTACCCTTCCCCCTCACCATATCCTCAAGTTCATTCTCTAGTAGGTCTGTGTCTTTATTCCCGTCTTACCACTAGGTTCTTTGTGACATTTTTTTTTTTTTCTTAGATTCCATATGTATGTGTGAGCATACGGTATTTGCCTTTCTCTTTATGACTTTCTTCACTCTGTGTGACCGACTCAAGGTCCATCCACCTAACTATAAATAGCTCAATTTCATTTCCTTTTATGGCTGAGAAATATTCCATTGTGTATATGTGCCACATTTTCATTATCCATTCATCCAATGATGGACACTTATGTTGTTTCCATGTCCTGGCTATTGTAAATAGAGCTGCAATGAACATTTTGGTACATGACTTTTTGAATTATGGTTTTCTCAAGGTATATGCCCAGTAGTGGGATTGCTGAGTCATATGGTAGTTCTATTTGTAGTTTTTTAAGGAACCTACATACTGTTCTCCATAGTGGCTGTACCAATTCACAATCCCACCAGCAGAGCAAGAGTGTTCCCTTTTCTCCACACCCTCTCCAGCATTTATTGTTTCTAGATTTTTTAATGATGGCCATTCTGACTGGTGTGAGATGATATCTCATTGTAGTTTTGATTTGTATTTCTCTAATTATTAATGATGTTCAGCATTCTTTCATGTGTTTGGTGGCAATCTGTATATCTTCTCTGGAGAAATTTCTGTTTAGCTCTTCTGCCCATTTTTGGATTGGGTTGTTTGTTTTTTTGATATTGACTGCATGAGCTGCTTGTAAATTTTAGAGATGAATCATATGTCACTTTCTTCATTTGAAAATATTTTCTCCCGTTCTAAGGGTTGTCTTTTGGTCTTGTTTATGGTTTCCTTTGCTATGCAAAAGTGTTGAAGTTTCATTAGGTCCCATTTGTTTATTTTGGTTTTTATTTCCATTTCTCTAGGAGGTGGGTCAAAAAGGATCTTGCTGTGATTTCTGTCATAGAGTGCTCTGCTTATGTTTTCCTCTAAGAGTTTGATAGTTTCTGGTCTTACATTTAGGTCTTTCATCCATTTTCAGCTTATTTTTGTTTATGGTGTTAGGGATTGTTTTAATCTCATACTTTTACATGTAGCTGTCCAGTTTTCACAGCACCACTTATTGAAGAGGCTGTCCTTTCTCCACTGTACATTCCTTCCTCCTTTATCAAAGAAAAGGTGACCATATGTGCGTGGGTTTATCTCTGCGTTTTCTATCCTGTTCCATTGATCTATCTTTCTGTTTTTGTGCCAGTACCATACTGTCTTGATTACTGTAACTTTGTACTATAGTCTGAGGTCTGGGATCCTGATTCTTCCAGCTCCGTTTTTCTTTCTCAAGATTGCTTTGGCTCTTCGGAGTCTTTTGTGTTTCCATACAAATTGTGAATTTTTTTTGTTCTAGTTCTGTGAAAAATGCCAGTGGTAGTTTGATAGGGATTGCATTGAATCTGTAGATTACTTTGGGTAGTAGAGTCATTTTCACAATGTTGATTCTTTCAATCCAAGAACATGGTATATCTCTCCATCTATTTGTATCATCTCTAATTTCTTTCATCAGTGTCTTATAATTTTCTGCATACAGGTCTTTTGTCTGCTTAGGTAGGTTTATTCCTAGATATTTTATTCTTTTTTTGCAATGGTAAATGGGAGTGTTTTCTTGATTTCACTTTCAGATTTTTCATCATTAGTGTATAGGAATGCCAGAGATTTCTGTGCATTAATTTTGTATCCTGCTACTTTACTAAATTCATTGGTTAGCTCTAGTAGTTTTCTGGTAGCATCTTTAGGACTCTCTATGCATAGTATCATGTTATCTGCAAACAGTGACAGCTTTACTTCTTTTCTGATTTGGATTCCTTTTATTTCCTTTTCTTCTCAATTGCTGTGGCTAAAATTTTCAAAACTATGTTGAATAAAAATTGTGAGAGTGGGCCACCTTGTCTTCTTCCTGATCTTAGTGGAAACGCTTTCAGTTTTTCACCATTGAGGACAATGTTGGCTGTGGGTTTGTCATAAATGGCCTTTATTATGTGGAGGAAAGTTCCCTCTATGGCTACTTTCTGGAGGGTTTTTATCATAAATGGCTGTTGAATTTTGTCAAAAGCTTTCTCTGCATCTATTGAGATGACCATATGGTTTTTCTCCTTCAGTTTGTTAATATGGTGTATCACATTGATTGATTTGAATATTTTGAAGAATCCTTGCATTCCTGGAATAAACCCCACTTGATCATGGTGCATGATCCTTTTAATGGGCTCTTAGATTCTGTTTGCTAGTATTTTGTTGAGGATTTTTGCATCTATGTTCATTAGTGATATTGTCCTGTAGTTTTCTTTCTTTGTGACATCTTTGTCTGGTTTTGGGATCAGGGTGATGGTGACCTCGTAGAATGAGTTTGGGATTCTTCCCCCCTCTGCTATATTTTGGAAGAATTTGATAAGGATAGGTGTTAGCCCTTCTCTAAATGTTCGATAGAATTCGTCTGTGAAGCCATCTGGTCCTGGGCTTTTGTTTGTTGGAAGATTTTTAATCACAGTTTTAATTTTAGTGCTCGTGAATGGCCTGTGCATATTTTCTATTTCTTCCTGATTCAGTCTTGGCAGGTTGTGCATTTCTAAGAATTTGTCCATTTCTTCCAGGTTGTCCATTTTATTGGCATAGTGTCGCTTGTAGTAATCTCTCGTGATTGTTTGTTTTTCTGCAGTGTCAGTTTTTATTTCTCCTTTTTCATTTCTAATTCTATTGATTTGAGTCCTCTCTCCTTTTTTTTTTTTTTGATGAGTCTGGCTAATGGTTTATCAATTTTGTTTATCTTCTCAAAGAACCAGCTTTTACTTTTATTGATCTTTGCCATCAGTTCCTTCATTTCTTTTTCATTTATTTCTTATCTGATCTTTATGATTTCTTTCCTTCTGCTAACTTTGGAGGATTTTTTCTCTTCCTTCTCTAATTGCTTTAGGTGCAAGGTTAGGTTGTTTATTCAATATGTTTCCTGTTTCTTAAGGTAGGATTGTATTGCTATTAACTTCCCTCTTAGAACTTCTTTTGCTGCATCCCATAGATTTTGGGTCATCGTGTCTCCATTGTCATTTGTTTCTAGCTATTGTTTGATTTCCTCTTTGATTTCTTAAGTGATCAATTCATTATTAAGTACTGTATTGTTTAGCCTCCATTTGTTTGTATTTTATACAGATCTTTTCCTTTAATTGATATCTAGTCTCATAGCATTGTGGTCAGAAAAGATAATTGATAGAATTTTATTTTCTTAAATTTACCAAGGCTTGATTTTTGACCCAAGATATTATCTATCCTGGAGAATGTTCCATGAGCACTTGAGAAGAAAGTGTATTCTATTGTTTCTGGATGGAATGTCCTATCAATATTAATTAAGTCCATCATGTTTAATGTATCATTTAAAGCTTGTGCTTCCTTATTTATTTTCGTTTTGGATGATCTGTCCATTGGTGAAAGTGGGGTGTTAAAGTCCCGTACTATGGTTGTATTACTGTCAATTTTCCCTTTTATGGCTGTTAATATTGCCTTATGTATTGAGCTGCTCCTATGATGGGTGCATAAATATTTACAATTGTTATATCTCCTTGGATTGATCCCTTGCTTATTATGTAGGGTCCTTCTTTGTCTCTTCTAATAGTATTTATTTTAAAGTTTATTTTGTCTGATAGGAGAATTGCTACTCCAGCTTTCTTTTGGTTTCAATTTGCATGGAATATCTTTTTCCATCCCCTCACTTTCAGTCTGTGTTTCTAGGTCTGAAGTGGGGCTCTTGTAGACAGCATTTATATGGCTCTTGGTTTTGTATCCATTCAGCCATTCTGTATCTTTAGGTGGGAGCATTTACTCCATTTACATTTAAGGTAATTATCGATATGTATGTTCCTATTCCCATTTTCTTAATTGTTTCAGGTTATTGTAGGTCTTTTCCTTCTCTTGTGTTTCTTGCCTAGAGAAGATCCTTTAGCATTTGTTGCATAGCTGGTTTGGTGGTGCTGATCTCTCTCAGCTTTTGTTTGTCTGTAAAAGTTTTAATTTATCCATCAAATCTGAATGAGATCCTTGCTGGGTAGAGTAATCTTGGTTGCAGGTTTTTTTCCTTCCTCACTTTAAATATTTCCTGCAAGTCCCTTCTGGCTTGCAGAGTTTCTGCTGAAAGATCAGCTGTTAACCTTATGGGGATTTCCTTGTGTGTTATTTTTTTGTTTTTCCCTTGCTGCTTTTAATATGTTTTCTTTGTATTTAATTTTTGACAGTTTGATTCATATGTTTCTTGATGTGTTTCTCCTTGGATTTATCCTGTATGGGACTCTCTGTGCTTCCTGGACTTGATTAACTATTTCTTTCCCATATTAGCAAAGTTTTCAACTATAAACTCTTCAAATATTTTCTCAGTTCTTTTCTTTTTCTCTTCTTCTGCTAGAACTCCTATAATTCGAATTTTGGTGTGTTTAATGTTGTCTCAGAGGTCTCTGAGACTGTCCTCAGTTCTTTTCATTCTTTTTTTTTTTTATTCTGCTCTGCAGTAGATTTTTCCAATATTTTATCTTCTAGGTCACTTATCCATTCTTCTGCCTCAGTTATTCTTCTATTTATCCCTTCTAGAGTATTTTTAATTTCATTTATTGTGCTGTTCTTCATTGCTTGTTTCATCTTTAGTTCTTCTAGGTCCTTGTTAAATGTTTTCTGCATTTTCTCTATTCTGTTTCCAAGATTTGGGATCATCTTTACTATCATTATTCTGTATTATTTTTCAGGTAGACTGCATATTTCCTCTTCATTTGTTAGATCTGGTGGGTTTTCATCTTGCTCCTTCATCTGCTGTGTGGTTTTCTGTCTTCTCATTTTGCTTACCTTACTGTGTTTGGGGTATCCTTTTGTAGGCTGCAGGTATGTAGTTCCCGTTGTTTTTGGTGTCTGTCTGCAGTGGCTAAAGTTGATTCAGTGGGTTGTGTAGGCTTTCTGGTCGAGGGGACTAGTGTCTATGTTCTGCTGGATGAGGGTGGATCTTGTCTTTCTGGTGGGCAGGTGCATGTCTTGTGGTGTGTTTTGGGGTGTCTGTGGACTTAATATGATTTTAGGCAGCCTCTCTGCTAATGGATGGGGTTTTGGTCCTATCTTGGTAATTGTTTGGCATAGGGTGTCCAGCACTGTAGCTTGCTGGTCGTTGAGTGAAGCTGAGTGTTGTTGTTGAGATGGAGATCTCTGGGAGATTTTTGTCATTTGATATTATGTGGAGTTGGGAGGTCTCTTGTGGACCAGTGTCCTGAAATTGGCTCTCCGACCTCAGAGGCACAACACTGACTCCTGGTTTCAGCACCAAGAGACTTTCATCCACATGGCTCAGAATAAAAGGGAGAAAAATTAGAAAGAAAGAAGACAAAATAAAATAAAATAATGTAAAATAAAATTATTAAAATAAAAACATAATAATTATTAATTAAAAAATATTTTAATTAAAAAAATAGATAAAATGGACACATAGAACCCTAGTACAAATGGTGAAAGCAAAGCTATACAGACATAATCTCACACAGAAGCATACACATACACACTCACAAAAAGAGGAAAAGGGAAAAAAATAATAAATCTTGCTCTCAAAGTCCACCTCCTCAATTTGGGATGATTCGTTGTCTATTCAGGTATTCCACAGTCGCAGGGTACGTCAAGTTGATTGTGGAGATGTAATCCGCTCCTCCTGAGGCTGCTGGGAGAGATTTCCCTTTCTCTTCTTTGTTTGCCCAGCTCCCAGGGGCTCAGCTTTGGATTTGGCCCCGCCTCTGCATGTAGGTCGTCGGAGGGTATCTGTTCTTCGTTCAGACAGGACGGGGTTAAAGGAGCAGCTGATTTGGGGGCTCTGGCTCACTCAGGCTGGGGAGAGGGAGGGGCACAATACAGGGCGAGCCTGCGGCAACAGAGGCTGGTGGGACATTGCACCAGCCTGAGGTGCGCTGTGCGTTCTCCCAGGGAAGTTGTCCCTGGATCCCGGGACCCTGGCAGTGGCGGGCTGCACAGGCTCCTCGGAAGGGAGGTGTGGAGAGTGACCCGTGCTAGCACAGAGGCTTCTTGGTGGCGGCATTAGCAGCCTTAGCATCTTATGCCCATCTCTGGGGTCCGCGCTTCTAGCTGCGCCTCGCGCCCGTCTCTGCAGCCCCTTTCAGCAGCGCTCTTAATGCCCTCTCCTTGTGCACCAGGAAATAAAGAGGGAAGAAAAGGTCTCTTGCCTCTTCGGCAGGTCCAGACATTTCCCCGGACTCCCTCCCGTCTAGCCATGGTGCACTAACCCCCTGCAGGGTGTGTTCACGCCAACACTAGTCCTCTCCCTGCGCTCCGACCGAAGCCCGACCCTCAGTTCCCAGCCCCGCCCACCCCGGCGGGTGAGCAGACAAGTCTCTCGGGCTGGTGAGTGCAGGTCAGCACTGATCCTCTGTTTGGGAATCTCTCCGCTTTGCTCTTGGCACCCCTATTGCTGCATTCTGCTCCGTGGCTCCAGAGCTTCCCCCCTCCACCACCCACAGTGTACCCCTGCGAAGGGGCTTCCCTGTGTGTGGAAACCTTTCTTCCTTCACAGCTCCCTCCCACTGGTGCAGGCCCCGTCCCTATTCTTTTGTCTCTGTTTATTTTTTAATTTTTTCCCTACCCAGGTACTTGGGGTCTTTCTTGCCTTTTGGGAGGTCTGAGGTCTTCTACCAGCGTTGAGTAGGTGTTCTGTAGCAGTTTTTCCACGTGTAGATGTATTTCTGATGTATCTGTGGGGAGGAAGGTGATCTTCGCGTCTTACTCTTCCACCATCTTCCCCTTCTCTCCAGTGCATTGATATTTAAGAAAACAATATGTAGCAAAGTATTCATCTTTCATTATATTTCATAATAATTTCACTACCTGATATTACATTATATAATTACGTGTTTATTGTATGTCTTATGCTCATGAAAACAGGGTAAAAAACTTGGAGAATAGAATCGTGAAAGGAAGTCCCTTTTTGTGTGCTTCTTCCTCCATGAAACAATTGAGCATGCCTTGAGACCTCACCTGGTCTTGTCTCAGTAATTCAAGGTCTAAGGCTGTAGCCTAAGGTAACTTAAGTTCCCATTAATAGATACTGCCCAACTTCCAGCATGAGGTGAAAAATAGAAGTTGCATCCCAGTGGAAGTGATGAGAACAAAATCAGAAATATTTGTTCAGATCTTTCTCCTTAATTAAGAGGGTTAGTTTGAAATCAGTAATGAAGGTGCATGGCTAAAACAGGAGGAGAACGGTGAGAGTGTCAGAATCTTACCAAAACCAGGGAAGATTAACAAATTTGGGCTAGAAGTAATTTTCCCTCTATATAGTAGTCAGCATGCTAAGATATAGAGATCAATTAATAGATATTTCTCCCAACACCTTATTATCTGTCCAGAACTATATTAAGCTTAGTAAAATATTACTAAGTGAAGTAAGTCAGAAAAAGAAAGACAAATACCATATGGTATCATTTTAGGTGGAATCTAAAATATGATACTAATGAATTTATTTACAAGACAGAAACAGATTCAAAGACATAGAAAACAAATTTATGGTTCCCAGAGGGGAAAAGGGCTGAAGGAGGGATAAATTAGGAGTTTCGGATTAGCAGATATAAACTACTGTATATAAAATATATAAATGACAAGGTCCTACTGTATAGCAAGGGAACAGTTTTCAATATCCTGTAATAAACAATAATGGAAATAATATGAAAAAATATATAGCTGAATCACTTTACTGTACACCAGAAAAAAACACAACATTCTAAATCAATTATATGTCAATATTTTTTTAAATAAAATATTAACAATAATTTTTTTTTTTTTTTCAAAACTTCAAAATTCTTTCTCCAGCCTCTTCTGGGAGACTTACGCATATTTTAGATACACTGAGTGCTTTTTTTTTTTTTTTTAATGGAAGAGATGTTAGAAATAACTTTATTACGTTCCTTGGGAGACGAGTAATAAGCCTTGGTTGCAGCCGGTCATAATACTTTTATCTGATTTGAGGCAGGTTCAAAGGACAAGACCGATTCTGCTCTCTAACAGCATTAGAAGAGTAAGCAAGTAATCAAGCAAGACATGCTGTATTGCTTGCAATATGTGTAACTTATGTTCTTGGGAAAATGCACATATGCCCTGCTGTCACTTACTTATTGACCACAGTGTTTCAATTTTACCTTTTTTCTCAAAAATAAAAGCAATTGAAGTAAGAGGTTATATTGGGAAATTTTAGCATAGAATGTCCAAGAAGAGGATGGTAGGAACAAAAAGAGGCAATAGAGAAAGAAAACACAGAGAGATGTGAAAAAGATGAACATTTAATCTGAAGACAGAATAACAATATCTTCTATGTGTCTAGAGAATGCACAAGAAAAATAAGTTCCTTTAAAAGTGGAATGCCAGATCTATAATTGACTCATTGATGCTTGCTATTTTCATTTGATTTTTAACTTTATTAATTCTAGATCTTTATCTACATCATTAAATCCTCTGTCAAATTAACTTTAGCCTCCATATGTGAACTAAACTCATTTTCAAAGTAAAAGCTGTGAAGTAAAATTTCCCTGACTTTTCTTCCTCTTCACACACTAATTTACAAATAAAATAATTTTCTGATGTCCTCTACTTCCAGTCACAAAAGTGATGGGTTGGAAAAATTCAGAATTGGTCAGTTAACTAGATATCATTCCTTACTGACACCTTCTGGACAAATAACTGCAGAATATATGAAATATTTCTTATATCCTTCAATACCTTTATCATTACTGACTCTATAGTTACTCAGACTACAAACATAATAAAAAAACTCTAGGTAGCCTAAAATATTTGCATTACATTGATTGGATTTTATTTCTGTCATTTTTTATCTGCTTTTATATTGTTTCCTGTTTATAGTTGATTTGTTTTATCCCAATTTTTAAAATGTATACGTTTTTATTAATTAAAGGCAAATCCAAAAACATAGAAATGTTATTTTGAAAGTTTCTTAAAATTATATTATTAATAATAATTGCAATTAATAGCTTGGCATATACTTCCAGACCCTTTCTAGGTGTATTAAAACATGAAATATATAATTGTTGCAATGTGTTTTAGTATTTTATATATACATGGTAATTTTTCTATGTAATTAAAGTAGATTTAACTCATTTTTTTCTGTCATTAGTCTTTTAAATATATTCAATATTTTAAATAATTTTTAAAGCATTATTACAAATACAAAGCCTATGGGTCTCTTTTTTGATCTATCCAGTAGAGATAGCCACAATCCTAAATGTATGTCTTCATTGTTTTTATTCCCCTGCTTTTGACTTTTGCCATAGGAATACATTTCCTTGATTAAAAAAGATTTAGAAATAATAAAGCAAGTGGGAAATAGGAAGATGAGTAAATGACATTATAATGCAATTTACAAAATAAAATAATGTTAATTCAAGGTAGACTCTGATAAGTTAAGAATACATATTATGCTGTCTAGAGTAACCACTATTAACACAAAGAGGTATAATGATAAAGCTAATAGAAGAGACACATAGAGTCCAAAAAACTTTTTGATCATCTCATTAGAAGCCATGAAAGAACAGGGGACAAGTGAAGAACAAATAACAAAATAAAAAACTTAAACCTAATTTCATTAGTAATTACATTAAATGTATCCTTAAATAGACTAAACACTAATTACAAGGAAGTGATCATTAGTCTGGATTTTTTTAAGGGTCTATTGTATCCTATTAATAATAGATATACTGTGAATGTAAAGACAGTCTGGTTGAAAGTAAGAAGGTAGCAAAACATATACCATTGCCAAATTAGGTAGAAAAAAATCAGGTGTACTTTTATTAATGTCTGCTCAAGTAGACTTCAAGACAAAGAGTATTACCAGAGATACAAAACGACAATAAAAATTGGTAAAATTATCAAATCTTTGAAAATATCTTGCAGTCATAAATATGTATGTACCTATTAACAAATCTTAAGGGCACATGATAAAGTTCATAGAAGTGACAAGACAAAAAGACAAATCCAAAAATATAGTAAAAGTTTACCAACCCTTTCTCGAAAAAGAAATAGAACGATTAGAAAATAAACAGAAGAAATATAGCAAATCTAAACAACATAATCTGAATTGACCTAATTTCTATTTATAGAATAAAACATTCAAAAAAGAAGTAAGCACATTTTTTTTCAAGTACCCATAAGACTTTTGCTAAGATAAGTCATAGGCTGGGATGAACGCTTATAACTTATTTAAAGGATCAAATTCATATATATATATATTAGCCATAACAGAATTAAATTACAAATCATCTGGAAACTAAAACATACTTAAAGAAAACTAGTGTCAAGTAATTAATTACAAGGGAAAAGAGAAAACATTTTGAACTGAATGCTAATGAAACAAACATATCAAAGTGTGTGATTTGCTGCTAACAGTCTGTAGTGTGAAATTTATACTTTTAAATACATATATTAGAAGCAAAGAGAGGTTAAAGATGATCAAATTGCCAATGTTAAGAAAGCCAAAGAAAATAAATCAGAAGAAGCTGTAATGGTAATCTAGGAAACCAGTGAAATATGAAACAGAAAATAATATAGAATACCAATGAAACTGTATTTGGTTCTTTGGAAAGATAACTGAAATTGACAAGTGTTAAGCAAGTACAATCAAGAAGAAAAGAGACAACACAATCAACCAGTGTAAAGAATGAGAGAGGGTACCATTACAGATCTTACAGTCATTGAAAACATAGTAAATACTTATTATGAGTAACATTATGACCATAAATTCAACAAATTAGATGAAATCCACAGATTCCTTGAAAAATACATCTTATCAAATGTACACGATAAGAAGTCAATATTATTAATAACTCTATATACATGAAAAGATACTCTCTAACTGAAAACGCTTTATTTTTATAATTATTAATGTTTAATGTTTTATCTTTCACTTTTTCCAGTTGTATGATTTATAACTGCCATAAAGCATCTGCATAAGTTTAATGTGTATAGTACAGCTATTTGATTTACATATATTGTGAAATGATTACCACAATACATTAATATCCACTATCTCATATAAATACCAAAAAACAGAAAAAAATGAAAAAAGTTTTTTTTTTCCTTATGATGAGAACTCAGGATTTACTCTCAACAACTTTTCTATATACCATACAGCAGTGTTAACAATAGTCATCATGTTGTACATTACATTCATAGCACTTCATCTTATAACTGTAAGTTTGTACCTTTTGACCACCTTCTGAAAATTTTAAACAAAGAAATCTCCACACGATTATTTAATTGGTGAATTCTAAGAAACATTTAAGGACAGTTACACAGGTCTTTAAGAAAACAGAGGAGGGAACACATCCAAACATGTGACTCCCTGTGTTTAACTGTCTGTCTTGATAGTCAGGTTTGCCCTGTCCTCCTCTCTCTTATAGATATTGGAAATGTACAGTTTTCAGTCTGTTCAGCTTTCAACTTGTTAGAACAGATGGAGTAATGATTCCAAAGCTCCTTGAATGCAGAACCAGAAACCTGAAGTCCTTACTTTCCTTTTTATAACATTTTATTGCATCTGTACTTATTCTCTTATCATATAGATATTTAACCCGAGACATGGAGAATGATTCTGTGTTAGCCTGGTACAGTTTAAGGAAAGAGT